>NC_135236.1:267537521-267912521 GCF_051348905.1 Ranitomeya variabilis | reverse complement strand
TTTAACTCTGCTGCCCGACTAATTAATCTCTCTCCTCGCTATTCCTCCGCTTTCCCCCTCTGCAAGCCGCTTCACTGGCTCCCATTCCCTCAGCGTATCCAGTTCAAATTACTAATACTAACCTACAAAGCCATCCATAACCTATCTCCTCCATATATCTCTGAACTAATCTCCCGATATCTTCCCTCACGTAATCTCCGGTCCTCCCAAGACCTCCCTCTCTCCTCCACACTAATTCGCTCCTCACCCAACCGCCTCCAAGACCTCCCGAATATCCCCCATCCTCTGTAATTCTTTGCCCCAACACGTCCGACTATCAACCACATTCGGATCCTTCAGACAGAACCTGAAAACCCACCTCTTCAGGAAAGCCTAGAGCCTGCACTGACCCCGCTGCCTCCTCACCACTACTGAAGCTACCGCCTCACCAACACTGGAGCTCCTGCAACCCTCAACCTATTGTCTCCTTCCCACCATCCTGTAGAATGTAAGCCCGCAAGGGCAGGGTCCTCGCCCCTCTGTATCAGTCTGTAATTGTTAGTTTGCTTACTATAAGTGATATCTGTAATTTGTATGTAACCTCTCCTCATGTACACCACCATGGAATCAATGGTGCTATATAAATAAATAATAATAATAATACTTGGCCACATTCATGTTTCCATCAATTACAATAAGTAGCCCTGTCCCTGCAGCTGGAAAACACCCCCATAGCATAATGCTGCCACCACCATGTTTCACTGTTGGTATTGTATTGGGCAGGTGATGAGCAGTGCCTTATTTTCTCCACACGTACCGCTTATAATTATCACCAAAAAGGTCTATCTTCATCTCATCAGACCAGAGGATCTTATTTCTCATAGTTTGGGAGTCCTTCATGTGTTATTTTAGCAAACTCTATCTGGGCTTTCATATGTCTTGCACTGAGGAGAGGCTTCCGTCACGCCACTCTGCCATAAAGGCCCGACTGGTGGAGGGCTGCAGTGATAGTTGACTTTCTCCGATCTCCCTACTGCATCTCTGAAGCTCAGCCACAGTGATCTTGGGGTACTTCTTTACCTCTCTCACCAAGGCTCTTCTCCCAGGATTGCTCAGTTTAGCTGGTTGGCCAGGTCTAGCAAGACTTCTGGTGGTCCCAAACTTCTTCCATTTAAGGATTATGGAGGCCACTGTGCTCTTAGGAACCTTGAGTACTGCAGAAATTCTGTTGTAACCTTGGCCAGATCTGTGCCTTGCCACAATTCTGTCTCTGAGCTCGTTGGCCAGTTCCTTTAACCTCCTGATTCTCACTTGGTCTGACATGCACTGTGAGCTGTGAGGTCTTATATAGACAGGTGTGTGCCTTTCCAAATCAAGTCCTATCAGTTTAATTAAATACAGCTGGACTCCAATGAAGGAGTAGAACCATCTCAAGGAGGATCACAAGGAAATGGACAGCATGTTACTTAAATATGAGAGTCTGAACAAAGGGTTTGAATACTTATGACCATGGGATATTCAGTTTTTCTTTTTTATTAAATTTGCAAAAATAAGATTCTCTGGTCTGATAAGAAGAAGATAGACCTTTTTGGTAATAATTATAAGCGGTATGTGTGGAGAAAACCAGGCACTGCTCATCACCTGCCCAATACAATCCCAACAGTGAAACATGGTGGTGGCAGCATCATGCTATGGGGGTGTTTTCCAGCTGCAGGGACAGGACGACAGGTTGTCATTGAAGGAAACATGAATGCGGCCAAGTACAGAGGTATTCTGGATGAATACCTCTTCCAGAGTGCTATGGACCTCAGACTTGGCCGAAGGTTCACCTTCCAACAAGACAATGACCCTAAGCACACAGCTAAAATAACAAAGGAGTGGCTTCAGAACAACTCTGTGATCATTCATGACTGGCCCAGCCAGAGTCCTGACCTAAACCCAATTGAGCATCTCTGGAGAGACCTGAAAATGGCTGTCCACCAACGTTCACCATCCAACCTGACAGATCTGGAGGGGATCTGCAAGGAAGAATGGCAGAGAATCCCCAAATCAAGGTGTGAAAAACATGTTGCATCATTCCCAAGGAGACTCATGGCTGTACTAGCTCAAAAGGATGCTTCTACTCAATTTTGGGCAAATGGTCTGAATACTTATGACCATGTGATATTTCAGGGTTTTTTTTTTATAAATTTGCAAAAATTACTACATTTCTGTTTTTTTTTCAGTCAAGATGGGGTGCTTCCAGCAGCTGGAGGGTAGATTGGCGGCTCTCAAGCGCACAACCGCAGCTGTGGATGTAACCACAGTTGCTGTTCAGGCTGCTAGCGTGGCTGCAGCAACTTTGTCCACTGCCACCACTGTTCCGACTCTCTCTCGCCTCCCGCTGCCAGAAAAATTTTCTGGTGATAGTAAGTCTTGTAGGGGTTTCGTGAGTTAGTGCTCTATACATCTCGAGCTTCTGGCCTCTCGTTTCCCCATAGAGCGGGCTAAGGTGGGGTTTATTGTGTCTCTCCTGTCGGACAGGGCGTTGGAGTGGGCTATGCCGTTGTGGGAGCGTGGCGATCATGTGGTGCAGAGTGCTTCATTGTTCCTGAGCACTCTGAAACAGGTATTTTTAGGACCTCATGTCACCCATGATATGGTGCTCTAACTGTTGGCATTGACTCAGGGCTCGTCCTTGGTCAGCCATTTTGCCGTCCACTTTTGCACCCTAGCATCTGAGCTGGAGTGGTCGGATAAAACCCTTATTCCGATATTTTGGAGGGGGCTGGCTGACCACGTGAAGAACGCCCTGGTCGCTATGGAGATTCCCGCCACACTGGAGGAGTTAATAGCAGTGTCCACTCGTATTGACCTCCGTTTTCACGAGCGGAGGTTAGAGCGAGCCCAGTGTAGGCAGAGATTTCGGCTGGCTCCCACCTTCGCCAAACCTTTGGAATCTCCAGTCCAGACCCTAGAGTCACATGAGGCCATGGAAGTGTCACGAGCGGGATCTAAGTCCCGGACTGCTCTTGCACTCCAGGTTTATCATGTTTGCCAGCAGTCAGGACATCTTGTCCAAATTGTCCTTTAAGGGGACAATTATTATAGGCTCATCCTCCCACTCGGTAGAGCTCTGCGTGGATTCTGGGGTGGAGGGCAACTTTATGTCTTCTGCCTTCGCCCAACGTCACGCAATACCCCTGGTAATGCTAGCTCAACCAGTAACTGTACGAGTGGTGAATAGGTCGACACTGCCCTCACAGATAACACACCAGACCATCCCTTTCACTCTGACCTTGTCGCCATCTCACCAGGAGATTATATCTCTGCTCGTCATTCCTGAGGGAAATGATGAGATCCTGTTAGGGATGCCTTGGCTACGGTATCACTCTCCTCATATCGAGTGGTCCACAGGCAGAATTTTAGGATGGGGTGAATCTTGTGGGGGTAGATGTCAGAGGGAAAGCGTTCAGGTTGCTACTACTGAGGTACCCGCAGATTTATCCTCTCTCTCCAAGCAATATTGGCCCTTTGCGGATGTGTTCTCCAAAAGGGCTGCGGAGACCCTTCCGCCTCACAGCCCCTATGACTGTCCTATTGACCTCTTGCCTGGTGCTGAGCCTCCCCGGGGTCAAGTCTAACCGTTGTCTCTCCTGGAGATGGAGGCAATGTCACAGTATATCCAAGAGAATCTGACAAGAGGATTCATTAGGAAGTCAGTGTCACCTGCAGGGGCTGGGTTCTTCTTCGTACAGAAGAAGAGTGGAGAACTGCGTCCATGCGTAGACTAGAGTAATCTTAACGCCATCACCATTAAGAATAAGTACCCACTACCCCTGATATCTGTGCTTTTTGATAGGCTACGGGGAGCAAGGGTATTTACTAAATTGTTATGGACCTGGTGGTTAGGAGCACCCGGAATGACCTGATGAGTAAACTAGTAATCGGAACAAGCTCTGGGAAAGTGGGAACTCTGCTGACCGCAAAATCTACTCCTATCACACACACTAGAAATAGCCGTGGAGCATACCTAACTCTCCCTAGACGCCTCTTCACAGCCTAAGAGCTAACTACCCCTAAAGATAGAAATAGAAGCCTAACCTTGCCTCAGAGAAATTCCCCAAAGGTAAAAGCAGCCCCCCACATATATTGACTGTGAGTTAAGAGGAAAGTCACAAACACAGGAATGAAACAGGTTTCAGCAAAGGAGGCCAGACTTCACTAAATAGTCAGAGGATAGAAAAGGGAACTATGCGGTCAGCACAAAAGACTACAAAAAACCACTCAGAGCAAGCAAAAAGACTCCCCACACCGACTCACGGTGTGGAGGTGCCACTCTGCACCCCAGAGCTTCCAGCTAGCAAGGGAATATCATGATAGCAAGCTGGACTAGAAATTAGCAGTACTAAGAAATATATTCAGGAAGCAGTAACAAATGAACTAGCAAAGACTTAGCTTCTGCTGGAGTAGACAGGTCCTCAGAGAAGTCCAAGAGAGATCTGAACCAATACTGAAACATTGACAGCTGGCATGAAGTAACGATCTGAGTGGAGTTAAATAGGGAAGCCAGCATAGCAATAAACGAGAGCAGCTGACAAAACCAACCTCAGTGACCAGCAGTTCCGCTCAAAGCCACCAGAGGGAGTCCAAGAGCAGAACTAACCAAAGTACCATTCATGACCACAGGAGGGAGTCCGAGAACGGAATTCACAACACTAAATTAGATCTGCGGGGTGCTTACAACCTGATTCGCATCCGTGAGGGGGACGAATGGAAGACAGCTTTTAACACCAGGGATGGGCACTATGAATATCTGGTGATGCCCTTCGGGCTCTGTAATGCCCCAGCCGTTTTCCAAGACTTTGTAAACGACATCTTCTGGGATATGCTTTCCACCTCGGTCGTAGTTTATCTGGATGATATTCTCATCTACTCTCCAGATATATACTCCCACCGGAGAGATGTTTACAAGGTCTTCGACCTCCTACGGGCAAACTCCCTCTATGCCAAGTTGGAGAAGTGTGTGTTTGAGCAGAAGTCCTTGCCTTTCCTTGGCTATATCATCTCTGCCCAGGAATTGGCTATGGATCCTTCCAAGCTGCAGGCTGTGATGGACTGGCAGGAACCCCATTCTCTCAAAGCGGTGCATCGCTTTATGGGGTTCATTAATTACTATCGCCAGTTCATTCCCCACTTCTCAACTTTGGTAGCTCCCTTGGTTGCCCTCACCAAGAAGGGGGCAAATCCCAAGTTGTGGTCGGAGGAGGTCTCCAAGGCCTTTCGCTCGATTAAGTCACACTTCACTAGCGCTCCCATCCTACATCGCCCCGATGTAGATAAGCCATTTATTATGGAGGTGGATGCCTCATCCATTGGTGCTGGAGCAGTCCTCTTCCAAAAGGATGCTCAAGGTCAGAAGCTTCCTTGCTTCTTCTTCTCTAAGACCTTTTCACCAGCAGAGAGGAATTATTCCATCGGGGACAGGGAGTTGCTAGCTATGAAGTTGGCTTTCTCAGAGTGGAGACATCTTCTTGAGGGAGCTCGCTTTCCCTTCCAGGTGTTCACAGACCACAAGAACTTGGTGTATTTACAGACAGCCCAGCGGCTAAATTCTTGTCAGGCTAGATGGTCCCTGTTTTTCTCCCGGTTCCATTTCACCCTCCATTTTCTTTCCGGGGAGAAGAACGTTCGTGCCGACGCTCTCTCTCGCTCTGTAGTGTCATCAGAGGAGGAGGAGCCTCGGCTTATTGTCCCTTCAGAGAGCCTGAGAACTGTGGCTCCGGTTTCGCTAGAGTCTGTGCCCCCAGACAAGACTTTCGTTCCATCTAATTTGCGACCGGAGGTTCTCTCTTGGGCTCACTCGTCCAGGGTGGGTGGACATTTTGGGACCAAGAGGACATCTGAGCTCTTGGCGAGGACGTACTGGTGGCACATATGGCTCGTGACGTCGCAGACTATGTTCGGGGGTGTGTCTCCTGCGCCAAGAACAAGTCTCCTCAGCAACGGCCAGCTGGGTTGCTTTACCCCCTGCCGGTGGCGGACAGGCCCTGGGAGATGGTCGGGATGGACTTTGTGGTGGGCTTAGCCAAGTCTCATAGCTGCACCATTTTTCCAAAATGGTGCACTTGGTGCCTCTTCCACGGCTACCTTCTGCACGGGCTCTGGCTGCGTTGTTCATCAAACATATCTTTCGCCTACACGGTATGCTGGACAAAATTGTCAGTGACCCGGAGCCCCAGTTTGCGTCTCGATTCTGGAGAGAGCTTTGTCATCTACTCAGTATTGAGTTGAATCTCTCTTCGGCATATCATCCCGAGACAAATGGGTTGGTAGAGAGGGCCAACCAGACTCTGGTCACATATCTATGTCATTTTGTCTCTGCCAGGCAGGATGACTGGGCATCCTTGCTACCGTGGGTGGAGTTTGCGCTTAACAACGCCGTAGCCGACTCCACGGGTCAGACTCCATTCCTCCTTAATTCCGGCCAGCATCCGCATGTCCCTGTGCCCATGCCCGTGTCTTCCGCCGACTCCAGGGTGGCAGACTGGGCTGTGGAGGCACGGGACATTTGGGACCACACTCAGGATGCCATTTGGGCCTCCAAGGAGAGAATGAGGTCCTCCGCCAAAGCTCATCGGCACCCCGCTCCGACCTTTGCTCCTGGCGACTTAGTGTGGCTCTCCGCCTGTAACATCAGGCTGCATGTTGAGTCCACGAAGTTTGCACTTTGCTACTTGGGTCCCTTCATGGTCCTCGAACAGGTTAACCCTGTGGTCTACCGTCTGGCCCTTCCTCCACACCTAGGTATTACTGACACCTTTCATGTGTCCCTCTTGAAGCCCGTATACATGTCCCGGTTTTCTGAGTCATCTGCCTGGACATTGGGTTCGTCTACGGACGATTACGAGGTGAACACTATTTTGGGGTGCAAGGTGGTACGTGGCAAGAAATTTTATTTGGTGGACTGGAAGGGTTATGGCCCAGAGGACAGGTCTTGGGAGCTTGCTGAGCACATTCGAGCTCCACAGCTCATTACAGCCTTCAAGCGTAGCGAGGTCCAAGGAGAAGGGGGTAATGTTAGATGTTGAGTTACCACCTCTGCACAAGGGGAATCTAGAACCATCTCCACTGCGGTCTCCCATTCTTCTCCAGCTGCAGTGGAATCTGCTCAGCAGAGACATCAGTCCCAGCGTCTAGCTCAGGCTGATACTGGACAACTGGTTACTATTGCCCTTCCAGGCTCTGTTCTTGTAGCCAGCAATGTTCAGCAGTGAGCAGGTCTTTCTGGGACGAAGTCCTGCTTTTCCCATACTGAGCATGCCCACGGGACGACCTCCCATTGGAGGTCGGGGGTCACATGCTCAGGTCCTGTTGCGGCTCCTATTGGTCCATCTGGAAGGTCTTGTACCACTTCTGCTATAAAAGGTTCGCATGGCTGCTCGGCCATGCACTAGTGTACATTTGAAAATGTGTGTGTGTTGATGAGTGCAAGTCGTTCTTTAATCATCCCTTCCCTTGTGTATGACTGCTCGCGTAAGGTGGATGTCTGCTATCTAGCGCCCGGCTGAGCTATCAGCATTAAACACACGAAACAGAGTCTAATTGCTGTGACCGCCAGTGCGGCGCCGTGCGCTATTAGAGCGCTTTCCTATCCCAAGTCTGGGTGGTTAGTGGCGTCCGCCAGAGTGGCACAGCACGCACTCTTGTGCAGTTAAGTTACATTTTCAGTTACTCTGACAGCCCAGGTGCAACGTTGAGCGCAAGTGGTCTGAAAGTACTCTAGTCCTGTGTCTTGGGATAGAGTCCTGAGACTCCTTGCTTGCGCTCTTGGTGCGGTACCGTGGCCCTGTGACGCAACAGGGTTTGCTTCCTTCACACTGGGTGAAGTTAACCCGTGTGTGTATCCACATTATACCGCCATATAGCCTGTCATTGCTCAGCAGCAGGTTCCATCTCTGCACGGTGGACCCCGGGCTGCGAACGCACCTATAACATTTCTCTTATAGTTTGGTGCGTTCCGCCAGTCTTAACAAGGTATGGACTGGCCCGTCCGTTCCCCAGACCTGAATCCGATTGAACACATCTGGGACATCATGCCTCGCACCATCCACCAACGTCACTTTGCACTACAGACTGTCCAGGAGTTGGCGGATGCTTTAGTCCAGGTCTGGGAGGAGATCCCTCAGGAAACCATCCGCCACCTCATCAGGAGCATGCCCCAGACATTGTACGGAGGTCATACAGGCACGTGGAGGCCACACACACTACTGAGCATCATTTCCTTGTCTTGAGGCATTTCCACTGAAGTTGGACCAGCCTGTAATTTGATTTTCCACTTTGATTTTGAGCATCATTCCAACTCCAGACCTCCATGGGATATTAATTTAGATTTACATTGAACATTTTTTTTGTTTTAGGCTATGTGCACACGTTGCGGATAAGGCTTAGGAATTTTTGGTGCAGATTCTGCATCTCTTGGCAGAAAACGCAGGTGCGGATTTGACATGTTTTTTGTACGTATTTGCTGTGTTTTTTTGCGGATTTACTGCGTTTTTTTTAACCCTGCGGATTTCTACAATGGAATGGGTACAAAAACGCTGCAGATCCACAAAAAAGAAGTGACATGCTACTTCTTTTAATCCGCAGCGTTTCCGCACGGAATTTTCCGCACCATTAGCACAGCATTTTTTTCTACCATTGATTTACATTGTACTGTAAATCACTTGCAGATCTGCAGCGTTTCTGCATTGCAAAAAATGCTGCGGATCCGCAGGAAATCCGCAACATGTGCACATACCCTTATTGTTCTCAACACATTCCACTATGTAATGAATAAGGGTCTGTGCACACATTGCGGATTTGACGCTGCGGATTCTCAGCAGTTTTCCATCCGGTTTACAGTACCATGTAAACCTATGGAAAACAAAATCCGCAGTGCCCATGCTGCGGAAAATACTGCGCGGACACGCTGCGGTGTATTTTCCGCAGCATGTCAATTCTTTGTGCGGATTCTGCAGCATTTTACACCTGCTCCTCGATAGGAAACCGCAGGTGTTAAAACACAGGTGAAATCCACACAAAAAACGCTGGAAATCTGCGGTAAATCCACGGATAATCCACAGGTAAAACACAGTGCGTTTTACCTGCGGATTTTTCAAAAACTGAGCGGAAAAATCCGCACAGAAATCCGCAACGTGGGCACTTTGCCTAAAGATTTACAACTGCAATATTTCATTCAGTGATATCTAGGATGTGGTATTTTAGTGTTCCCTTTATTTTTTTGAGCAGTGTATATACCTATATATATATATGCGTAAAAGAAGAAAATGGCTCATTGTGCTAAATAAAGGACATAAATGTTGTTGAAGACCTTGGGTGAGTGCTGCATTTTTTCTTCTTTTACGCATTTGGATCACGGACTGTATATGCAGAGCACCACCCTAGTCTCTTTGGAAACTAAGCTCGTCCAGCCTGCATAGATCACACTTGTAGCGTTTCAATCAGTACACAGCTTTTTCAGTGCCGGTCATTTTCTTTTTTCTTTACACTATATATATATATATATATATATATATATATATATATATATATATATATATATATATATATATATATATATATATATATATATATATATATATATATATATTCACATATGCTCAGCATAAATGAGTACGCCCCAACAGAATTGTCATAAAACTTGTAGTTGACTTTCAGAATCAACATTTTCTATGGGATACCACACAACGAAATATTCCCATAAGTGTGGCCCATTGATTGCAAACAAAATTTGCTATTTTTAATCGAAGACCCTGTTGGAAAAAATGAGTGCACCTCAACTAGATTCATTTTTGAACCAACTAATTTGAGTGAGGCTGCCGTCACACTAGCAGGATTTGGTCAGTATTTTACATCAGTATTTGTAAGCCAAAACCAGGAGTGGAACAATTAGAGGAAAAGTATAATAGAAACATATGCACCACTTCTGCATTTATCACCCACTCCTGGTTTTGGCTTACAAATACTGAGGTAAAATACTGACCAAATACTGCTAGTGTGACGGCAGCCTCAAACTGAAGATTTTGTAATTAGAGTTGTATAAAACATTATATAAAATTCAATCTTGTCAAAAATTTGGAAATTGATCCTGTTCAGTGAAATATTGATTCAAATCTTACTTCTCAGATAGGGTGTACTCATTTATGCTGAACAGTGTGTGCCCCTCCTCCTATAAATGTCTATATAGTAAATGACTACATAGAAAGATTTTCCTATTCATGTCTATGTCCTGTAGCTGTCATTCTCCTGTCCATATCTATAGACAGTGCCTGTGTATACAGTGTGCCCAGTGACTCATCCCCTATACACAGTGCAGCACTTACAGCGGAGCAGTACTGTCTATGGAGTGCAGGCCGGTCCTGTACTGCGCACTGATGGACAGTCATCCTAATGAGCAATGTTCATTAACACTCACTCCGTCCACACAAGTGAGGCCCCGCCCACTGCCCCGCCCAGTGCCCGCCTCCGCCAGAGTCATCCCCAGCTCGGGGCAGTGCTCCGTGACGTCATGCAGCGCGCGTGGGACACTCCAGTCTCCAGTGCTGGCAGCTGGGAGCAGGATCCTGCAGCTCTGGCTCCCTGTCCTGCCGCCTCCAGCATCATCATCCTCCTCCTCCTCCTCCTCATCACCCTGCAGCTGTATGGTGGATCTCATCCTGCCCTACCCGCTCCTGGCTGCCATGGGGGATCAGCCCAAGAGTAAGTGCTCCTGCCCGGCACAAAGTTTACTTTAGGAATGCAGAGTGGGTGAGAGAGGGGTCCACGGCCATGTCACCACCACCATCATCATCAGCAGGTCTGTCACTTTCTGCCATCACTCTCATCTCTGTCATCATACACACTAGACAGACAGACAGACAGACACTTGTGCTTCGGCCTCAGCGCTACATAAGAGAAAGGTCTGTAATTTACACATATTGGCTTTGTATACACAGAGGAGATGAACGGATAGAATACACAATAGATTACATCAGACTTTGTTATAATGAACAGATGCTATCCATGTGCCAGTCATCAAACACATCCATCATCCATCCCATCTATTAATCCATCTATCCTGTAGGTAATGTGTTATCAATTATCTAATTACTACCAATTACTTAATTATTACCTTTATTATCAAGTAATCAGGTATTCGCTAATCAATATATCGATCTCTATCTATACATCATTTTTTTACCTTATTTATTTTATTTTTTTAATGGATACCGGATAATTACGGGATGATTTGTCATATATTAATATGATACCACATTACTTCCAGAATAGATGGATTAATAGAGGGGATGGATCAGTGGTGTGTGTACAATGATAGCTGGTAGAGTGGTACTGTAGTAGTGTTAGGCCAGAAAGGTCTTCCCACATTGTGTAGTTGTGAATGTGATGAATGGAGGCACAGTATGGTGGGTGATGTGTGGGGTGACACTTGTGTATGGCTGTACATAGTGGGCAGGTGTGATGAATGGAGGCACAGTATGGTGGGTGATGTGTGGGGTGACACTTGTGTACGGCTGTACATAGTGGGCAGGTGTGATGAATGGAGGCACAGTATGGTGGGTGATGTGTGGGGTGACACTTGTGTATGGCTGTACATACAGTGTGTAGCTGTGATGAGTAGAGGCACATGGGTGATGTGTGGGGTGACACTTGTGTATGGCTGTACATACAGTGTGTGGTATTGATGAGTAGAGGCACATGGGTGATGTGTGGGGTGACACTTGTGTATGGCTGTACATACAGTGTGTGGTATTGATGAGTAGAGGCACATGGGTGATGTGTGGGGTGACACTTGTGTACGGCTGTACATAGTGGGCAGGTGTGATGAATGGAGGCACAGTATGGTGGGTGATGTGTGGGGTGACACTTGTGTATGGCTGTACATACAGTGTGTAGCTGTGATGAGTAGAGGCACATGGGTGATGTGTGGGGTGACACTTGTGTATGGCTGTACATAGTGTGTGGTATTGATGAATGGAGGCACATTATGATGGGTGATGTGTGGGGTGACACTTGTGTATGGCTGTACATAGTGGGCAGGTGTGATGTGTGGAGGCACTTCAGTTTTCCGGTTGGGTGACACATGTATGACAGGCCATACAGTGTGTGACAGCTGAGGTGCATGGAGTGCTGTGCACGGTGTGAGCAGATACATGAGCCCTGCACATTATATGGTGACCGTCCTGCTGCTCTCCAGTTACAGCCGGCAGATAACTGATAGCTGTCCTGTGCTCTGTGATGTCCCCGGCAGAGAAGCCAGGCCTGGCGGTGTGTGTGGGCTGCGGGAGTCACATCCTGGACCAGTACATCCTGCGGGTGTCCCCAGACCTGGAGTGGCATGCCGCCTGCCTGAAGTGCGCCGAGTGCAGCCAGTACCTGGACGAGAACTGCACCTGCTTTGTGAGGGATGGCAAGACTTACTGCAAGAGGGACTACATCAGGTGAGTGGCCCTACAGCACCCTGCCCCGAGCACCCTGCCCCGAGCACCCTGCCCCGAGCACCCTGCCCCAGCACCCTGCCCAGGTCTATGATGGGAGCTACAGTCCCATTCTATGCTTATGTTGTCACAGTTTCTGATGGGGGTCTATAGGATATTACTAGTGATGTCTTATATTAATAAGACCCCCATCGAGTCCTGGGAGCGTTCCACCTATGGGGGCTGGTAGCCATGTATTGTGATTATGGGCTACCTAATGCCAGAAAGAGCCATCATAAAGAATAGCTTCAGGGAGGGAACATGACTCAGGGATACAAAATGCCTGACTATCAGATCAGTGTAGGCTGAGAAGATGTCTACTATATGTAGTATATGAACTGTATACATCAGCATTATAGGTGCATTTGTGTGACAGGTTAGATGATATTTAAATGGATGGGTACATATATAGTAAATATACAATATTTAATTCGATAGATATTAAATATTATAAGTTTCCAAAGACATTAATATGCTATATTCCGTGTTACATAGTATCATAGACAGCTTCTCTGTATAGTGTGATTACTGCTATGTGCGCTGCTGGCTGTGATATCACTGTGATGTAGCTGTTGTCTGGTCCAGTTGGCTTTGCATTGTGCGGATCAATCATATTTTCCTATATATTAACTGTGCAGAAAATTCTATCCCGGCGTAAAACCAGTGATTGGAATAATTTATGGTGCTGTGACACGGCTTGTTATTCTCCACTAGTGACCGTGGAGGCAGGATCTCTGTAACCCCACACGGTGCCTGTAACACTATATACACGGAGCTGGCTGGAGAATATCAGCAGCCGGGGCTCCGGTCCTGTCCTTACATTGCTTTCTTCTCTAATTCATGTATTTTATTTTTTTTTTACTATTCCTGTGGCCGGGATATTATGTTTTATTTCATCTTAAATACAGCGTTCTCTAAATGTACAAACAATTAGGAAAAATAATCTGGAAATTCTGAACATAATGTAAAAAGCAAAAATGTTATAATTTTATTGTATTACTAACGTTTCACTCTCATGTAGGACTCACTCGAAATCACCTGAATTTATCTGAGTAAATGTAACAGTGAACATAAAGGCAAAATGCACTTTTGTTCATATAATATATATACACACACAAAAATACGCATATCTACAGACACGTGTGTGTGTATGTATATGTATGTATGTATGTATGTATAATTTTATAATATAATTTTCCATATCTATATCACTAATCGCATACTTTGGCTGTTTTTGCACATGTTTTTGCTGCGTTTTAGTAGTTATTCGTATATGATCATTCTTTTTGCATTGGACACATGTTGGAGATTAGTGTCTCGATAGCTTGATCATTTTCTGCTGTTTATCAAAATCAAAAGCATAGCTATAGAAGCTAGTGTACTATTTATCCACGATTTCCTTAATAAATGGATGCCATGTGCCCAGCATAGTAATAAGATAATAATTAAGAATGTGAGGGGAGAAATTAAAAAAAAAATCACATATTTTAAATTTGAAGAGAAAACGAACGATTCCTGTTTGAAGTAATTTACTGTCTTCAAAACTTAAATTATAACAAATGTAATAGATATTAAATATGTTGAACAAAAAAAAAAAAAAAAAACTTACCCTGATGGCAGCTAGTGTGCTCCCTTGTATGGCATTTAGGATTCTATGTATGGTGAAATCACAGAAATAGAAGAGCAGGATTATTAGTAAAATCGTCAATTTTGACAACTTATTTGCACTTAACAGTTAACTGAACGCACCATGTAGGATCATTATTATAACCTTTGAACTCCATGATCCTTGTACATACTGTTTGGGGCAAGCAGTTAGAGCCATCATACCCACGCCCACTATGTCCACAGTAATATATATATATATATATATATATATATATATATATATATATATATATATATATATATATATATATATATATATATATATATATATATATATATATAATTTCACACACATACATATGTATACTTTCTAGATATATATATATATATATATATATATATATATATATATATATATATATATATATATATATATTTATTATACCCACCCATATATATGTACACACACACACTGCACACGTTTACTATGTACATTTGAGACTATTTAATGTTTCCCAGAAATAATAGACACGGAATACACCTACTATTACCATTATTGTTATAGTTTTCATAGATCACCTATTTCATTCTTTTTGATTTCTCGTACAATTGCTCCCGTGCCGTGGGTAACATAGAATGAATGTTCTGGCACAACTTGCTGTGTCAGTGGTTTGTCTCTTGTGAGAGACTGTGATATTACAGAGACGCTTGGGTGAGGGCTGGAGATCTGAGTCTGGCACATTAACAAGCTATCATTTTGGTATTTTTAACGTTAATTACTAAATATTCGATGTATCTAACGCTAGAAGTCAGGCTGAGGACAGATAAAATCCCCTGCAAGGTAAATGTTGGGAGTAATGTGAGCCGCAAGGAGTGGAACCCATAGGAATATCGTCTGTAGATGAGAAGTTTGCAACATATTTGTCGTGCGATCCTTTTCATGTTGGATCCTGATGGACACAGGATCAGATAAATCTGCAGCCACAGATCATTCCCTCCCTGCACATTCTACTGTAACCTCCAAGTTTCTCTCTGTTACTGATTGATCTTCTCATTTGGTTATACTTTTCGAACAATAAAAGATAATGATGTAATGTATTATCTTATAGGTAAGGCTTTATTTCTACTACGTGTTTTTCATTTAACTATTTCGGAACTGATCTGCAGATCGATCGATCCCATTGATTTTTTTTTTTTTTTTTTTTTAGTAGACTTGTAAACTGATGACAGAATGCCATGTTGTTATATAAGCCAGCATTCCTCCTTTCTGTATGTGCTGAACAATGCTGCGCTATTTGTGATGTTTGCTTTTTTTTTCCCCCTTTATTATTTTTTTTTGTACAAGGGCAAATAGGATGTATTATTATTATTATTATTATTATTATTATTATTATTATAATTTAACAATTGATGTCATCAGTTGCATTTAATTGACATAATTTTTAATGATTGTGACATAAGCACAGGAAAGTGATCAAGCTAAAACATAGAAAAATAATAAGCAAATCACAACCAATGCAAAAATATATGTAAAAAATAAATATTATACGTCCGCTGATGCAGAATCTCCTTTTCTTGCATCTGTCTCTAACTGTATAGTATGAATGCATAAATGTACCCATAGGGCAGTGCTCCCGAGGCCATCACTGGGCAGCCGGGCTAGGAGCCTCCAATTCTAACATAGCCACTAATCAGATGATAGATTTTCCCAGTGATCATGTTACCAATCTGAGAGCTGTGTGTATCTATAGAGTTAGCACAGACATGTGATGATCCTTTTTTTTAGTCGTCAGAAGCAGATTACATAAAGGTGAAAGGTGGTCATAGACAAGAAGATAATTCTGCCAATTAAACCATGAATTAAGAGTTGCTGCAATAAAATTCATATAACTGGTAAATATATGTTCTTACCGATATATATTCTGACTAATAGAAATATGACACCATATTATACAACGTTTATTTGCAATATATATGTATATATATATGTGTATATATATATGTATATATAATATAATTTTTTTCTTTCCCCAATCTGGAGAATAGTGCTGATGATGGGGAGTACTGCTCACACACCTGAGACCCCATCCCCTTTGCATCCTGCCCTCTGGCCAGACACCTTACAGGTGGTTTGTTGTTCCTGTCCAGGTTGTTTAGCACCCGGTGCCCCCGGTGCCAGGGCACTCTGCCCCGCTCTGAGCTGGTGATGAGGGTCGGAGAACGAGTCTATCACACCGATTGCTTCCGATGTTCGATCTGTAGTCGGCGACTCCTTCCAGGAGAAGAAATCAGCCTTAGAGACCAGGAGCTATTGTGTGGGGCAGACCATAACATTGCAGGTATGGATGGCTGTATACCCAGGACACTATGTATACCTTATGAGACGGGGATCACGTGTGATTTCAGTATTGCCCCTTTTATTTATTTTATTACCCCCTTTTGAGAACATGGAGCATTCTCCCACCATCGTCCATTGTCAGTTATATAATGTGTCATTTCTCTGTATGTGAATTCCATTATAGAAAGTGTTGGCTACACGTCTGTGCAGAATGCTGGATCTACATGGGTTGATGGGACAACTATTTATGAACTGGTACTAGGGTGTTATATATGGCAGATATCACATGGGGGGCACCCAGTGTGGCTGCTCTGCAAGCGACTGCCGCAGCTGTCCCTGTATCATCCATAGGAATGGTCGCGGTGTAATACTACCTCTCTCCAGCAGCGGCCGCTGTAGGGAAGCGTGCACTGCAGACCGCTCTTCAGGCATATAAGGATCAGGAACCGGGCGATCACTGGATTTCCATTGTCTGTCTCTGAACCTCTTACCCCATAGTTGGTTTTCTCAATAGTTTTGCATTATGTGCAAACGAAAATGTAGTAAATAATCTACTGTTTCACTGAGCAGATTGTTTATTTCATGTATTTGTATATGTGCAAGACTTTACACCAGTGCTGATAGCTGGGAAGAATAAAACAGGTCTGGCATTCTTGTTACCATGGCGACATGTAACCTGCTGTGTAACAACTAAACTTTGGCTGCAGTTTTAAGATGCATGTAATAAGTTATCCATTTCCTCCATGCCTCAATAATCAGGACTGTACAGCCCACATGTCCCCATCTCCTGCCCCATGAGCCAGTGTGCCTGCAGCAGCTGCCTGTACAGCCTTTCATTCTGTTGGATGCAAGAATATTATTATTATTATTATTATTATTTATATAGCACCATTGATTCCATGGTGCTGTACATGAGAAGGGGTTACATACAAGTTACAGTAAACAAACTACCAATTATACAGACTGATACAGAGGGGCGAGGTCCCTGCCCTTGCGGGTTTACATTCTAATATCTAAATCCTATCAGCCCTTGTTTGTTTAATTTAGTTTCATCAACAAGAGCCATAACTTTTTTTTTTTTTTTTTAATTTGCCATTTTCATAACCAAATGTTGTTTTTTTTTGTTTGTTTTTTTAAGGACTAATTGCATTTTGAAATTCCACTTTTCAATTTACCATATAATGATACACTGTACTTAAAAACAGCAACAAAAATATTTGTTTTACAGTCTTCACTATTTGATGATAATGTAGTATGTGGTGGTGCAATTACATTGATATCAAGTTTCCATATTGTTGTTGTTTTGTTTTTACTGACTTAAAAAAATATATTATTTTTTTCTTTTGATGCAGCTTTGCAATTACTTTTATTTTTTTTGCAGAATGAACCTTAGTTTTACTTATTACAATTTAGTGGTATGTACAACTTTATAAACATTTTGTGTTCGTTTATTTTTTAATAAGGCGAGTTAGTCTTATAATTCCAATTCTAGCATTTGTTTTATGACGTTTACAGTGTGGGATAATCAACAATAATTTCATAGTTTAGGCTTTTATGTAAATTACAATACCTATTACATTTTTTTAGATTTATTTATTTTTTTAATTTAACAAATGGGGGGAAAAAAAGGAAGATTTTAATTTTATATTTTTTGGGGGTTCTTTATTTATTTATGTATTTATTTTATTCACTTATATAGCACCATTAATTCCACAGCACTTTACAGACATTTTTGGCACTGTCCCCATTGGGGCTCACAATCTAGATGATTTTTTTTTTTTTTTTTAAGGATCATTGGGGGATTTAAATCACATTTAATTATTCCATGACAAAATGGGGTTAAACTGCCATTATCTGAGATAACTGTGATGGCAACAAGTGTCAGCTGTATAATAGAACCAGCATCTGCTCCTGAGGCCGCTGTGTACACCCTCTCCAGATATGTGACATACATGTAAATTGGATGTTAGGGAGAAGTTAAAAACATTACTGTTTTTGCATATTTTGGTGATGTAAATTAGTCTACTGGATTTTTTTTATGTTGAAGGATTTTATGAGATTTGTTAATAGAGTATATGGTGTTTTTTTTTTTTTTTTTAAAGAAATAGCTGCACTCACATGCTTGAATGGTACTAAGATGAAAAGCCAGGCTCTTCCCATAAACAAGGCATTGTTTCTAAATTTCACCTTTAAGTAATGCCTACAAATAATATACATGGAATGAAAATTTTCAATAATTATTTATCCATTTGTTGGTCTGCATTTATGTAATATTTGTACCAAGCTGACCAATAATGGGTCACGCATAATGGGCATAATTGTTATAAAACTAATGTATATAATAATTTAAATAAATGCAGTTCACTCCTGTCTACTTTTTATAGTATTTTATTTTTACAATCCAATGTTTAGTAAAACTATATGGGGGCAGATAGTTTGTGTGATGTAAATATCCCAGAGAAATAATCAAGATGTCTGCTTGATGAGTCCATAATGCCCATTGAAGTCAGTCCACGCATGGCCACCTTTTCATTTACAGTGGTCGTGGTATCATGCAAGAGGGGGGTTGGGGGTCTTTTGTTCTGGAGCGTGTGTCAGAAATGAGACCTACAACTATTAAATATTTCTGGACATTGTCTAAGCTGTAAATACTCCTTCAAACATTTCCTTACTGGATAATAATATATAAAGGGCAACTTTGTGACCTGGAAATGTTTTTAATAAAAACCCAATAGATAGCCTCTGGCAGTGTTGCTCCATCTTGATATGGAATGAAGCTGCTGATTGTCCAAAAAAAAAAAAAAAAAAAAAAAATATATATATATATATATATATATATATATATATATATATATATATATATATATATATATATATATATATATATATATATATATATATATATATATATATATATAATATAATTTTAATATATTATGCATGTATATGTATTATATCCCATAGCACAAAGCAGCAGGGGGTACACTCTTGCCATGGGTAGGATAGCCCTTTTGGATCTTTTTGTTGTATTTCTTAGCTCTGTGGTTTAAATACTAAATAAACTGGCAAGTCTGAGGGGTATTGAAAAAGGTTTTATAAGTCTAATGCGGCATGTGGTGGCTGATCTGCGCCTAAGAGGGCAAATAATTATGTTGAGCTTCTTTCCCCCAGTCTTCCAGGCATTAGACACAAACATGTATCTGAGATGCCTAGAATATTCCTTAATATTGAAATGGACCACACCATGAAAAGTGTAATTGTCAGTTCCACTAAATACAGGACCGCTTGTATCAGGTTAACATCAGCACAACAATTTCTTCTGCACCTTATTTCTGATAATATACACAAATGTCTATGACCACAGATTTTTCCTAATGATCAGTATGTTTAACCTATGCAGAGAAAGAAATATCGGAACAAATGATCACATCTCCATCCGTACTCGGGGTATTATGTTCTCCCACAAGTGTATCTTACATGACACTGATGTCCCTGATGACTTCTCATTACAAATACTGTATCCATCCTATTCGTTATATTCGTAAATCATAAACTAACACTGCCCAGAGGAGAGACAAGAATCACAATAGATCGTTTACCCACCCAGATTACTCCATTCACTAATTATCCATGATCTTCTCATTCCCTAGATGGGTCAGCTCATGAGTTTTGAGTTATACATACATGTACATGTATCTAGCAGTCGCTCATGCCATCGTATTAAATAGCCAAGCATTAATTGTATAATAGTCAAGAATATATTTGTGCACTCTACTGGATTATTTTCCTAACACAATAAGGCTATGTTCATACATTGCATTTTTGCAGTGTTTTTTTTTTTCTCCTGCAGGCAAAACCTGCTCTGCCGGCAGTAAAGATTTTTTAGTTTTATTCACCCAAAAAGCAGCAAAAACGCTGAAAGCATTGACAAGTTGCAGTTTTAAAAAATGCAGCAATTTTCCATTTCAATCAAGTATAAAAAACAATCATGCTGATGAAATTTCTTAAATCTCATATCTTTTGCTGGTACAGTAGAAAGCAGTATATAGTTTGCATAAAGGAAAGCAGAAAAAAAAACGCCGAAAGAAAGCAATGTGTGAACATAGCCCAAGTTGCGTATTTGGATTAGCCCTATATTACGGGAATACACATATGTAACCAGTGTCACAAGGCTCTTTTTAATATTAAACTGCATATTTTTTTTCACATTTTATTTTCTGGTAAATTAATTGGATCCTGTGTGGGTATGGTTTCCTAGTAAGCAGGGCCATCAATGTAATATAGAGAATTTCCCCTGGGCATTTATCATCATGTTCATATTATATCAGTATGCTATAGTCACGGTTTTTCTTTATCTTTGTGCTAGACAATGGCAGGTCGTCACTTAGGTCCCATATCCACAAGCAGGCAGAAAAGACCACAAGAGTACGGACAGTTCTGAATGAGAAGCAGCTACACACACTACGGACATGCTACGCAGCCAACCCCAGACCAGATGCCTTGATGAAGGAACAGCTTGTTGAGATGACGGGTCTCAGCCCTAGGGTGATCCGTGTCTGGTTTCAGAATAAGCGCTGTAAAGACAAGAAGAAATCTATTCTCATGAAACAAATTCAACAGCAACAGCAACTCAGTGACAAAACTGTAAGTGAAGTCTGCGAATTGATTGGTAAGACTAGTGCTAGAGTGAGGAGTCATGTCATCCATGAAGTGTCAGGGCCAGTTTAGCTTTCTAAGTGGACTTCCTTCTCCTTGAGATGTTGATAACTACTTAACCAAATAAGATCCATGATTCCATGAATAATGAAAACACAGGTTTTTTTTTTTTTGTTTTTATTTCACTCATCTGACCAAAATGAAGTACTGTCTTCAGGTCTGTTAAATAGTGAACTGCATTAGTATACTAGTTACACATAGTTTATAATGGTGAGAATGGTGCAGGTCCCTTGGGATCCTCATCATTGTCACTTAAATATTGTACTTGTGTTATTGATGCATTTTGTCGTGCCAGTTTTCCTGAGTAAATCTTAGTATTCCCCAGTCTCTTTTTTTTTTTTTTTTTTTGTCAAAATGTTTGTTGTACCAATGTTGGGAAGAAAGATTCACAGGACCCTAGTCCGTGGCTGCAGGAGCAGAGTACTACCAACCTTCTCCTACCTGCCGACATCCCCGGCGCCTCTTCTGATTAGTAGGCCTGGGGCGACATTATGTGTGCATTGATTAATTACACTGTTAATCAATCAAGGATACCAGCAGATAGCCTGAGGTCTGCAAGGCTGTGGTCCAGCGTCTGTGGACTACTGACGTGGCACTTATCCACAGTCCAGCAAAATTCTTTGCTCAACTCTGTATTGTAGCAATCCTTGGCGATTCCTGCTGGAAATGTACCAATACATTGAAAACTGGTCATTACTGTGCTCAATGTCAATCAAATGTGTCTTTATAGTCTTCGGGTTTGTGCACACAACCGTATTATCGGTCCGAGTGTGATCCAACAAAACATCAGAGCATGCCCGGACTAATGTCAGTACACACGTCCGAATTGATGCATGCCCAAGTGTGATCCGATATTGGGCGGACTGCACTGCCATCTGAGTGAAGTCTGATTTCGCGGACTCACACAATGGAGAAGATGGAGAAAGTTTGTTCTCCATCTTCTCCTCACAGCATGCTATGGTTCTCTTATCTGAGAGAATCAGATCACACTAAGCTGATACTCTGAGAAAACTCGGATCAGAGTTTGAGCTGAGTGTCAATAGCATAATCAACCCAATTCTCTTGGATGAGAGCATCTACAGTCGTCTGTACGAGCCCTTACACTAATTGAAAATTTCAAATTCTGCAGGGAAACACCCTGAAAGGGTCATAGTAAAGGGCAGTAGTCAATTTATTCTTACATTTCTAACTACATCAACAGAAGAACAGCACAATGCAGATTTTGGAGAAAACATGCTCAGAAATAGTTGTTTCTTTGGGAAAATAAATATTTTCCCCAAAAGAAATATTTAATAAAGCAGACAAAAATGATAGGTCAACTTTGAGAAAAGGAAATGTTTCAATAGCTGTATGAGAAAATATAGTGGAAAACTTCCAAACATAGACATAATCTTCTGGCCCTTATTTTTCTTTAAGTGCATTAAAAATTTAGGAAAATTGCTCCATGTCCTAAAAAGTAGAGTTTAAACAAGTTGTAGGGTAATGAATCCAACAAATGTGTATGAACAGGTAGCGCTGCTTCTGAGGAGATTCCATTAATCTTCAACAAACACAGAATGCCAATTTTGTATGAAAAAAGTGTCCCTATGCAACAAGTCAAATTTGTCACAGCAGCTACTGTCAGGGACAGAAGCTCAAGATGAGGCAAAATTTGCAAGAATTTTTAAGAATGTCACAGCATATTGTAACTTTCAGACAGATAAGACGTCTTATGTAACAATAGTGTACATACTATTTAAATATGTTTTCATATTTATCATAAAAGGATTTTTAATATGATATTTCTGTTTTTCCCTTTTTTAAACTTGGACCAAAATCTTGAAAAATGTTCCCTGCTAATGATGTACTAATTTCTGCAGAGCCTTCAAGGGTTAACTGGCACACCACTAGTAGCAGGAAGCCCCATCCGCCATGACAGTGCCGTCCAGGGCACTGCAGTGGAAGTACAGACCTATCAACCTCCATGGAAAGCACTCAGCGATTTTGCATTGCAGAGCGACTTGGACCAACCTGCATTTCAACAGCTGGTAAGGAAAGCTGGCATAGTATAGGAAACGATAAGTATGTACACCGTGACAGAAAGAAGACAGGGACGTACGGATATAATGGGACCCCAATCGTGTCCCTGCGCACTCATGCACATTATTTATTACTGGTCACGTTTCAGATCATGCAGAAGTGGAAATTTATGAAAGAAATTATTCTGTTTTTGATTGGACAATTGACAGGTGCGCCATACGTACAAGGCTCCAGTCACACAAATAACCATTTGTAGCATGTGATATATGTGCAGCTTTTTACAGCTCATGGCAGATAAGTTATACAGATTAGTACAAGATGCAGTCTGTATAGTTATGGGATCTATCACTGCTCCACATTTATTTGCTTGGACAATATATTAACGGGGTTGTTCACCTTTGGAGACAATTTGCAGTGTATCAGTGCAGAGCGAACTGTCACTCAAAGTGCTAGTGGTGACTGTACCCACTGCAGCACACATATATGACTGAAAACCGGTAGGACAAATAAAGTTAATTTTGACCCAGGTTGCGCACTTCTGCCGCTCACCTTCACAATCCTATTAACTTGCAGATTAACCCCTTATATGCAGGTTTATAGCGTTATCCGACCTGACAGGTTTCCTTTAATTCTACAGCCAGCAATAGCCAGTGCAACAGAGGCTAAAAGATGCAAGCAGTGCAAGTTTTAACGAAACCCAATTGCAAGAATTATTTTTATATGCATTTAAGTAACAAAAAATGTGCCCAAGGTGGACAACTGTTTTAAAACTTGATTTTAGAATCTAACTAGGACCTATACAGTAGCGTGGACCATGTGTTTATATGCATCATGTGCCATGATAACATGTGTTCTTAATGCACCGTAGATATGTCCTACTATACGGTACATAGGGTATGTAATTCTTTAATCAATAAGTCAATGTAAAGCTACTTTATAGTAATAGTAGCAGTAAGTGATTGCCACAGTCCCTTTGCCTCAAGTATGGAGCATTTTAGCCGATATTTGGGGCTGTGACCATATATGACACATATAATATAATAATTGTATGTGTCACATTTTTTTGCATTTCTTTTGGCCTTCCTGGTAATCGGTCATATTACAAAGTTACACTGATAGGTGATTTTGTAGGTTATATATCCTGCCAGGTCCCGGATTAATGTCTGTGAATAGATCAGTGATTGCAGTCTGTGTGCAGTGCTGTGGAATAAGCAAAAGAAAATAAATAGGAAACAGTAGACAAAATTCATGCTGCGTCTGGAAGTAGCTAGTCTGTGGATTGGTTTATATCACAACTGTAGAAATAATTATGGAAAAAACATTGGTGTTCCCTACTGGAAAAACTCAGGCTTTACCTTTTTTTTCTTAGCCGAGTTTTAAAAATTCAGTGAGACCTTCATTCATAACTTTAGTACCATTAGGGGATTATTTTTTAAGTAATTTATACAATTTACTGTTAATTTAGACAATATTTTTATTATTTTTTTAACAAGTTGTTACTATTATTGTTTATTTATTTTTCTGTATTAATTTGTAACTTATTTGTTACAATAAGGCAAGGCTTCGTAATAAGGTAAATGTATGTTAGTGTATGAAGAGGTAACACTATGTATTGCATTTTCAGTGTAGGAGTCTGCGTTAACCAATGGCCACACGATCAGCGTAGGGAGCAGGATGTTTGTATAGCTTTTACATCGCTAATACTATTCAGCACCTGCCATACAGAACCCATACAGGGGTATGTGCACACTTCTTTTTTTTATAAGAGCTAAAAAAACACTACTAAGTATCAACATAATGAACGTGTTCCTTATTTTATCACTACGTTTAACCGCTTGAGGCTTCAAAAGCCAAGTATTTGTTACAAGAAGTAATGTCGTCTTTCTTTAGGCTTGGAATCTGCTTGCTAATTAAAGTTTAAATTGCAAAAGAAGACACTGGCGACAGATAAACGCCAACGAAGCTTCAGGATAAACACCTGAAGGACGTTGTGTGCACATACCCTTACTGTTCCCCACCACTTTTTGTATAGTGTTGCTCTACAGTCCAACAAATTTCTCAATTGTCTTGGATTGCTACTCATTGCTGTTATTCTACCATATTCCAGGTATCGTTCTCAGAATCAGGTTCTCTTGGTAACTCTTCGGGGAGTGATGTCACCTCCTTGTCCTCTCAGCTTCCTGACACCCCCAACAGCATGGTCCCCAGCCCTGTGGAAACGTGAAATCTTCACACTGGGACTGAGCAGCATGGACCCTGCATGATACCCCCTGACACTCCAGAGAACAAACCCCAAGCACTCATACTGCAGGAACCTCCTCCTTATCTTCAGGGCTGTGCATCAGTCTGGAACCTGCACATTTCCAACTTTTTACAAGGATTTGGGAAGAAAACAGGAATTTATGGTTCTTTTTTGAACTGGTCTCACCCACAACTCATCTCAGAGGAGGATGACTCTAATCTGGTAGCTGATCTTCCACTAGGGAAAGAATCGTCTGCCTTGCAGTGTTCAACTGGCTGAGACCCTGTCTTCTTACCTAAACTCATGGGACTTAGAAATATTTATACATATCAAATGTTGAGACATTTGGTGAACTTGGTAATTTATCTTGTGGATCGAGGACTTTATTATCGAACAAAAGTAAGTTATTAATATTTATTGTCAAAAACACAGTAATGAAATGTTAATAAAAAATATTCAGAAGCTCTGATGTCTCCTATTATAACATGAACTTGGCT
Organism: Ranitomeya variabilis; assembly: GCF_051348905.1. Taxonomy (NCBI): domain Eukaryota; kingdom Metazoa; phylum Chordata; class Amphibia; order Anura; family Dendrobatidae; genus Ranitomeya; species Ranitomeya variabilis. The sequence continues at coordinate 267,886,607 of NC_135236.1, read as the reverse complement.
AGAGATAGTCACTTTATATTACCTATAAATTAGTTACGTGAATGAACAAAATATATAAAGTGCACAAAACTATGTTGGTGAAATCTTGAGAAATGAAGGGTTCTAACTAATGAAGGCTCACTTGTATATATCTTCTGACAGAAGATTTCATGTGCACAATAGCCAAATATTACTAAGGACCTGTAGGACATTTGTCAAGCACCTACTGCCTTTTCATAGAATCATAGAATGTTAGGATTGGAAGGGACCTCCAGGGTCACCGTGTCCAGCCCCCTGCTCAATGCAGGACTCACTAAACCATCTCATGTCCAGTCTCTGTTTGAAGACTTCCATTGAAGGAGAACTCACCACCTCTCGTGGCAACCTGTTTCACTCATTGATCACCGTCACTGTCAAAAAGTTTTTTCTAATCTGTATCTTCTTTTTAGTTTCATCCCATTGCTTCTTGCGTTTCTATGTGTAAATGAGAATAATAGTGATCCCTCTACACTGTGACATCCCTTCAGATATTTGTAGACAGCTATTAAGTCTCCTCTTAGCCTTCTTGCAAGCTAAACATTCCCAGATCCTTTAACCATTCCTTGTAGGACATACTTTGCAGTCCACTCACCATCCTGGTAGCTATTCTCTGAACTTGCTCCAGTTTTTCAATGTCTTTTTTAAAATGTGGTGCCCAGAACTGGACTCAGTATACCAGATGAGACCTGACGAAGGAGGAGTAGAGGGGGATAATTACTTCATGTGATCTAGACTCTAGGGCACAATTTCTCTACATCAAGTAAAGTTTCATTATGTTGGGGAAATTTAGCATTGCTCTTCAAGTTGCACTGAGTGTATCTATTAACAAAAATGTTCTGCCAATTACCGTACCAGTATGTCAGTATTAGTAAATGTGCCCCATTGATATAGTACACATATAGTTATGTGAAAATCAGCATAGTGCTCAGAAGAGTTCTATGTATATTTTGTTTTGGCTGTTTCTAAGGGTCTCGGCTCACTTATATTGAATTTATCTGTAGGATCAACCCTTGTAAGTCGTCTACATGTGCATGCAGGTTATAGAAAGTTGAATATAATGATACCTTGATATCTGCGATCTGATGTCTTATTCCAGAGTAATCCACATTTTTCTTATATGTAAATGACCTGTTTAGATCTATTGGTAAAACATAGATCTCCCTGAGAACCTTCCTTAGGGCTCATAGTCACTTGCGAGAAACTCGGATGAGTCTCGCATGTTAATACCCGGCACTCAGATCGGAGCGTGCGGCCGCATAGCAATACATGCAGTCGCACGCTCCGCTCCTGAGTGCCGGGTGCAGGGCCGCGTATTGCCGTGCGAGACGCATCTGAGTCTCTCACAAGTGAGTATGAGCCCTTAGACTAGCAACACCCCTGTACAATAAGCTCTTAGGGCAGATTCTCAGGGAGATCTATGTCCGGCCCATAGATCTTAACAGCTCAATTACTTACTAAGAAAAATGTGGGTTTCTCGGGAATAAGACATCCAATTACAGATATGAAGGTACCATTTTAATCTACTTTCTTTGGTCTGCATGCCTATGTAAACGGCATAGGAGGTTTGATCCTACTGACAGGTTCTCTATAAGCCCACAGATGACATCTACTAGTATATGTTAGTAATTTGTCAGGAGTGTGAAGGTTAACCTTCTAATCTATTATGTATTACACTTTTGCTGGTAATGAGTCCTTGCAGCTATGTTATGGTGAATAACTGTGAGGGAAAATGCTTATATGATTTCTTTGTAAACATCAATACCCATAAAGTGGCCGTGCATGTGAGATAAAAGGAGTAGAATCAGATTGATGGTGTAACACGCATCACAATGTAGTCTATGTTGGTAGTTATGGTCATTCAGACTGGCCATACGTGTTCAACTGACACCAGCAGAAGGAAAATAAGATTTCTGGGAACATTCTAGGAATAATATTTCATGAAAGTATCATTTGTAGACAAGCGACTATTAGATACAAAATTTAAACTTGGCTGACCTATTTTCAGACAATGATCTGTAATCAGACTGCAAAAAATATTGTTTGTTAAAGGGATTGTCCTATCTGAAACTATAAGTTTTCAGTCACTGTACATGACTGCAGACTTGTGAATGCTCACATTTCACACGATGCGATCTGTAAGGATTTTCCAGTGCCGGTGCCCAGAACGATGGTCATGTTACCGCAAATATGTGAAATATATTCTCCCGGTCACTAGGTTGGCGATGTATTGAGCCTAGTCGAAATGTGGCCAGGAGAATGCATATCACTTACTCGTGGTCACTTGACCATTGTTCCCTGCGCTGGCTCTGGAGAATCCTTACAGCACACAGTGTGCGCAGTGTGAGGATTCACAAGTCTGCGGTCACAAAGAGTGACTTCAGACTTCTAGTTTAAGACCGGACAACCCATTCAAATGTCACACAAAGTACAATTGGCTTTCAATAGGTTGAAATTGTCTAATTTTATCAACAATTGCATGTGCTAGTCTGGTCCAATTCACATACCAGACTACTGTATATCCATAGTCGTCAGCCCCTGCACCCATCCGCTATGCAGATGAGCAGAGAGAGCTGTACGAGGAGACAGTAACTTCAGCAAAGTTTGTCACTCATCTGAATGTAGCCTTAGACTAGTATGAATGGGCACCTATACTGTAACAATGAAGGATGATGCTGGAAGGGTTGCCTGCAGAATATGAAAGTGTATCTAAGGCTGGTGCTTTTTTTTTACATGAGGCCTATTTGATATTTATACATTTATTTTTGTTCAGTACATTTTACTCAAACGTTGCATCATTTCAGAGGAAACCTAGTCAGCTGGGGACTATGTGTCGTGGATGACTAGTCCAAGAGGTAGGCCCTCAGCAGCCTCTCTACACCCCGCTTACCTGTACTGACAGGTCTCTCCCTATGTGCGTGTGTAGGCAACTTAGTCTAGAGGTGCAGGGTGGAGAGAAGCCACTGAGGATCTGTTCTATGGCCTGGTTAGCTTTTCAAAGTATGTTTCCTTTGAGTCTCTGCAAACCTTCAGAGTAAAGCCTTTTACTGCTTTCTACCACTAGGCTCGCATGACTAAAGCTTCAGATCTGTTATGTTGCCCGGCTCACCTGTGCATTAGATTATGGTATTATGCAGTTCCCTAAGTTAAAGGGGTTGTCCAGGACTAGAAAAATGATGACTGATTTTTCTCAGAAACACTGACATGGTTTTTGCATGGAATTGCAACTCAGTTCCATTGCAGTGAGGCTACGGTCACACTATCAGTATGTGGTCAGCATTTTACATCAGTATTTGTAAGCCAAAACCAGGAATGGAACAAACAGAGGGGAAAGCTATAATAGAAACACGTCACCAAGTCTGTATTTTTCATCCACTCCTGGTTTTGGCTAACAAATACTGATAGTGTGACCGTAGCCTGAGGCTGAGTTGCAATACCAGACACAACCCATAGTCAGGGGTGTCGCTGTTTGTCAGAAAAAAAGCCTCTTTTTTTTTTTTTCTAAACCTTTTAGGGTATGTTCACACTGGGCATTTTTGCTGTTTTTTTTTTTTTTTTTTTTTTGCTGCTTTTTTATGCTAATTTTCAGCTGCTTTTTCCAGTACCAGCAAAGCCTATGATATTTCAGAAATCTCATGCCCACACATTGTTTTTTTTTTGTCATCAGTATTTAGTGCTTTGCTGCTTTTTTTGAACATAGAGCATGCACTTCTTTCAGCGTTTTTGCAGCAAAAAAAGTAGGAATCATTATTTGCAGCCTTTTTGCTGCAGAAAAGTCTGGACATTAGCATGGACAAAGAGACAAAAGAGAGCCCCAAAAAACGCACCTAAACCTGCGTTTTTTGCCGCAGCTGCTTTCCTGCCAAGAAATCAGGTTTTGCTGCAGCAAAAATGCCCAGTGTGAATATACCCTTATTGTGTATGAAGGGAGGTAGGTGTGTGTGTGTGTGTGTGTGTGTGTGTGGGGGGGGTGGGGGTGGGGGGGGGGGGGCGGGCAGGGGGTTAAAGTTATCTTTGCAATTGTGTTTCATTAAAAATGTTTGCATTGTTTGGCTTTTACAAGTTCTATGATTCTCTGCACATTCCTTGCTGCTAAGGCTACGTTCACACGATCCTTTTTTGGTCCTTTTTTTTTTTTCAGGTCCTGTTTTGGAAAATCCGCAGTGCAAAACTGCACTGCTGATTTTCCGACTGTTTCTTCTGCGGATTCCTCTGCGGGTTTTCAACAGCACTTTCCTATTGGTGCATGTTGAAAACAGGAGCGGAATCCGCAGCAAGAATTGACATGGTACTTCTTTTTTTCCGCAGAAAATCAGCGCGGATTTTCCAGCGGAAAAAAGGATAGTGGGCACAGCAGTTGGAGTTTTCCATAGGGTTACATTGTACTGTACCCTGCATGGAAAACGGCTGCGGATCCGCAGTGCAAAATCCGCTGCGGATCCGCAGCAAAAAAAGGATCGTGTGAACGTAGCCTCAGGCTTCTTTCACATTTCCGTCGGTACGGGGCCGTCACAAACAGTAAGCCCGATGTATCGACGGACGTTGTCTTACGACGCTTCCGCTGCCCATTGTGAGTTCTGGGGAGGAGGGGGCGGAGTTCCGGCCGCGCATGCGCGGTCAGAACTGGCGGATTCGACGGATGAAAAAACGTTACATTGAACGTTTTTTCGTCTCGACGGACCACAAAAACACGACGCATCTGTCGCACGACGGATGTGACGTGTGTCCATCCGTCGCAATCCGTCATTAGTTCAAGTCAATGGCAAAAAAACGGATCCTGCGGGCACATTTGCAGGATCCGTTTTTTTGCCATAACCACGGATTGCGACGGCCCCCAGAAGACGGAAATGTGAAAGAAGCCTAAGTGATTTAACTGAGAATCTGTCAGTCAGCTATTTTCTGTCCACATGCTTTAAGGCCAGGGTCACACTAGCGAGTTTTACAGACGTATGAGAGGCGCAAAAACTACGCATTGCACACTGACCAATGATTTCCTAAGGGGCAGCTCCTATCTGCCGTATATTTCTCTGCCGTATTTTACGGGCTTAGAAAATCGCAGCATGCTGCGTTTGTCAGCGTATTGCGCAAAAAATCCGCCAATGAAAGTCAGTGGGGGCGAGAAAAATACGGATTACACATAATTCAATTGCCGGCTTTTGCTATCTGCTTCCCAAACCCGACAGGATATGGGACATAGTTTACATATAGTAAACCATTTCATATCCCTTCATTTTTTTTTCATATACCTTACTAATAATGTTCCAAGTGTCTGTGTGCAAACTTTGGGGGCTCTAGCTGTTAAAATAAAGGGTTAAATCACGAAAAAAATTGGCGTGGGCTCCCGCGCAATTTTCTCCGCCAGAGTGGGAAAGCCAGTGACTGAGGGCAGATATTAATAGCCTAGAGAGGGACCATGGTTATTGGCCCCCCCTGGCTAAAAACATCTGCCCCCAGCCACCCCAGAAAAGGCACATCTGTAAGATGCGCCTATTCTGGCACTTAGCCTCTCTCTTCCCACTCCCGTGTAGCGGTGGGATATGGGGTAATAAAGGGTTAATGTCACCTGCTATTGTAAGGTGACATTAAGCCAGGGTAATAATGGAGAGGTGTCAATAAGACACCTATCCATTATTAATCCAATAGTAGTAAATGGTTAATAACACACACACACACACACACACACACACACACACACACACACACACACACACACACACACACACACACACACACACACACACACACACACACACTTTATTGAAATAAAGACACAGGGTGTTGTAACAGTTTATTAAACGCTCAATCCAAATGATGACCCTCGTTCTGTAAAAAAGGAAAAATAAAAAAACTATCCCATACCTTTCAGCTGTTAGTCTTGTCCCATGTTGTAAATCCATCTGAAGGGGTTAAATAATTTTACAAGCAGGAGCCTGCTAATGCAGCCGCCCCTGCCTGTAAAAACTGGGGAATGAATGGAAAGCAGGGGAACACAGCTACCTAGACTTGCGGTGCTGCGCCCCCTGCTGACATAAACTCATATGAACTCGAGCGTGAGAAAATATTCAGAAAAATTCCCATGCTCGAGTTCATACGAGTTTATGCCAGCAGGGGGCGCAGCACCGCAAGTCTAGGTCCACACTGCGGACTGAAACTCTAATGTGAACCTGGGCTTAGTCTGCATTCACTTATTTATGTGAAATGTCTGTGTGCTGTTTGATTTTTTTTTATTGGACAGCACATGCACCTATAGGCTACTTTGCACACGCTGCAGATTTTGCTGCGAATCCGCTGGGTTCGCAGCAGTTTTCCATGAGTTTACAGTACCATGTAAACCTATGGAAAACAAAATCCGCAGTGCACATGCTGTGGAAAAAATGCGCGGAAACGCTGCGTTGTTTATTCCGCAGCATGTCAATTCTTTGTGCGGATTCCGCAGCGGTTTACACCTGCTCCAATCCACAGGTGTAAAACTGCAGGTGGAATCCGCACAAAAAATGTGGTAAATCCGCCGTAAATCCGCAGTGCGGTTTACCTGCGTATTTACAAAAACAGGTGCGGAAAAATTCAGAGATCCAACCTACGTGTGCATATACCCATAGAGTTGAATTATGTGTTCACAGGTCCGTGAAAATCACAGATCTGAGGGCTCCTTTTCACTTGTGTGAAATACGGCCGAGTCTCGCAGGTTAAAACCCGGCTCTGCCGCCGGCACTCCAGAGCGGAGTGTGCAGCTCCATGTATTGCTGTGCGGCCGCACGCTCCTCTCTGGAGTGCCGGCGCCAGAGCCGGGTTTTAACCTGCGAGACTCGGCCATATTTCACGCTAGTGAAAAGGAGCCCTTAGGGCTTGTTTCCATTTGCGAGAAACACGTCCGTGTCTCGCATGTGGAAACCAAGCTCTGGTGCCGGCACTTGGGAGAGGAGCGTGCGGCCGCATAGCAACACATGGAGCAGCACGCTCCGCTCTGGAGTGCCGGCGCCAGAGCTTGGTTTCCACATGCGAGACACGGATGTGTTTCTCGCAAATGGAAACAAGCCCTTAGGGTCCCTTTCCACTTGCGAGAGAAAAAACGGTCCGTAATCTGGACCGAAAATACAGATGTAACGTATGCAATTGTCATGCGAGTGCAATGCGATTTTTAATCACATCATCCGTTTTTTGTAATCGCATCATCCGTATGACATCCGTATTACTGTCCGATTTTTACGCACCGGTGTCCTTTGAAAAGCCGGCAAATCAGTGCTGTGTACAGTAAAATCACACTGACAGGTTAGAATAGAATAGATATATACACATATATATATATATATATATGTATATATACACATTCTATGTCAGTGAGACACCTATATATGTATATTTATATTTAATGCAGCGCTAGAGAGCATAAAAGCCGCTAATTCAATTGCCGGCTTTTGCTATCTCCTTCCCAAACCCGACAGGATATGAGACATGGTTTACATACAGTAAACCATCTCATATCCCTTCTTTTATTACATATTCCTCTTCACTAATGTAAGAAGTGTCTGTGTGTCAAATTTGGGGGCTCTAGCTATGAAATTAAAGGGTTAAATGGCAGAAAAAATTGGCGTGGGCTCCCGCGCAATTTTCTCCGCCAGAGTGGTAAAGCCAGTGACAGAGGGCAGATATTAATAGCCTAGAGAGGGTCCATGGTTATTGGCCCCCCCTGGCTACAAACATCTGCCCCCAGCCACCCCAGAAAAGGCACATCTGGAAGATGCGCCTATTCTGGCACTTGGCCACTCTCTTGTAGCGGTGGGATAAGGGGTAATGAATGGTTAATGTCACCTTGCTATTGTAAGGTGACATTAAGCCAGGTTAATAATGGAGAGGCGTCAATTATGACACCTATCCATTAATAATCCATTTGTCTGAAAGGGTTAAAACACACACACATGATTAACAAGTATTTTAATGAAAGAAACAAACAGGTTGTTTTAATAATTTATTGCTCTCTCAATCCATCAGCAACACCCTCGCTTGGCAAAATAATAAACACACAATATACATACCTTCTGATGTCCTATCACGTCCCACGAGGTAATCCATCTGAAGGGGTTAACTAATATTACAGGCATGAGCTGCGCTAAACCACTCGCTCGTGCCTGTAATCCCTGGGTGCTGAAAGGAAAGCAGAGTGATCTATACTTACATTCAGTCGCGGTGATGCGCCCCTGCTGGATGTTCTCATGAACTGCAGCCTGGGAACTTTTTCCCACGCTCCAGGTCATATGAGGACATCCACCAGGGGGCGCATCACCGCGACTGAAGGAAATGTAGGTCAATGACCTACATTTCCTTCATTCGCCGGGGAATTACGAGCACAGCTGCATTTGCAGGGCTCCTGCTTGTAAATTATTTTAACCCCTTCAGATGGATTACCTCGTGGGACGTGACGGTTCAAAAGAGGGTATGTATCTTGTGCATTTATTGTTTTGCCAAGCGAGGGTCTGCAAATGGATTGAGAGAGCTATAAAATATTAAAACAACCGCTGTGTTTATTTCATTAAAATACTTTTAAATCATGTGTTTTTTTTAACCCTTTCAAACAATTGGATTAATAATGGATAGGTGTCATAATTGACACCTCTCCATTATTAATCTGGTTTAATGTCACCTTACAATAGCAAGGTGGCATTAACCCTTCATTACCCCATATCCCACCGCTACAGGGAGTGGGAAGAGAGTGGCCAAGTGCCAGAATAGGCGCATCTTCCAGATGTGCCTTTTCTGGGGTGGCTGGGGGCAGATGTTTTTAGCCATGGGGGGGCCAATAACCATGGACCCTCTCCTGGCTATTAATATCTGCCCTCAGTCACTGGCTTTACCGCTCTGGCGGAGAAAATTGCGCCAGCGCCCAAATTTTGCATACACACACTACTAACATTAGTAGTGTGGAATATGCAAAAAAAAATGGGGATATGAGATGGTTTACTGTATGTAATCATGTCTCATATCCTGTCGGGTTGGGGAAGGAGAAATGAGAAGCCGGCAATTGAATTACCGGCTTGTCACAGATATCGCGCTGAAGTAAATATAAATACAGAATATATATATGTGTCTCAATGATATAGAGATATAGAGTATATGTTTTCCTGAACATTTGAGCACATAAATCCATTAGATGTCGGTTTTGCAAGCCTGGGAGAAAATCTCGCAGTACGGATGCCATACGGATTACATACGGAGGATGCCATGCGCAAAATACGCTGACACACCCTGCCTACGGATCAATATTTTGGGAACATTTCTCCGTATTACGGCCGTAGTACGGACGTATAATACGTTCCGTATTGTCTTACGCCAAGTGTGACGCCGGCCTTAGGGTGAGACCTGTAAGGCCGGTTTCACATGTCAGTGGCTCCGGTACGTGTGGTGACAGTTTCCTCATGTACCAGAGACATTGACACACGTAGACACATTAAAATAAATGTGTCTCTGCAGATGTCAGCGAGTTTTCACAGACCGTATGTCCGTGTGCAAAACACGGAGACATGTCAGTGTTCGTGGGAGCGCATGGATCACACGGACCCATTAAAGTCAATGGGTGCGTGTAAACACGTACCGCACACAGATGCCGTCCGTGTGCTTTTTTTTTTTTTTTTTTAAGTCATAGGGTTAAAATTGAAAAAAATTGTTTCAAAACACGGACACACGGATAGCACACGGATGAGAAACACGGACAGCACACGGATGGCCTACGTGCACACACGGATAGCTCCGGGACCTTTTCCAGAAATATCTGGACGTGTGAGACTGGCCTAAGACTCAGACCATATCCTGTTCTACTCTGTGTTTGTGGATCAGGTTTCAGATTTGCTTCCATGTCCCATGGATCTGTTGCTTGATGATAAATTTTATTTGAAAAAAATTGACCAGGGGTCTTTTTATTGACTTGGAAGCGATCACACCTCTTCAGTAAAAAATTGGAAGCAACTAGTAATATAACAATAATACCGGAGAAAAAATCAGTCTGTTTCTCTGCAATGGTAAGGCCTTGTTCACACGTTCAGTATTTGGTCAGTATTTTACAACAGTATTTGTAAGCCAAAACTAGGAGTGGGTGAAAGATGAAGAAGTGGTGACGTGTTTCTATTATACTTTTCCTCTGATTCTACCACTCCTGATTTTGGCTTACACATACTGAGGTAAAATACTGACAAAATACTGAACGTGTCACCTCACTCACACAGATGTGTGAATACAGCCTTACTAAAGTTGTATCCAGGCTATCTTAGACCACGTGCACACGTCGAGTATTTGGTGAGTTTTTTACCTCAGTTATTTGTAAGCCAAAACCAGGAGTGGGTGAAAAATACTGAAGTGGTGCATATGTTTCTATTATACTTTTCCTCTGACTGTTGCATTGCTGCTTTTTCTTTACAAATACTGAGGTAACAAAACTCACCAAATACTCAATGTGTGCACGTGGCCTTATTCAACCTAAACAAGCTGGACCTCGGGCTGAGGCATTTCGCTATCACTTGTACTTTGGGAGAGATTAATAATATTGGAGGATGTATGATGGAGAGTGTTAGTAAATGTGGCATTATACGGAACAACATTTATCAGTATGTTGGCAAATCGCTAGACACTTTCTCTTTCTTTATGCCTTGTGACAGTATTTCTGTATTTGCACCAGCGATAAATGATAAACCAGTATATACACAATGATACGTTTTCCCCTCCTTTTGTTTGCATTTTACTTTTCAGTGTTGTAATCGTAGCTCTTTTGCTCTAGTGGTGTAACATGTGAAAGTGTTTTTGTAGGTTTTTTTATTGAAGATTTTTCATGTGTTTTTTATTTTTTTTATTTTACGTCATATAAGAGTATGGAAAGACACATGAAAAAAGATGTTTAGAGCATGCTTCAAAATGAACAAACTGACCCAAACTATGCACCACCATTGAGTGAAAAGAGCACAACAATGCTCTCTTTGCAGTATGTTTTAAATTTCCCTTTTTGACACACTGCAAAAAACTAATAAAAATATTAATGTTTATATGCTGTCAGCATGTTTTGCAGCACTTTATATTTCAGAGGGTAAAATGTACAAAGAATATCAGACAGTGTAATACATTATTCAACCAAGAGACGTAAGGGCTCTGCTCACCAGCCGAAAATTTGGCTGCAGCCTTAAAAACACCATGAAAAACTACAGAAACAAATCTCTCTCCCTTCTATCTCTCTGTGTCTTTCACCCTGTCTCCCTCTTTCTCCACCTCTGTCGCTCTGTCTTTCGCCCATTCCATCCTTATGTCTCACATTTGTAAGGCAGCCGTAGCATTCCTTGTGAACACGTTTTATCAGGTGTGGTGGGTGTAGCTTCTTAGTCACTACTATGTGACACAGCAATATCTCAGCAGATTTAACACTCCGACTGGGTTCACGTGCAGCGATTTGTTTGAAAATTCAGCTTGACTTAAAATATAAATGTAATAATGAACGAATATACAAGGAGTAACGGAATTTTTTTTTACCACTTAGCGCTGTAAAAATCAGCCCTTCTAAAAATGTTTGTATAGTGCCTTCCAAAGCACACCCTCTTTTTTTTTTTTTTTTTTTTTTTGTCTTGGATATTGCCTCTTCTTCACTTGTATCTACAATATGTTCGATCTGTGATTTTGGTGTTTTTGCTCTTTTTCATGTGCTAAAGAGTATTTTAACTTATTATTGAATTAAAGAGTCCGATTTTGGATTTATTTTTTCTTAAAAAAAAAAGTTCCATTATTACGCTGCACGAAGTTTTCCAAATCTCTTAAAGGTACCTTCACACGAAACGACTCTACAACGAGAACGACAACGATCTGATCGCTGCAGCGTCGCTGTTTACATCGCTGTAGAGATGTCAAACACAGCAGCTCCAGAACGACGCAGGAGCGATCCTGTGACGTAGCGGTGACGCACTTATCGTTCTCACAGGTCGTTAGCTCCATGTTTAACATTGCTGGCATCGTTGCTTTTGCTGTCAAACACGACGATACACGCCGATCTGACGACCAAATAAAGTTCTGGACTTCTAGCTCCGACCAGCGATATCACAGCAGGATCCAGATCGCTGCTGCGTGTCAAACACAACGATATCGCTATCCAGGACGCTGCAACGTCACGGATCGTTGTCGTTCTCGTTGTAAAGTCGTTTCGTGTGAAGGTACCTTAAGAGCTTAAAGGGAATCTGTCAACTAGATTTCACCCACAAAACTATTTATAAGTTCATGTAGCTCTTTCAAAGTCATGCCCAGCAATCACTTCAGATGGCCAGTCTGTTCCTCCATTATTGAGAAATCAGCATTTGAATCGATATGCAAATGAGGCTGTAGATCTGAAACTTCTGGCACTCCAGCTCTACTCCCCACCAAGTACCGCTTTCTCCTACTTGACTGACAGTTTCCATACTGTGTTAGTCAAGTAGGAGGGTGTGGCTTTGGGAAGGGAATAGAGCTGGAGTGACAGGCTTCAGATCTACAACCTCATTTCCATATCAATTCAAACCCTGATGTCTCAGTATTGGAGGAACGACTGGCCATGTAAAGGTATTACTGGACTTGTCTTTGAAAGAGCTTCATACGCATATAAATGGTGTGGTGGGTGAAATCCAAATAGCCTTTTATCAAAAGCTGAAAGCTCCAAGGCCACAAAGCTGTAGATAAAACTGCAGAAACCAAGTGTTTTACTACAAACTAGGACGGTTTGGCTAATAAACATTTTTTTAACACTATAAATGTAATTACCCTCAATTAGCATCCTATAATGACTACTCTTCCGGCTAATATTATAAATCTATACGTTATATTGTTTCATCTTTCTGTTGCTGAGCAGCGAGATAATCTATGGAGACCTTAAAATAAATGTATTCAAAATATCTGGAAAATAACCAAACTCATTCCTTGTCTAGTATTAGAAGCTTATGTGGTACTACGAGGAATCTAATCTTACATCTGTGTTCCTAAGCAATATTATTAAGGATCTAATTTACAAGATCTATCATTTACATGAATTACACAGGGTTAAGTAATAGGCCTCCAAATATTCTTAACAGAGGTGTAATTCGATGCACACAACTGTGTAATTAATTCCACACTGAAATGCTGATTAAAGGGTTAATACCTAATAGAAATGACATGTTTATTGGGTTAAATGCCACGTCCCATGCGGCAAGAGCAGATTTTTTTTACTGAGAAAGATAATTGTGGCTTTTCGGATACCAAATCATTTTGGAAAGGTAACTTTAAATCAAATTATAGGAAACACAAACAGAATACTTTGTTCATGATTTTATACAAATGTAGCAATGTAACACAATTAGGTCGAGCATAGCCCTAGCGAGCGTGTCCCCGGCACAAGTGAGCGCTATAGCCCTCGTACTATGGATACCCCAGTCTGTGTCCTCTAACATTGAGCTTGGGCCTATTACTTGTCTAGACAGCCGGCAGCTTGTTATCTCCCTCTGGCATCACCTGGAAATGATACACTGCAAGTCCCCGCTATGGCCTGCTCTGGGGTCCAGCCCATCTCCCAAAACCAGTCTGGCGTGTCCTGGTTTATTTTCCTTTCCCAAGAGTAATAACAGTGTTGTGTAAGGGGGAAGGGATCTTGGCCCCAGGTTAGAAAATGCCCAGGTCAGCTGCTGGGACATTTGTAGCCCTCGGAATGAATGAGGTTTCAGGAAATAAAGACAGATACTGAATGTAGAGGAAACCTAAGACTCCTAACCCCCTGCTCACAGGCTCTTCCTCTAGAGTTCACCTTACACGTTCCAGCTTTACCGAGCTTTCAGTGCAGTTAACGTTTGCATTCTTCTTTGTATGGCGCATTACACTATGTCTTTATGGTCTTTTCTGCACAGGGCAGAATTTACCACATCATGGGTGCTGCTATGCTCCCTAGGGATTTTTTTTAAGACCATTGCCAAGTGAATATGAAAATACCAGGGCATTCTATCTAATTTCAGATTTACCAAACAGAATAACAGGATATATTATAGATATACCCACTTCTGTGAGGAAGATCAGGTCCTCAAGAAGGGTTCCTCTCTGTTAGACTAAAAATATTGAGATACTTGGCACTCAAAAATGTAAAATCATAAATCAGATTTTTGAAAATTTTTGGCAGTCCAGAAATGAATAGCTAGGTTTCGGTGCCAAAGCATGGACCATCATCAGACACGTGATGCACGGAGGCAGAAAAGATAAAGGCAGCGCTGAAGAGTAGCGATCATGGTCGCTAGGTGCAGAGCAGACAGTTCAGCGCCCTGTACCCAGTGACCACAGTCTCTTCACTTCAGCACTGCCTTTATCTTTTCTGTCTCTCTGCATCACATAGTAAACCGTGTCTGATAATGTTCCATGGTCTGTAACCTAAACCTTACTATTCATTCCTGCCTTGCCAAATAAAAATCTGATTTATCTACACTTTTGAGTGCCAAGTTTCTCGATATTTTTTTTAGAATAAATAGATAACCTAGAACTACATTTATTTCAATGCACTCTTTTATGTATAAAATGGTTAAATGGATTTTCAACTTAAAGGAAATTTGGATTCAAAACTAAAATACCTGAAATAAGCTGCTCAGTGATTTGTTACAGCGGTGATGCACGCTGCCGATCAGACACATAAAGGGTGCATTATAATGAAGTATTGAACTGCAAAGGGCTCCTAATTGAAATATCTGTAACGTCTCTTTCACAAAGGTGAGATTGGGAGCCCTATTCTCACGATCAATGGAGGTCTCAGCAGTCGGATTCCTCAGCAATTATACACTCATCATCTATTCTGTGAATCCTATGTTCATCCCTGCAATTGCCAACAAAAATGTTTTTTAACACCGCCACTGTAAGCCATGGGTTGCATTTGATATTGCTATACAGTACAACTAACACGCATAGCACTGAACTCTAGCCTGTGGACAAAACTGGAGCTCTTCCTGGAAAAAGTGGAGTTTGTTCTCTAGTTAATTTTGGGCCGATTTGCAGATCAAACTCACCCTTTGAAGTGAATGGCTCCATAAACAAAAATGGTCATGAATGTCATCAGTGTTGTATCCATATGTTGTCTGTTTTGCACTGACTGATGCTAGGAGAAGCTTGGGAAACCTCCATCAGCTTTTTGGCTCATATAAGAAAAACGGATGACAAGAATGTTAAAAAGAGACTCGCAGGCAATAAACGGAAGAAATCAAATCCAGCACAATTATGAAAATTGTTGCCCTTTTTATTGCCTGTGAGAACCAAAAAATAGACTTTTAAACGAAGCCTTGCGATTTAGCTGAAGTGCAGATTTTTAGTGTTTTATCTAGAAAAACTGAGCAGACAATCTACTATTTTGCAAGGCTGCCAGCCATCCGGAAGTTACTGGACAGTCATTAGAAATACAGCACCTTTTTCTACTGTCCATAAAAAATCTCACGTGTCTGTGATTTTTCTTTTGAAACTGGAGAAACTTTTATGGATTATAACTGTAATTATTATCATTTTCCAGTTCACAATGAATTCAGCTAACATCTCCATATCAGAATTATGGGCTGTAGGCATATATCACTGAAAATCTTCATGATTATTATGATTTTCCAAGGTATCAGCAAAAAGTGTGGGCTGTTTGTGATTTTTTAATAAGCTGTTCAAAAAGAATAAAAAAATCAAGTTGCAGCCCTGTTATTTAGTACATGAAAAAAATTCAGATCTTACAGTTTCTCTAATTCATACCATTTTTTAGCTATTCAACCATACTCTAAAATAGAATTTATATTTCAGAAGGCCAAAATAAATAAGTGACACTTTCATACAATGTCCTGTAGCCAGTGGCGTAACTTGAAGCTTGTGGTCCACATTGCAAAATCTCTAATACAGTGGGTACATAAAGTATTCAGACCCCTTTACATTTTTTAAACTTTGTTTCTTTGCAGCCATAGAAATTTTTGCAAATTTAATAAAAAAGAAAAACTTAAATATCACATGGTCATAAGTATTCAGACCCTTTGCTCAGCTACTCATATTTAAGTCACATGCTGTCCATTTCCTTGTGATCCTCCTTGAGATGGTTCTACTCCTTCATTGGAGGCCAGCTGTGTTTAATTAAACTGATAGGACTTGATTTGGAAAGGCACACACCTGTCTATATAAGATCTCACAGTGCATGTCAGATCAAATTAGAATCATGAGGTCAAAGGAACTGGCCAAGGAGCTCAGAGACAGAATTGTAGCAAGGCACAGATCTAGCCAAGGTTACAACAGAATTTCTGCAGTACTCAAGGCTTCTAAGAGCACAGTGGCCCCCATTATCCTCCCACAATCAAGGGAGAAGAGCCTTGGTGAGAGAGGTAAAGAAGAACCCCAAGATCACTGTCACTGAGCTCCAGAGATGCAGTAGGGAGATGGGAGAAGGTTCCACAAAGTCAACTATCACTGCAGCCCTCCACCAGTCAGGCCTTTATGGTAGAGTGGCCCAACGGAAGCCTCTCCTCAGTGAAAAACATATGAAAGCCCGCATAGAG
Organism: Ranitomeya variabilis; assembly: GCF_051348905.1. NCBI lineage: Eukaryota > Metazoa > Chordata > Amphibia > Anura > Dendrobatidae > Ranitomeya > Ranitomeya variabilis. The sequence goes on along the minus strand of NC_135236.1, from coordinate 267,870,081 downwards.
TTTGCTAGAAAAAGCATGAAGGACTCTCAGACTATGAGAAATAAGATTCTCTGGTCTGATGAGATGAAAATAGACCTTTTTGGTGATAATTCTAAGCGGTATGTGTGGAGAAAACCAGGCACTGCTCATCACCTGCCCAATACAATCCCAACAGTGAAACATGGTGGTGGCAGCATCATGCTATGGGGGTGTTTTTCAGCTACAGGGACAGGACGACTGGTTGTCATTGAAGGAAACATGAATGCGGCCAAGTATACAGATATCCTGGATGAAAACCTCTTCCAGAGTGCTTTGGACCTCAGACTTGGCAGAAGGTTCGCCTTCCAACAAGACCCTAAGCACACAGCTAAAATAACAAATGAATGGCTTCAGAACAACACTATGACCATTCTTAACTGGCCCAGCCAGAGCCCTGACATAAACCCAATTGAGCATCTCTGGAAAGACCCAAAAATGTCTGTCCACCAACGTTCACCATCCAAACTGACAGATCTGGAGAGGATCCCAAAATCCAGGTGTGGAAAAACTTGTTGCATCATTCCCAAGAAGACTCATGGCTGTACTAGCTCAAAAGGGTGCTTCTACTCAAAACTGAGAAAAGGGTCTGAATACTTATGACCATGTGATATTTCCGTTTCTCTTTTTTCATAAATTTGCAAAAATTTCTACATTTCTGTTTTTTTTTTCAGTCAAGATGGGGTGCAGAGTGTACATTAATGAGAAAAAAATTAACTTTTTTGAAATTACCAAATGGCTGCAATGAAACAAAGAGTGAAAAATTTAAAGGAGTCTGAATACTCTCCGTACCCCCTGTAGGTCCCCTAGTTATCATTATGCTTCCAAGATTTTTTTTCGCATTCCCATTGACTTCTTTTGTAAAGTAAGGCGTGTCTTCCAAGCAGAAAATGTCTGAAGAATGGTCGGCGCACCTCTATTACCTGTTGGGAGTGCTCATTTCCCAATCAGCCAGTATAAGCAGGCTGTCAATCCCCTGATGGTAGAACAAAACACTCATCTGTCAGGTGAAGTGATTTTTTAACTTATTTAAAAATCATTGTTCTCAGCAGAACATCACTAAGGGGCACCACACTAAGCTAAGCAATCAGTAAGGGTCTTGGGATAAAGCCCAAAAAATCAAAACTACTGACACGTCAAAGATTTTCTTAAACTTTAGATTCACTTCAATTTCTCATAACTGGATCTGAAGTTAAATGTCTGCCCCAGAAAGAATACCTCCGTAATGCAGTGGGGTTTCTGCTCACAGATTCTAGAGTGTGGCTCATTGGTGTCAGTATCATATTCATAGTGGATGAATATATGGCTAATGTACTTGGGTCAGATAAGGTTCAAAGGTGGTGTAAAACTGAAAACATCAGAGCTGATCTTACACCTACCAGGAAACTACGTCAGCTGAGAAGTGACATTTCAGAGGGAACTGTAACAGGTTGTTGCTTTATGAATGTTCATAGCGACACACAAAATTGTAAGATTGTTTCAGTTGAATAATGATACAAAACATTCATGTGGTTTACTTTATGCTATATTCACATATGCACTACAGCCCCTTTTTATAATAAAAATATAGCATGCATAATTTCCAGGTGTTCAAAAACTGCTAACAATCAGAATTCCCAATGGAAATAGGAGGATAATAGTTACAGAAGATATATTGTGCCTACACCATTAACACAACCAACTTCTCTGCTTATGACAAAATTTGGACACTACATCAAGAGATCATTCATGCACATTGGTGGAGGTTTATCAAGGTAAATGTAACAGAGTTCTGATGCAATTAGAGCAAAAAAAAAAAACCTGTAAGTTATTACCTGTATCATATTTATGTGTTTTAGACACTTTCCAGGAAATGAACATGGTCTAACATCAGCTCAATGTACCCAAAATATGCCAAAATTGTGGTGCACATTTCTGACACAAAGTAAGCCAACTAAAAGTGTTGGAAAGTTACAGAAGAAAATGTTAAAATTAGATTTATTAGAAAAATATTTATATTTGAGAGTTCTCAGTGGTTGATACCTTTCAATGGCCAACAGAAAAGATTGTAACAAAATAGCTATCGAGACTCCTCAGGTCTCTTCAGCAGGCATAGGGGAGAGATGTGAGTAGTCTGGAAAGCTGCTATTTGTTAACATCTTTTCAGTCACCCATTACAAGGTATCAACCACTGAGGACTCTCAAGTTTAAATATTTTTCCATTTACTGGCTAACATGGTACAAATATATATTTCTTGTGTAACAGATTTATTAAACAGAATTAAACACCTTGATAAATATGGGGCATTTTAAGATTGTCCAGTTTAAGCTTGTACTGTTTAAAGGGAACCTGTCACCCCCAAAATCGAACATGAGCTAAGCCCACCAGCATCAGGGGCTCATCTACAGCATTCTGGAATGCTGTAGATAATCCCCGATGTATCCTGAAAGATGAGAAAAAGAGGTTAGATTATACTCACCCGGGTGTGCGGTCCGATCCGATGGGCGTCGCGGTCCGGTCCGGGGCCTCCCATCTTCTTACAATGACGCCCATCGGACCAGACCGCAGCGGGACGGCCCCTGGGTGAGTATAATCTAACCTCTTTTTCTCATCTTTTAGAATACATCGGGGGCTTATTGACTGCATTCCAGAATGCTGTAGATAAGCCCCTGATGCTGGTGAGCTTAGCTCATGTTGGATTTTGGGGGTGACAGGTTCCCTTTAAGGTAATGTTCACATGTTGCTTTTTTGCTGCTTTTTTCTGCAGGCGAAACCTACTCTATTGGTGGTAAAGAAGCTGCTTACAAAAAGCAGGTTTTGCTGCCTTTTTTCTGCTTTTTTGTCATGTTTTTTTTCAGGGCCCCATACTAGCAAAAATTTTATGCCCCCTTGAGACTCTGCACAGTCCGACAGCCCACTCTTTTCTTCATCTTGCTCATACCGCCATCAATTCTTCCAGCCAGGACTCATCTCTGCAGAAAATAACACACAGTTATCTAGAGCACCGCTTCCAGTGCACAATCCCCAATTTTTCCACAATTTCTACACTATGCCAGATGAAGAAAAAAAAGCAAGTGTTGCCCTGCACAGTAACAGGATCCCCCACGGAAAACAGTATACTAAAAATATAATACTATCACTTAATTAGCCACACAGTAATAATTTCCCACATCCTGGCCCCTTCATGTAGTAATTTACCCCATCCTGGCCCCATATTTCTCATTCCTGGCCCCAAGTGTCTCATTCCTGGCCTCATGTGTCTTCATCCTGCCCCCATATGTTCTCCCATCCTGATTCCATATGTCTCCATCCTGCCTCCATATTTATTCCCATCCTGTCGTCATATATCCTCCCATTCTCACCCCATGTGTCTCCATCCTGCCCCCATGTGTCCTCCTATTCTGGCCCACATGTCTTCCTCCTGTCCCCATATGTCCTCCCATCCTGGACCCACATGTTCTCCCATCCTGCCCCCATATTTTCTCCCATCCTGCCCCCATATGTCTCCACACTGCACCCATATGTCCTCCAATCCAGTCCCCATATGATCTCCCATCCTGCCCCCATATGTTCTCCCATCCTGGTCCCATGTGTCTCCATCCTTCCTCCATATGTTCTCCCTTCCATATGTCTCCATACTGCCCCCAGGCCCCATATGATCTCCCATCCTAGCCCCATACAAAAAAATATAAGTTTCTCCTTATATGGTCGAGGTCAGTGACATCCTCTTCCTCATCCATTTGAGGTGACCACTTCTGATTGGGTAGCAGGTCCTCTTTAAAGTATTATTTTATTGATTACTGGGGATCTGACTGCTGAGACCCCCATTGATCCTGAGAACGGCTCAGCAGAGCCCTGCTTTGACTGGGGGGAGTTGCACATGCTTGGCTTCAGTACTTTCTCTTGGCGTCCCATAAACAATGAATGAGGCAGAGGTGAAGCATGCTCTCGGGATCAGTGGGGGTCCCAACAGTTGGACCCCCAGGTATCAGTAAGTTACGCTCTATCCAGTGGAAAGGCGATAACTTAGTATTTTGGGGCATAATTTTTTGATAAAAAGTAAAAACTTTTTTTTTTTTTTTTTTTAATGAGAATGCAAGTTTTGCTGCAGTTTTTTTTATGGAAGTTACTGGAGGTTTCACCTTCTGCACTGGAAGGGATGAAATCTGCTGGTAAATTATTGATAAGGGGGAGGCATAAGGGAATCTGTCCATTTGACCCTAGTTTTCTGCTGGTATTGTTAGGGAGGGGTAATGGTGCTGCTTACCAATGCCCATGTGTCAGCCAGCTATGATGGTGCAGTGGTAGCGGGCAGTCTCGGTGGGCAATCGGGGTCACCGGGGGACAAATGTGAATGGGGGAGGCCGTAGGGCACTTAGATTGAGTGTTAGATGGCGGCAGATGCAACTGTAGGGGTCAGGGAGAATGGAGGCTGTGGATCAGTAATAAAAGTAAACACTGTGAATACATCACTGACTATAAGGCCGGTTTCACACGTCAGTGGCTCCGGTACGTGAGGTGACAGTTTCCTCACGTACCGGAGACACTGACACACGTAGACACATAAAAATCAATGCATCTGTTCAGATGTCATTGATTTTTTGCGGACCGTGTCTCCGTGTGCCAAACACGGAGACATGTCAGTGTTCGTGGGAGCGCACGTTTTACACGGACCCAATAGAGTCAATGGGTCCGCGTAAAACACGGACCTCACACGGACATTCTCCGTCTGGGGTCCGTGTGCGTGCAGGAGACAGCGAAGCGCTGTCCCCCCCACATGGTGCTGAAGCCGGTATTCATATCTTCCCTGTAGCAGCGTTTGCTGTAGAGAAAATATGAAGAATAGTGTTAAAAATAAAGATTTAGGTGTCCGCCGCCCCCCCACCCCCTGTGCGCCCCCCCGCTGGTCAGAAAATACTTACCCGCTCCCTCGCTCCTTCCTGGTCTGGCCGCGCCTCCTACTGTATGCGGTCACGTGGGGCCGATCATTTACAATCATGAATAGTCGGCTCCGCCCCTATGGGAGGTGGAGCCACATATTCATGACTGTAAATGATCGGGCCCACGTGACCGCATGCAGGAGAAGCCGCGGCCAGACCAGGAAGCAGCGAGGGAGCGGGTAAGTATTTTCTGACCAGCGGGGGGGTGCACAGGGGGTGGGGGGGGCGGCGGACACATGGATCTTTATTTTAAACACTATTCTTCATATTTTCTCTACAGCAAACGTTGCTGCAGGGAAGATATGAATCGCAGCTTCAGCACCATGCAGAGTGGGTACCACACGCTCCGTGTGGTACCCACTCGCCATACGGGCGGCACACGTGTGCCGCACGTATGGCCTCCGTGAGTTCCCAGGCACACGGACACGGATAACTCCGGTACCGATTTATTCCGGTACCGGAATTATCTGGACGTGTGGGACAGCCCTAAAGAATAGTAATAGGAAACCATCTGTTCTCTGGTGTTTCATGGATCATGATTATGGATAAAGTTCAGCTAAGTGAGAAGTGCAGAGGTTCTATTGCTGTGGAATTACATTTATGCCGTTCTTGTAACGACTAAATTGTAAGAACTTGATTGCACAATCTATATGACAGGGTAAGCCACGCCTCTCCTGCTCCGCCCAGTCACTTACACATCACGCCCCCTCTTCTCCCTGCAGTGCAGGCTGCTCACTTAGTGACAGCCTTGGTAGAGACTGTTATGGCGGCACCCCCTCACTGTCATACAGGACCCCGTTGATGTCCAGACCCTGCTGGTCAAGGACGCCATCACCAACCTGCTCCTAGCAAGTCATGCCACGCTTACACATAAAGTATTAGCAGCGGTTCGGCATGGGATGTGTAGTTCTTAAAGGAAGGTGTGCGGTGACGTCAGCTGCCAGCCTCTGATTGGCTGGTGGCTGTTAACTATTGCCATGCATGAACCCCCCAGCTTCCTGCACGTCAATAGATTTCAACTGAGTCCAAGGATGCAAATTCAACTACTGAATTAGCGAAATCCTGCACCTGGAGTCCGGTGAGTGCAAGCAAAAAAAACGGTGGTGCCCGGTTTGGGTACCCCCTCCTTGCTTCTGCTCACCAAGCCCCATACACCAGTAAGGGTAGTAAAGCCCTGATGGTGGTGCTGAGGTGTTAGGCCACCAATGCAAGACGCATGTGATACCATAAAACATTTTTGAAAAAAGGGCAATTTGATCAAATTATTTAGGGGAAAAATACATTTATGTCAGAAAAAATAGGGACTATTCTGAACAAAATTGCGGAATTCATGGATGAAGTGCAGCCATGAACTAAGTTTACATGAGTTCATGAAAAAATAAACAATGGCAAATGTAAAAACATTGGTAGGGCATTGAGTTGGTAGGGAATTGTTTACTCTCACACATTGGTAGGGCATGGTTTACTTTCTCATATTTGTCAGGTATTGAATTCGTCAGTCGATGAGTGGACCTGTGGAAGTTCAGGTTCGGGTACTCGACCTGAACTTTATTCCAAAGTTCAGTTTGGGTACCAGTACTATACCCAAATTTACACCAGGACCCAAACCCCATTGGAAACAATAGAAACCCAAACTTTGGGTCTGGATAAGAAAAAAAAACCTCTCTCTCTGCAGCGGACTTCCCCAGACCTCTGAACATTGCAACGGACGTCCAGGAAAGTCCGTGTTTAGCACCAGACACTAACTTTCAAGATCGGATTCACTCATCTCTACTGGTCAGTCATTGTTTGCTTTCACACAAATCACTAATTTAATTAAACTGTACTAACAGCCATCCTCATGTGAGCAGGGCCGACGTTTGGGGCAGTCAAACAAAACAGACACCTGGGACCCCCACCCACAAAGGGGGCCCCCTGTGTCTGCAGCCCCTTTATGAAATGCAAAGAGGGTGTACAGCATTACTTACAGTGAATAACGCACTGCAGAAGCGCTGAGTGAACAGGGCCTAATATACTATTGTAGAAAATAGTGCAGTCTACTATACTATTCCGCGCTGTCCCAGTACAGCAGCCAGACACGGACACCAGCCAGAAGACACTTTTTTTTTAATAAATCTGTTGCTGTCATCTTTCAGCAGTGTTTTTTTCCCTATTCAATTGAATGGGACACAAAATGCAAGTGAAAAGGCTGCAAAAAAACAGAATATTTCCTGCCAACACTGTAGATCAATCTGCAGCAAAAAATGTGAGCAGTTTCTACAGGGGTTTTCGGAGACTGTAAAAATAATCAGCATGAAATGATAAATCCCCTGTTGCTCCAGCACCAATGCTCTGGGGGCTCCGCCAGTCTTTGCACTGGGCTGCAGTGGTCTTGTGGCTGCACCTTATGGTATAGCTGCAAAGTGAATAATAACCATCAGGGACCCTGAACCATTGGCCACATTGACAGAGGGCATTTAGCAGAGTAGTTTGGGGGACATGTGGGACTTTTTTAAATTGTTTTTATTCTGCTGTTTGTGCGGTAGGATGTAGAAAAAGATGGCAATTCTGCTAATGTTTTCTATTATGTGACTATACGCCCCCGTCACACAACCGTGTATAATGTTCGTCACGGATGCCACGTGTACCCTATGGTGCTGCCCTCATGTCCGTATTTTCCTAGCTGCACAGATGACAAGGGCCAATACAAGTCTATGGGTCCGTGTAAACATGCCGTCCTTGTGCCGTCTGTGTGCTGTACGTGTGCCGTCCATGTTTAACATGGAAAGTATATGAGAGGCTTTGTAATTTCATTTCCAGTATCTATACCAGAAAAACACGGATGGCACATAGACGGCACACTGATTGAAATTACTAGTGCACCGATATCGGTATAACACGTATGTGTTTTATATGGACATGTGAAGGGGGCCTAACAGTGTTGTTGGTGGAATATTTCAGGTTTGGGGGTCCCCACTTTGAATTTTGCCTAGGGCCCCAATTTGTCTTAAACCAGCCCTGCATGTGAGGATACTTTTAGACATTTTAAATTTGAGAAAATCACAAAAATAAATAGGTTTCACATCCTGCTGTACCTCTGATTTTTTCACCCAAAACGTTTTTAATGCTTCCTTTTTGTCGTTACTCATTGCTTTCTATGAGTGAAAAAATGCTGCAAAAATGTTGCAAATTCTCTGAAAGAATTGACATGCTGCACTTTTCAAAAACGCAGGTTTTCAATTCATTCAGGAAAATTTAACAAGCGTGTGCATGAGATTTCTAACATCTCATCGCGTTTGCTGGTACTGTAAAAAGCAGCTTTTAATTTGCATAATAAAAAGCAGCAAAAACGCAACGTGAGAACATATCCTAAGAATTAGATAGTATTGATAAATATGTCCCATTGGCAAAAGATAAAGCCATCACATGTGGACTTTACAATAAGCTTCAACATTGGTTTGTGGATAATGAACCAATAATTACATTATGTAAGTATAGAAAAAATTATTAAGACAAATCTGCAGAGCATTGTATCTACTGGGCAATTTTATTCTGTCCATTTATGTACAACTTACATATGGACACATCAATATTTCATCTTCATTCAAAAAAATTACAAAGGCAAAAGTTATGTAACTGAAGCTGCAACTGTAGAATGTCACATGATAGGTAAAATTGGAAAATGTCATTACAAGGTATGTGTATCTCTAGGCTGAAAAACTCAGGTACCAAGTTGGACATACACTGCAGATAGTGGTGGGCCAAACAGGCAGCTGTAAACATGGGTGCTCAGATAAGCCAAATGACAGTGTTCTCAAAGTGGAGAGGGAAGTTAGCCGCTGTTAGACTTCTCTGGAGATGGCTTATTTCCAGGATGGGCATGTAAAAATACAACATGCCTAATCATTTTTTTCCCCCAATACCTATTGATAGAGAGAAGCAACAGGACACCACCATATAAACTAGAAAATTGTCCTGTCCCGCCCAACACTCATCTAATGTGTATAGCCACCTTTAGTATTGTTTGCTCTTTAGTTACTATGTGTATATATACGTATCAACATGCCTAAATCCATAGACTTTCATAATAAAATTCATAGAATTCAGAATGTTGAAAGAATCTTCTATGAACCCCAGAAATATAGGGTTATTGATGACCAAGAGCATCAGTCTAATGATAAAAACAAATTGTACAAATGTATCTACTGCATAGAAGGAACATCAGGCAGGACTATAACACCTAGGTAAATACCAAGACTTTTAGAACAATATGATACACAAGCAAAAGATAATGCTTTAGATTTTCCTTCAATAACTCTATTTCACCAAAATAATCTAATACCAATTGCACTGTGGTGGTAGAAATGGTAGAAATATTATCGCATATTCTTCTCCGCTGCATTAGTGCACGGTGGCTCATCAGCATAAAATCCACTACAAAAATACCGTACATCAGTTACTTAATGTACCGTAAGTCTATGTCATATCACTACTATATAACTTAGTTCTACGCTTTCACCCACCTGAGAGATCAGCATTGCCATGTACAGTATATTGTTATATGAGAGTATGTGTACATGAAGTAGGTAAACAGTGACCATGTATTTTTCTGAGGTGTCATTGTGGTCACTTTTTATGGCAGCGTTCCCACCAGTATTTGTTTTTACTACTATGTGACGTCCTGAAGAATGAATTTTTTACTTTTTTTTAAACATTTCACATTTTTGGAAATGTGAAGTGGTTAAAAGAAGTTCAAAATCCTGAACAGCAAGTAGTTTTTACATTCCAGTGCATATGTTTATTCTTTTTAGAGTTTCTTTAGCGCTTTTTCAGGCAGGTTATGGAGCAGAGACCCCTGAAAAAGACATCATGTGCACATACCCTAAAAGTTTTTTGTATAATGTTGAATAGATAATTGACATCAATAATGATAATTTAACAGCAACCTTATGACTCTAATAGTAACCTAACTTGAGGATAGATCAAGAGGAATTACTGCGGGATAGCCAAAGTACAAATAACCTAAGAAGACCCTGACTCCACTCAGGTTAATGAATAATAAGAGTGGCAGGCCATTATCTTGAACTGTTGGGCATCTACACATCAACCCAGGTCCAATTTATTCAGGAATGTATACAGTTTATTTTACAGCATAAATATTTCCTATATGAGGAACAATTCTTTTTGCAAAAGTGGGGCACGGCTATGGGGACAAGGTTCGCCCCGAGCTATGCAAATCTATATGTAGCCAAATGAGAGGAGTCACGAATATATGTAGCCGGGAAACTCCATAAAAGTCTGTTTTTTTTTACGTCGGTTCATTGGCGACGTCCTATTCATTTGGGAAGGTACACAAAACGATCTTGAAGTGTTTATATCCAGCCTAAATGTGAACAAGTATGGTCTTGAATTCACCCCAATGACGAGTGATACGAATGTCAATTTTTTTTTACCTCAACATCTATGCGGAGGGAAGCCAACTGCATACTAGGTGTTACCGTAAAGAAGTGGATGCAAACAGTTTCATCCACATAACTAGTTGCCATCTCCCAGATTGGCTCACTAATATACCTAAGAGCAAGTTGACATGCATAAAACGCAACTGTACCAAAAATGATGACTATCTTAGAGAATCAGAACTCTTAACACAGCAATTCCTAGGTAAGGGCTATCCAGAATCCCTATTGGAACAGGTGAAACTTGATATGGAAATTATACCGAGGAACGAACTAGTACATCCCGTTAAATTAACCACTACAGAATCAGTTAATATCAGGGACCAAATAGGTCAACTATCATTCATAGCCCAGTTTCATGCAAGACACAAACAATTTAGAAGAATTATTGGGAAACACTGGGCAGTCCTACGAGTGGACAAAATGGTGGGGTAACATTTACCAATTTTTCCAAAGTTTATATACAGAAATGCCCTATCTTTGGGCCACATTATAGCCCCCACTACCAAGCTAGCCATAGGTGATAGGGCGAGGGGGTCCAGACCACCCTCACAATCTAATGCAGGTTTTGTGCCATGTGGAAGTTGCTACTGCTGCATAAACACTAATTTTAGAAAAATACGGCGGTTCACATTTAAGGATTCAAGTGGAAAAAAGGAATTTACCATAAGGGAAAATATCACTTGTTTCTCAACAGGGGTTATATAGTTGATGAAATGCCCCTGCAATAAACTCTATGTCGGAAGCACGAAGCGATGTCTCATGACACGGATCAAGGAACATCTGAAAAACATCCAAAAGGGCCATGCAGGACGCCCTTTATCACGTACAGTAATTTTTTAGATAAACACAATAGATCAACCAAAGGGGTGTATTTTACTGGCATCCAAACGGTCCATCAGAACCCAAGAGGGGGTGACTTTATTAGGAGTATGTCGAGGGCGGAAACACAATGGATATTAACTCTTCACAGCCTGGCCCCAAAGGGTTTAAACCAGGAGTTGGAATTATTTGCATTTTAAGCACATTAAGGATCATTTACCAATATATTGTTTGTTAGGTATTAGTGAGGGAAAATATTGGTATATAGATATTTATATTTTTTATATAATATACAAAATAAAATTTATGTACAGGTCCTGTCTGGGTTCCCAGATTAATAGGTTGGACACTTAAGGTTTTTATTAAAAATTCTCTTTATTAAAAATGATTTTTATTCCCAAAATTTTTTTAACTTATCAAAATTATTTTATTATTAATAAAGTATATATATACAGTACAGACCAAAAGTTTGGACACCCCTTCTCATTTAAAGATTTTTCTGTATTTTCATGACTATGAAAATTGTACATTCACACTGAAGGCATCAAAACTATGAATTAACACATGTGGAATTATATACTTAACAAAAAAGTGTGAAACAACTGAAATTATGTCTTACATTCTAGGTTCTTCAAAGTAGCCACCTTTTGCTTTGATGACTGCTTTGCACACTCTTGGCATTCTCTTGATGAGCTTCAAGAGGTAGTCACCGGGAATGGTTTTCACTTCACAGGTGTGCCCTGTCAGGTTTAATAAGTGGGATTTCTTGCCTTATAAATGGGGTTGGGACCATCAGTTGTGTTGTGCAGAAGTCTGGTGGATTCACAGCTGATAGTCCTACTGACTGTTAGAATTTGTATAATGGCAAGAAAAAAGCAGCTAAGTAAAGAAAAACATGTGGCCATCATTACTTTGAGATTTGAAGGTCAGCAAACTTTGAAAGAGTCCCCAAATGCAGTGGCAAAAACCACCAAGCGCTACAAAGAAACTGGCTCACATGAGGACCGCCCCAGGAAAGGAAGACGAAGACTCACCTCTGCTTCTGAGGATAAGTTTAATTGAGTCATCATCCTCAGAAATTGCAGGTTAACAGCAGCTCAGATTAGAGACCAGGTCAATGCCACACAGAGTTCTAGCAGCAGACACATCTCTACAACAACTGTTAAGAGGAGACTTTATGCAGCAGGCCTCCATGGTAAAATAGCTGCTAGGAAACCACTGCTAAGCACAGGCAACAAGCAGAAGAGACTTGTTTGGGCTAAAGAACACAAGGAATAGACCAGTGGAAATCTGTGCTTTGGTCTGATGAGTCCAAATTTGAGATCTTTGGTTCCAACCACCGTGTCTTTGTGCGATGCAGAAAAGGTGAACGGATGGACTCTACATGCCTGGTTCCCACCATGAAGCATGGAGGAGGAGGTGTGATGGTGTGGGGGTGCTTTGCTGGTGACACTGTTGGGGATTTATTCAAAATTGAAGGCACACTGAACCAGCATGGCTATCACAGCATCTTGCAGCGCCATGCTATTCCATCCGGTTTGCGTTTATTTGGATCATCATTTATTTTTCACAGGACAATGACCAAAACACACATCCAAGCTGTGTAAGGGCTATTTGACCAAGAAGGTGAGTGATGGGGTGCTACGCCAGATGACCTGGCCTCCACAGTCACCAGACCTGAACCCAATCGAGATGGTTTGGGATGAGCTGGACCGCAGAGTGAAGGCAAAAGGGCCAACAAGTGCTAAGCATCTCTGGGAACTCCTTCAAGATTGTTGGAAGACCATTCCCAGTGACTACCTCTTGAAGCTCATCAAGAGAATGCCAAGAGTGTTGTGCAAAGCAGTCATCAAAGCAAAAGGTGGCTACTTTGAAGAACCTAGAATATAAGACATAATTTCAGTTGTTTCACACTTTTTTGTTAAGTATATAATTCCACATGTGTTAATTCATAGTTTTGATACCTTCAGTGTGAATGTACAATTTTCATAATCATGAAAATACAGAAAAATCTTTAATCTTTAAGGTGTGTCCAAACTTTTGGTCTGTACTGTGTATTTTTTTTACACTGTTTCAAATCTTCAGGTTCAAGGACTCTAGCTGTCCCTCCCTGTAGCTGTAACTATGGCTGACTTAAGAGAGGCATTCAAATTTTTTATAAATAAACCTCGGTTCTAAAACACACATATATGCACCCACTCATATCATAGACCATTGGAATTAATTATGGTACAGTATGCATGTTTAATACATATCATCTACACTTTTGGGTAAAAACCCTAGCCTTATGTTAAACATATAGGAGGAATGCATGGATACATGGACACTTGCCGGGCAGTTCGGGGTTAAAATGATGGGCGGCACACAAACATAGCTGGAGAGTATATATGGCAGGGAGATTCTAGGGAGCGGTAACCCTGATGAAGAAGAGCGCAGCTCTTTGAAACGTGTTGGTTAGGTTCCTTTTCCTTTTTGAGCGCCTTAGCGCTCCATCCTGAACATGACGTCACAAGTAGGCGGAGCCTATCGGACATCTTTTTTCTCCGTGTGGTATCCAGGGACGCTACTGGCTGGAGCTTCCCTGGCTCTACATCGCATCCCACCATCTGAATCAGGCAGCGCCGCAGCCTCAGTCATCTGCACCAAGCAAGTGAAGTGAGCCGTCATCCAGCATTGCATCTCATGCTGCAGCACCCAATATATATACACAGGTAAGCTGGCAGCTACATGCTTGTTGACAGATACACAAGTACATTATGCAGGCATTTTAGTAGTTCTGGTCAGTAGAAGGACTATCTTATTCTGTAATTATATTTTTTAACTATTTATATGGTCACTTCATTAACCTGAGTGGAATCGGGGTCTTCTTAGGTTATTTGTACTTTGGCTATCCCGCAGTAATTCCTCTTGATTTATCCTCAAGCGCGGCATCGATTTGGTATTACTGGTTATCTATAGACACAGGTTGGCACTACTTTGACCGGTTCCAGCAGCTGAGGATTATTGTCTTTTAGGGTGTGCGCCAGTGTGATCCCTTAATATCATTTTCTAATAGTAACCTGTCTACCAGTGACCTCACGGATTGCGAACAGACATGAATACTTACCTCTCTTCTGTGAGAACCTTATTTATTAATTGCACCAACCCAGATTTCTTACTCAGGACCCTGTATTTATGGTCTGCTGCCTTTTTCTGTATAAAACTTCACCAGTGGACTATTTCCACGTATTCTAATCAGTCAGCCATAGACAATGTACACTGGAATTTAAAGGGAACCTGTCACCCCCAAAATCGAAGGTGAGCTAAGCCCACCAGCATCAGGGGCTTATCTACAGCATTCTGTAATGCTGTAGATAAGCCCCCGTTGTATCCTGAAAGATGAGAAAAAGAGGTTAGATTATACTCACCTGGGGGGGGCGGTCCAGTCCGATGGACGTCTCGGTCTGGGGCCTCCCATCTTATGATGATGTCCTCTTGTATTCATGCTGTGGCTCCGGCGCAGGTGTACTTGTCAGCAAAGTACTGCAGTGTGCAGGCGCCGGGCCTCTCTGACCTTTCCCAGCACCTCAACAGGGCAGAGCAAAGTACACTTGCGCTGGAGCCGTAGTGTGAATACAAGAAGAGGACGTCATCGTAAGAAGATGGGAGGCCCCAAACCGGACCGCGACGCCCATCGGACTGGAACGCCCCCCAGGTGAGTATAATCTAACCTGTTTTTCTCATCTTTCAGGATACATCGGGAGCTTATCTACAGCATTCCAGAATGCTGTAGATAAGCCCCTGATGCCGGTGGGCTTAGCTCATCTTCGATTTTGGGGGTGATAGGTTCCCTTTAAACTGTCCACTCCTAATCATATGGATACTCTTTAGGTGTACATTCAGTACCTTAATTGAATCTGCTTATGTATTGCATTTCCCTTGTTAAAGTCTCTTTGTTTTGACGGTTTATCTTTCTTCCCACCCCTGATAACAGTATAACTTGCTCCTAGTAACCAGAAAAATGACTGTTGTAGAACTGACGGAAATAGGAGTGCAGCATAGGCCAGACAGATGGTGGTAGGTGACTCTATAATTAGGCCAACAGGATCATCTGCCTCCGAGAATGCCAAACAGTGTGTCAGCATATTGTGGATTGGATGGACAGATTGATGGGTGGGGCTGGTGGAAATCCAGCTATCATGGTGAAGGAACCGCAGGTAAAGAAGGATGCAGGGACAAAAAGGAGCCAGAAAGCAAGTAACGTTTTTAACTTTCCTTTAACTTCCAACCCAACAAAGATAACAACAGTTTTCCACGCAGGGAACTTAAGTACAAGATCACAATTTCACAGTAAATCCTATCTACTATATAGACGCCCTGAACTATACCCGCGGAACGCGACAGCGCCTCACTAGTGACCCCCAAACGAGAAAAATCAACAAAGTTCACTTATCAGCGCTGTTTCAGCGATGCAGTCCTGATGGTGAAGCTCCGTCAGCGACGTAGTCCTGATGGCGGGGGAAGGAGGTGTCCTCCGTCGACGGGCCCAGGTGTAAATTCGAGACCAGAATGTCTGTTGCGGTGCTGCGTCACCCCCTGCAGGCGGACGTTGATCCGGGGTAACAGTTTCCAAGTCCAAAGAGGAGTCTTTTCGAGGAGAATTAGCGGAGTAATCCGTATCAGTGACAGCTGAGACAAACCCAGGAGGGACCGGAGCACTTTCTGGCAAGATACTCCCGGGGAGCGCGGTAATACTGTCCCTGAGATGATCAGCGCTACCCCTCTGCTTTGGGGGTCGCTGACGACGAATGCGCCGCTTTCTGGGGGCTCTGGTAATTGCCCGCAGCGTCTGCTGCACGTTCTCCCCCTGTTTCCAGCAAGTCTCACTGCGGCCTGCACACACACGACAACTGCGCTGCAGTTCCCTCTCCTCAGAGTTCTCCCGCGCTTCTCTGCCCCTGCTTTCGCGCGCTTTCCCTTTTATCCTCCCCTTCCCCTGCGTCACTCTGTCTCCTGTCACCTCCGCCTGGCTTCTCCTCCGCCCTTCAAATCCGTCCCCCGGAACCCCGATTCCCAGCAACAATGGTTCCACCCATCTGTACGGCTCGCCAGGTCCCCGTCCCCTACAATGGTACACATTGATACAATTGACAAAGTTAAGGTACCTTCACACTAAGCGACGCTGCAGCGATACAGACAACGATGCCGATCGCTGCAGCGTCGCTGTTTTGTCGTTGTGTGGTCGCTGGAGAGCGGTCACACAGACGGCTCTCCAGCGACCAACGATGCCGAAGTCCCCTGGTAACCAGGGTAAACATCGGGTTACTAAGCGCAGGGCCGCGCTTAGTAACCCGATGTTTACCCTGGTTACCATTGTAAAAGTAAAAAAAAAAACCACATACTCACATTCCGGTGCCCGGCGTCCGCTTCCCTGCATTCCTCCTGCATCCTGTGTCAGCGCTGAACATCTCCGGCATCTCCCACAGAGCAGAGCGGTGACGTCACCGCTCTGCTTTACAGCCGGCACTTACACAGGATGCAGGAGGAGTGCAGGGAAGCGGACGCCGGGCACCGGAATGTGAGTATGTGGTTTTTTTTTTTACTTATACAATGGTAACCAGGGTAAACATCGGGTTACTAAGCGCGGCCCTGCAACCCGATGTTTACCCTGGTTACCAGTGAAGACATCGCTGGATCGGTGTCACACACACCGATCCAGCGACGAAATAAAGTTCTGGACTTTCAGCAACGACCAGCGATCTCACAGCGGGATCCTGATCGCTGCTGCGTGTCAAACACAACGATATCGCTATCCAGGACGCTGCAACGTCATGGATCGCTAGCGATATCGTTTAGTGTGAAGGTACCATTAGAGTGAGGTGGAAGGTCCTTAAAAATGATTACAGGCAACTAGGAGATAAGCTGAAGTCCAGGACCTCCAAGGTGGTGTTTTCAGAAATACTGCTGGTACCAGGAGTGTCACTGAAAGACAGTGGGAGCTTAGAGAGATAAATAAGTGGCTTAGAAATTGGTGCAGGAAGGGTTTGGGTTCATGGAGAACTGGACCTACGGTAGGGACGGGCTTCACCTCAATAGGGGTAAAATGGACAGACAGATGGAGGAGCTTTGAAATTAGCATCTGGGGAGGTAGTTGTGCAAACAAGAGGTTAGATAGAGTAGACAGAGAGAGTGAGGCAGTAGGGGTGAGTGAAGATTTAGAGGGAACTGGGACAAGCAAAGAAAGTAGGTAGGTGAGTAGGAGAAATACATGTTCTAATAGTATTAAATGTCTGAGATCAATTTCAAGTAGTCTTGCAAACAAAATTAATGAATTGGAGACTCTATGCCAGCCACAGAATATGATGTGGTGGTCTTTTTTACAGAAACCTGGCTCGATGAAAGCCATACCTGGGTTACAAACGTAGACGGTTACCCTACATTCAGAACAGAATAGACAACAAAGATGAAAGGGTGTGTATTTTAATTAAATCCAACATAAGACCTGTGCTCAATGATGATATTAGGGGGAGTTGCAACAATGTAGGGTCAGTATGGGTACATGGGGATGGCAATAATGGAAAGTTGCTAATTGGAGTTTGCTACAAGCCTCCTAACATAGCTGATCAGGTAGAAGATGAAATGCTACGACAAATTAAAAAGTATCAACATCTCCCACATCAATAAATGTATGAGACAAAGAAGAGATCCCAACCATATATAATATAAATACATTTTTATTAATCCAATCCAAAAGACAATAGACAACAATAAAATATAGTAATAAAAGCAAAATGCCGTTTAGGGGACGCCAGAAAAAAAAACCCACACACATAATAGGATTAAATTTAAATGCTTCTTATATCCACAAATTGGTGGTATATAATACCAAATTTGACATGATTGTTAAATATGAAGACGTTGCTAAGAAATAATATTTCCTCAAACTATTATGCCTAGTCACAATAGATAATTAATCATCAGATATAAAAAAATCCTTAATCGATCATGTATTACACCATCACATGGAGACGTGGAGGATATATCCTTCCAAACAATCATACAGTCTCCACTAAATATACACTTATTCTTTTGCCTAGTGAATGTTTCTGGGATTCAAAGATATGGCATAATGTGGGTAAAATAAGCACCTAGAAATTGGTGTAGAAAGTAATATTTACCTACAGTGTGGATGCTCCTGGCGTCCCCTCACCCAACGCGTGTTTCGATGCCTGCTTCTTTAAAAAGCCAGCAAATAATAATAGGGTAATAATTATGGGGGATTTTAACAATCCAGACATTCAATGGGGCATATAATCTCCTGGTTGTGGTCCTGGATAAATAAGACAGTACAAAGTTTAATAAAACAGAAAGAAAGGAAATTCAAAATCTTGAAAGCTAATAATACAGAAATAGCATTTCAGGAGTATAAAAAGTGCAATAAGAAATGTAAAAAAGAAATCAAGCTAGCAAAGTTATCTACTGAAACACAAAACACCAGCAAAATTAAAATAAATTCCCCAAAAAGTTATAAATGCATGAATGCCAGAAAGAAAAAAAGGGATGGTATCGGCCCCTTAAAAGATGATAATAACAAGATAGTCAAGGCAAAAATCAAATTTCACCACCTGACGTAACTAGTATAACACAAGAATAAGTACGCCTGTGTCTGAACAAATTAAACATTGACAAATCTCCTGCCCAAATGGCATTCATCCACGGATATTGAGGGAATTGAGCTCAGTAAATGACAGACTGCTGTATCTCATCTTCATAGAGTCTCTTGTAACAGGGTTGGTGACACAGGATTGGAGGATGGCTGTTGTGGTACCGATATTTAAGAAAAGTAAGAAGGTGGATCCAGGCAATTATCGTTCGGTAAGTCTGACATCAGTAGTATGCAAAGTTTTTGAGGAAATAATAAGAGATTATCTGCAGGAATATATTGCAGAGAATAATATAATATATGACAACCAGCGTGGATTCATGAAAGACAAGTCCTCTCTTACCAACATGTTGGGTTTCTACGAGGAGGTAAGTGCAAATCTGGATATTGATAATGCAGCTGATGTCATTTACCTGGATTTTGCAAAGGCAATTGATACTGTACCACATAACAGCCTTATACTGAAGCTACATAAGCAGAGACTGGAGGGAACTATATACAGATGGATAAGGAATTGGCAAAATGACAGGAAAGGCTGCATTAGCTAGTCACCAGCCAATATTTGTAGTGCTTTGGGGTGCAGTGGAGTTTTATGGAGAATTATGGTCAGAGAAATAGTGAAAGGGCTATATATAAAAAGGACTTTGATCAGGGAACTTGATAGGCTGCCCTAAACAGATGTGTTTTTAGGGAGTGCCCAAAACTGTGTAAGTTGTGGCTAGTCCTAATGTCTTGGAGTAGAGCATTCAAAAGAATTGGTGTAACTCGGGAGAAGCCTTGGACCCGGGAGTGGGAGGTACAGATGATGGCGGATGTTAGTTGAAAGCCGCTTGCAGAGCATAGAGAACAAGTATACCAATAAATAGAAATGAGAAAGGAGGTTATGTAGGTGGGTGCCGCACTGTGGAGAGCTTTGTGGGAGAGAACAAGCAATTTAAATTGGATCCTATAATGCATAGGCAGCCAGTGCAATGACTGGCACAGAGCAGAAGCATCCGAGTAACGTTTAGCCAGATAGATGACCCTGGTGCTGCATTAAAAATGGACTGGAGAGGGTAAACTTGAGTGATGGGGGGGGGGGGGAAATTAATAGAGCCTTACAGTAGTTAAGGTCGGAGTGGATCAGGGCAACTGTGAGGGTTTTTGTTGCCTTCATGGTGATTAAGGGGTGGATTCTAGAGCTGTTCTTTAGTTGCCAGTGACAAGAGCAGGCAAGAGATTACAAATAGGAAGTGAAGGACAGCTTGGTGTCAAATATAACACCCAGACAGTGTGCCTGCTGCCTAGCATACATGGAGTGGGAGATGTCAGAGTTAGGGAGGTAAGTAGACAGGAGCAGAAGTTCAGTTTTGGAAAGTTTGAATTTCAGATAGAGAAAATTTTCATGTGTAGAAATACCCCTAATGTGGCTCTACAGTACTAGTTAGTAGTGTTGAGCATTCCGATACCGCAAGTATCGGCCGATATTTGCTGTATCGGAATTCCGATACCGAGATCCGATACTTTTGTGGTATCGGGAATCGGTATCGGGATCGATATTAATGTGTAAAATAAAGAATAAAAATAAAAAATATTGATATACTCACCTCTCCGACTCAGCCTGGACCTTACCGATGTAACCGCCAGCTTCCGTTCCTAAGAATAAGCGCTAGAAAGTCCTTAGATGACGTCGCGGCCTGTGATTGGTCGCGGAGCGGTCACGTGACCGCAACGCGACCAATCACAAGCCGTGACGTCATCTAAGGTCTTTCAAACGCTTGAAAGACCTTAGATGACGTCACGGCTTGTGATTGGTCGCGTTGCGGTCACGTGACCGCTCCGCGACCAATCACAGGCCGCGACGTCATCTAAGGACTTTCAAGCGCTCATTCTTAGGAACGGAAGCTGGCGGTTACAACCAGGGCGCGTCAGAGGGTGAGTATATCAATATTTTTTATTTTTATTCTTTATTTTACACATTAATATGGATCCCAGGGCCTGAAGGGGAGTTTCCTCTCCTTCAGACCCTGGGAACCATCAGGATACCTTCCGATACTTGGTGTCCCATTGACTTGTATTGGTATCGGGTATCGGTATCGGCGATATCCGATACTTTTCGGGTATCGGCCGATACTATCCGATACCGATACTTTCAAGTATCGGACGGTATCGCTCAACACTACTAGTTAGCCATACGGAGAGACTCCGCAGTGGATGTTGCTGAGTGAAAATTGCAAACTGCCATTGTAGTGACCAGTACACTGTAGTGACCAATACATTGCAGTCACTAGTATATTATGCCCAGCTCATGCTTCTGGAGGCATGCACCTGTAAATTAGGCGGAAATACCGAACATGTGGGCGCTAAATGTGGTTTAGGCACACTGGGGCTCAGAAGAGAGGGGGGGCATTTGTATTTGAGAAAGGAGAATTTGCTGAATTTCTTTTGGGGGGTGAAGAGTCATTTCACTTTTAAAGAGCCTTTGTGCTACCAGTAACATGGAAGCCCCCTATATTTCAGATTAACAGATGACAGACCTGAGTGGGGACTTGCTTTTTTTGTGGATTTATTTCAGAAATTTACATGAAAACCGCGGTGTACGCACTGTAGGGATTTCACTCACTCAGGTGCGACGGCTGACACGTGGAGGCAGGTTCCAACAAAAGTTCAAAGGTTTATTACCTCATAAACCACATGGCAAAAATAACAGCAAACAAAATAGCCTTTAGTTCAGGAAAAGAAAAACGACGTGTCCAGTCCTTCAGGCTCAGTCCTATAGCCTTAACACACTCAGGAGGGTTTCACCTCCACACATATCCCCCTGTGTTAAGCATTAGCCTGTCTTATATAAAGCTAACCACACCCAGTAACCCATCACATGATTAGCAGGGCTAAGAACCAACGGGTGACCCTAGCATTTCTACCCTTTGTTTCCCTCATCCATCTTAGTGGGGCATGGTCAGATATCAGTCTGAATTTACGACCCAGCAGATAGTACCGTAACGTGTCCACCGCCCACTTTATGGCCAAACACTCTTTTTCCACGACTGAGTAGTTCTTCTCAGATGAGGACAGCTTTCTACTCAGATAGAGCACAGGATGCTCCTCCCCATGTAGCTCTTGGGAAAGAACTGCTCCTACCCCAACATCTGAGGCATCTGTCTGAAGAATAAATTCCTTATTAAAGTCTGGAGCCATCAGAACGGGCTGCTTACATAGAGCCCCTTTCAACTCTTGGAAGGCTGCGTCTGTCTCTTCGGACCATTTAACCATCACCGATTTTGTCCCCTTTAGCAGATCAGTCAGAGGCGCAGCCACTGTGGCGAAGTTCGGGATGAACCTCCTGTAATATCCCACGATTCCCAGAAAGGCTTTAACTTGCTTCTTGGAGAGTGGTTTCGGCCATGTTTGGATTGCCTCCACTTTCGTGATTTGGGGCTTTATTTCTCCACGACCCACTATATAGCCTAGGTATTTAGCTTCTTCCTTACCCAAGGCACACTTCTTCGGGTTTATTATAAACCCCGCCTCTCTTAGAGCATCAAACACCACTTGGACTTTCTCCAGATGACTCTCCCAGTCCGGGCTAAAGATGACGATATCATCTAGGTACGCAGCAGCGTAGGCCTTATGGGGTGCAAGGACTCTATCCATAGCCCTCTGGAAGGTCGCTGGAGCTCCCTGTAGGCCAAACGGCATCCGGACATACTGGAAGCATCCATCAGGTGTCGAAAAGGCCGTCTTCTCCTTGGCTTCCTGTGCCATGGGGATCTGCCAATACCCCTTTGTCAAGTCCAAGGTGGATATATATCTGGCGTGCCCAAGCCTTTCGATGAGCTCATCAACGCGGGGCATGGGATAAGCGTCAAACTTGGAGACCTCATTCAACTTCCGATAGTCGTTGCAAAACCTCCATTCTCCATCAGGTTTTGGGACCAGGACAATTGGGCTCGACCAACCGCTCTTGGATTCCTCGATGACTCCAAGCTTCAACATACGCTCCACTTCCTTGGAGATAACTTCTCGACGAGCCTCAGGCATACGATAGGGCTTCACATTCACCCGCACATGTGGCTCTGTTAGGACCTCGTGCTCTATGACCTTCGTGTGTCCTGGCAACTCTGAAAACAGGTCCCTGTTTTTCTGGAGTAACTCCCGGCACTGCTGTTTCTGGGACTTCGATAGCGTCTCCGCTATAGTAACCGCTCCAACCTCACCTTCTGGGTTGCTTAACAACGATGGAGATACTGTCGGCTCTCTATCTTGCCACGGCTTGATAAGGTTGACATGGTATACTTGGAATGGTTTCCGTCTTCCTGGTTGGTGAATTTTATAATTTACTTCACCAAGTTTCTCGACAACCTCATATGGCCCTTGCCATTTGGCCAAGAACTTGCTCTCCACCGTCGGAACTAACACAAGAACTCGGTCTCCCGGATTGAACTGCCTCACTCTTGCAGACCGGTTGTAGACTCTGGCCTGAGCTTCTTGTGCCTGGAGTAGGTGTTCTTTCACAATAGGCATCACCTTTGCAATCCTCTGCTGCATCAGGGCCACATGCTCAATGACGCTTCTGTGGGGCGTGACTTCGGCTTCCCAGGTTTCCTTGGCTATATCCAGGAGTCCTCGCGGATGTCGGCCATATAGAAGCTCAAACGGTGAGAATCCTGTGGAGGCCTGTGGAACTTCACGAATGGAAAACATCAGGTAGGGTAAGAGACAATCCCAGTCTCTACCATCTTTCTCTATAGCTTTTCTCAGCATGCTCTTCAGTGTCTTGTTAAATCTCTCAACAAGGCCATCTGACTGGGGATGGTACACCGAGGTCCTCAACTGGGAGATTTTCAGGGCTTTGCACAACTCCCTCATCACTTTGCTCATGAAAGGTGTCCCCTGGTCAGTCAGGATCTCCTTCGGCAGACCTGTCCGGGAAAAGACATGGACCAACTCGCGGGCTATACTCTTCGAGGAGGAATTTCTCAGAGGAATTGCCTCAGGATAGCGTGTGGCATAGTCCAGGATGACTAATATATACTGATGGCCCCGGGCTGATTTAACTAAGGGACCGACCAAGTCCATGGCAATTCTCTCGAACGGCACCTCAATAATGGGCAGGGGCACAAGGGGGTTCTGGAAATGAGGAGTGGGAGCAGTTAGCTGACATGTAGGGCAGGACCTGCAGTAGTTCACTATTTCCCGGTGACACCCAGGCCAATAGAACCTCTGCACAACCCGTTCCTGCGTTTTTTCCACCCCTAGGTGTCCACCCAAGATGTGTGAATGGGCCATGTCCAACACCTTCCGTCTATATGGACCCGGCACTAACAACTGCTCTACCAACTCCTCCCTTATTTTCGTGACCCGGTACAACAACTCCCCCCTCATCAGAAAATGGGGAAATCTTGTGTCTGCCCCCAGCTCCTGTACGACCCCGTCAATAACTGTGACATTATTGTTGTTGGGCAGTCCCAAAATTTTCACCGGTTACCTCTAACTCCAGAATGTCAGATGCAGGGGATACTTCCTCCTCATCCCCAACCAGCACACAAAAAGGAAAACTGTCTGTCTCTGGGTGTGGTGACACCCTTCCAGGGTTCACTGGTTCCCTACTCTTGCTAGGGAGCTCAGAACCTTTTCCCCACAAATCCCAAAACAGACAGAAATCCCGGCCAATAATTATAGGGTGCAACAAGTCCTGCATGACGCCGACTATGTGGGACTCAGTGCCACATGCCGTTTCAATGTCCACCCTGGCCAAAGGGTAGTCCTTGGCATCACCATGTATGCACCGCACGCCGACCTTCTTTCCCGGTAGCAGGTTAAGAGGGAAAGTGGCCCTCACCAGGGTCACTAAGCTCCCTGAGTCTAACAGCGCCGTTGCTGCTCGACCGTTCACCCTTACGGGACACGCTTGAGGTCCCTCGTTGGGCAGAGAGTTCACACTGCAGGCTGGATACGCATAGTATGAACAACGGCGTCCCATGCTGCAGTCCATCTGCTCAGTGGTCTGGGAACAACGGGCAGCTATATGTCCTGGCCCGTGGCACCTCCAGCAAATAATATCACCCGTAGGGACCTTGGGCACCACCTCCCCCACCCTTTGTGACCTTGGACGCGCCACCCCTTTTTGGGACTCAGCAGCTTTCTGGGACCCCCAGTACGGCACGGGCTGCCTCCCAAAGGAGCCTTCCATCCCTTGGTATCTCTCGACCAGTCCGATCAGTTCGTCGGCATTCTGTGGATCACCCTGGGCAACCCAAGTCTGTATGGACCTCGGGAGGGAATGCACAAACCGATCCATCATCACTCGTTCCACCATCTGTGCAGGTGTACATGACTCTGGCTGCAGCCATTTCTGGACCAGGTGCAACAGATCAAACATTTGAGAGCGAGGCGGTTTGTCCCGGTGATAGGCCCAGCTGTGAACTCGCTGTGCCCTGACAGTCAGTGTCACCCCCAAATGTGCGAGAATCTCGACTTTCAATTTGTGATACTCTTTGGCATCCTGCAAGGTCAAATCATAGTACGCCTTCTGGGGTTCTCCCGTCAGGTATGGCGCCAGTACCTCTGCCCACTGCTCTGGCGGGAGTTTTTCCCTCTCAGCGACCCTCTCAAATACCGTCAGGAAGGCCTCAACATCATCCCCGGGGGTCATTTTCTGCAATGCGCATCTTACCGTCTTCCGGACGTGGGTGTCATCAGCCAGACCTGGGGTTGGGGCACTCATCTTGCCCTGGATGGCGGTTGCCAGAAGCTGCATCTGCTCCCGTTGCTCCTGCTGGCTCTGTTGCATCTGCTGCCGTTGCTCCTGCTGGCTCTGCCGTTGCTCCTGCTGGCTCTTTTGTATCTGCTGCTGGCTCTGTTGTATCTGCTGCATCAACAGCCTGTTGGTCTCTTGCTGCCGTTGCTCCTGCTGTGACTGCAACTGGACCAAGTGTTTCAGCAGGTCCTCCATTTTCCCCGGCTGGCTTACAACAGACTTGACCCAGGACATTCAATAACAGACTTTCGTCTCCGCTGGGAACGCTGCCCGCACGTCTACCACCAATTGTAGGGATTTCACTCACTCAGGTGCGACGGCTGACACGTGGAGGCAGGTTCCAACAAAAGTTCAAAGGTTTATTACCTCATAAACCACATGGCAAAAATAACAGCAAACAATATAGCCTTTAGTTCAGGAAAAGAAAAACGACGTGTCCAGTCCTTCAGGCTCAGTCCTATAGCCTTAACACACTCAGGAGGGTTTCACCTCCACACATATCCCCCTGTGTTAAGCATTAGCCTGTCTTATATAAAGCTAACCACACCCAGTAACCCATCACATGATTAGCCATGTGGTCTGACATCACCACAGGTCCTGAACACACATATATACATGGTTATATACAACAAAGAAATAGTCCGGGCTACATTACAGCAGCAAGGCACTTATGTGGCACATACCTCCCATCGACTACACACCCTTTAGCCATGCTACAGCACTCAGCGCAGAGTAAATGTGCGCTGAGCCTTACTGCGATCTTTGGAAGGCAGATGAAAAAATCAATAGCATGTGAAGAATTGTTTTTATTTCTTATGCCATTCCTCATGCGATATAAGTGATTAGGGGACTTTATTCTTCGGGTCGGTGCGATTACAGCAATACCAGATTTATATTGGATTTCTATGTTTGGCTTCTGTCACACACTAAAAGATGCTTTCA
This sequence comes from Ranitomeya variabilis, assembly GCF_051348905.1. Lineage (NCBI taxonomy): Eukaryota > Metazoa > Chordata > Amphibia > Anura > Dendrobatidae > Ranitomeya > Ranitomeya variabilis. The sequence continues at coordinate 267,843,566 of NC_135236.1, read as the reverse complement.
TGAAAACTATTTTTTGCATCACCTCATTTTGAGAGCTATAATTTTTCCATATTTTGGCCGACTGAGTCATGCTATGGCTTGTTTTTTGCGGGACGAGCTGACGGTTTTATTGGTACAATTTTTGGGTACAAGACTTTTTTGATCACTTTCTATTCTGATTTTTGGGAGACAGAATGAACAAAAAACAGCAATTCAGGAATTGCTTTTTGTCTTTTTTTTTATATCGTTTCGCATATGGTAAAATTGGTAATGCAGATTTATTGTTCGGGTCAGTACAATTACAGTGATACCTAATTTATATAGTTTTTTTATGTTTTGGCGCTTTTACACAATAAAAACTATTTTATAGAAAAAATAATTATTTTTGCATCACTTTATGCTGAGACCTATAACTTTTTTATTTTTCAGCTGATAGAGCTGTATGGTGTCTTGTTTTTTTGCAGGACAAGATGACGTTTACTGTGGTACCTTGTTTATTTATATCCATCTTTTTGATCACGTTTTATTGCACTTTTTGTTCGCTGGTATGATAAAGTATTGTTTTTTCCCTGTTTTCTTTTTTTTACGGTGTTCACTGAAGGGGTTAACTACTGGGACAGTTTTAAAGAGCGGGTCGTTACGGACGTGACGATACCAAATACGTGTACTTTTATTGTTTATTTTATTAATCACATAAATAAATGTATTTATAGGAAAAACATTTGTTTATTTTTTTCCTTTATTTGGAGATTTACATTTTATTTTTATTTTTTAACTTTTTCATATTTTTGAAAAAACTTTTTTACATTGTCCCAACCTGGGATATCACTGTATGGTGTCAGATTGCTGATCTGATACTCTGCACTGCAGGCGCTCACAAGCCACCTTCCTTGCATCTCCCGCAGAAGAGCAGTACATGTACGGTGCATGTCAGGAAGAGGTTAAGCTAGCTATACTGTGATATCGGAAACTTAGTCTCCCAAAAATCATAGTAGCTCTGTATGTTTTAGTGGTACAGTGTTTGAGAAAATTACTATAAATTTGAATGCAAATGAGGGGGTTTTGGTGCACCGTTGGCATAGCCAGTTTGCATTTTGTGGACTTCCCCCTACTTCTGATTGACAACCTTCCCTTGCCAAGGGAGAGTGCTGGCTGAACTAAGCCCACATGTTTTTGTATGCACACTGACACTGCCTGAGCCCGGCTGCATGCACATAGCTTCAATGCCATATATTCTACTCTCTGGCTTCTCTCTGCGACTGCCACTTTCTACACCAATGTACCCAGAACTGTAGCGAGCAGATCTAATGAACTAGCCGCACATACAGAATTTCTTCTCCTCCCTGTCCTCGACTCTGTGGTCACTTGTCACACTTCTGTGTGTATCAGCGTAGAGAGCAGCTGGCATAGTGTGAACCATGGAGGAGAATGCTCCCACTCACTCTGTGTGCATGTTAGCACTAATGTGGTGTATGCATGGCCGCATTCAGGCAATGTCAGTGCGCATGTTCAGTTTAATCAAAAACTGAGTGATCTCCCCAAAATGCAAATTTAGGGTGTGTAGTGGCGCAGTAAGCCCTCAGCAGCACCAACGTTGCACGTAATATTCTCAAGTACTGTACCTCTAAAATGTATGTTGGAAGTATGATTTTTATACCAGTAATGTTCCCTACATCAAGTATGGCTAGGGTGTGACAGACTCCCTTTAAAGTTCATGAGGACACTGGGCCTGGTCAGTGGAAGTAACCATCACCATTCCTGACCTTTGGAAGTTGTATTTCATACATATAATATATTACGGACAAGAGGAACTGCAGAAAAATAAGAATGACGGCGATTGGTAAGGATTTTAATACATTACTACACTATTCCAAAATTAGGAGTAATTAGAGAAAAATATTTTCTTGGGACATCTTTAGTGATGGGCGAATATACTCGTTACTCGAGCATGCTCGGAGGTCCTCCGAGTATTTTTTAGTGCTCAGGGATTTAGTTTTTCTTGCCGCAGCTGAATGATTTACATCTGTTAGCCAGCATAAATACATGCCTGGTTGCTAGGGAATCCCTACATGTACTTATGCTGGCTAACAAATGTAAATCATTCAGCTGTGGAAAGAAAAACTAAATCTCCGAGCACTAAAAAATACTCGGAGTACCCCCGAGCATGCTCGAGAAATCTCGACTAACGAGTATATTCGCTCATCACTAGACATCTTCTTTAATAAATTAGTTTAAAACATGGACTTAGGCTCTCCATGCCCATGCAATGCAAAAGGGTTAAGCATGTTGTAGATGTATATTTGGCACAGGCACAGCATGCAATGCATATAAATTATTAAGAGGAGCGTACGTTTTCATAAATCATTCACATTGTACACTGGTGCGCTTTTCTTTAAGACTGAAGTAAAGTAGCATACTTGTGCAGCGCCCCAGAGTCCTGGTCGTTGCAGTATTGTCGCTCTGCCGCTAAGGGGTGTGATGGTACGTCTGATGGCACTGAAGGAGTTCACCTGACCAGGTATCACAGTCACACACTACACTTCACACTCCGGCCACCAGGGGGAGCAAAAGGTTCTATGTATTAGGCCACTCCTCACACTCTGGTAAAACTGGGAGTCGGATAGGAAGTTAGAAAGAAGCTGACTGGGTTTTGCCCAGGTAACATCTAGTGAGAGAGAGCGTTGCTTGGGAAGATTCAGGGAGGTCCCTGTCAGGGGTGGGATCCTGGCAGTGGCCTAGCACAAGACAGATCGTTACGGAGCCGTGCCTGCACCTTATTGCGGCGGCATCCTAAGAAAGGACACGAAGCGAAGTATATTGTGGAGAAGTGAGAAACGAAATCACAGCACAAAGGAGATAGAACCAGAAGGAGTCGTGCCCCAAGATCAGCAACATCCTTCTGAGGCGCGTAGCCGGCGGCCGGAACGCCGAGGAAGTAATAGACTCTACGCATTACTTTGAACTACGGCAGGGCAGTTAACTCTAGGTTGGCTGTCTCACCTTTACACCTAATGAAGACAACGGAGGCAATTGTGGGAGAGGGGCGTCTCTAGGGTCCCTATAAAATAACTCCAGGCCTACCCCGTAATACGGGTGCGTCCTATCCAAACCATCTGGGGGACGGAGAGAAAGAACAGAAACATACACGACAGTTGTGAGGACTATCCCGTGGTGCTCAGCAGGGAGGTACTACAACACACAGGCGCTAGTAGGAAGGCTACTGATTTCCACCTGCAAAGGGAACTCTGGATGTGCCTTCGGACCGGCCGGTCTCAGCCAGCCCTGTTAGCAGTGCTCTGGATTGCGGATGCCGAAGCCTTCAGTAAAGAGGTAAAGAGACTGCAACCCTGTGTCTTCGTCATTTACTGCGACCTACACCATTACCATCTACTCATCAAGGGAAGCCCTGGGGACACACTTCACCTGTGGGAAGTTACAACATCTAGCTGCCATTCCATCACCCCAGCGGACCCCTAGCAGCGTCGGTCACCCTGACCGAATACCACAGGTGGCGTCACGAACACTAGACAAACAAGACCTATTAATTGGATGCCCCTCAAAGGGCCACGGACCGGGTCAGGCCACCGTGACATCCCCCGAACCGAAAGACCCGGTACCGAGTACCCCATTGCCCTTAACGTGGGGGCGCTCCACTTAGACACATGCAAAAAAATGTTCCCAATTTCGTCATTGTTAGGCTGCGTCCCCACGGTCAGTAATCGGCAGCGCTTTGGATGCAGCACATGTCCGCTGTGTCCAAAGTGCTGACGGTTTTGTACGCAGGTGATTCCGCATGTGTTCATTGAACTGTGCAGAATCACCGCACCCAATATATTGGACATGTGATATTTATCTTGCAGAGACTGAGCATCTCCACAAGATAAATAGGCATGCTGCAGTCTGGAAAGATGAGCCGCATGTCCTTCTCTGCAGGGAAGCCGGAGGCGTCCGTGCACGCATAGTGGAGATGGGATTTCTTGAAATCCCATCCTCTTTTCTGTAACATCTGGACGCTGTGGGTTGGACGCTGCAGATGTAAGTAGCGTCCAACCCGCAGCGTTTACTGACTGTAGGAACATACCCTTATGGATTCAAGCTTCATCACTGTTCAGCCCAGGGGCGCCGCTATCATGAGGCAAGTTGAGCCCTTTGCTTCAGGCGGCAGTCGTCACTGAAAGACAGAGGGAGGCAGAGCAGCGGTCAGAACACCTGGTGCCGACTCTCCATAATCCCTGACATTTGCTGTCATTAGTGCGGTGCGCGTGCCCCTGCTCACAACCCACGGTGTGCAATATCAGCCTGTCATCCCTGCACCCGCAGAGCAGCACACCACATATTGGCTGCTCTGTGCAAACAGGACCTGTGATGAGGTCACAGGAGGGGAGGAGTCAGGGGTCACATGATCGGGACCTCCATGGATTGCAGGACTCTGCTGTGCTGGTTGCCATGGTAAGAGTGTGTATGAGGTGTATGGAGTGGAGCCGTATGTGTATGAGATGTATGGAGCGGAGCTGAATGTGTGCGAGGTGTATGGAGCGGAGCCGTGTGTGTATGAGGTGTATGGAGCGGAGCTGAATGTGTACAAGGTGTATGGAGCGGAGCCGGGTGTGTATGAGGTGTATGAAGTGGAGCCGTGTGTGTATGAGGTGTATGGAGTGGAGCCGTGTGTGTTTGAGGTGTATGGAGCTGAGCCGTATGTGTATGAGGTGTATGGAGCGGAGCTGAATGTGTATGAGAATGGAGCGGAGCAGTGTGTGTATGAGGTGTACGGAGCGGAGCCGGGTGTGTATGAGGTGTACGGAGTGGAGCCGGGTGTATGAGGTGTATGTAACAGAGCTGGGTGTGTGAGAGGTGTATGGAGCAGAGCCGCGTGAGTACGGAGTGGAGCCGTGTGTGCAAGATGTATGGAGCGCAGCCGCGTGTGTAGGAGTAACTATGTGTGGCCATTATACAGTATGGAGCATTATGTGTGCCCATTATACAGTATGGAGCACTGTGTGGCCATTATACAGTATGGAGCATCATGTGTGGCCATTATACAGTATGGAGCACTGTGTGGCCATTATACAGTATGGAGCATCATGTGTGGCCATCATACAGTATGGAGCATCAAGCATCATGTGTGGCCATTATACAGTACGGAGAACTGTGTGGCCATTATACAGTAAGGAGCATCATGTGGGGCCATTATACAGTATGGAGCAATGTGTGGCCATTATACAGTATGGAGCATCATGTGTGACCATTATACAGTATGGAGCATCATGTGTGGCCATTATACAGTATGGAGCACTGTGTGGCCATTATACAGTATGGAGCATCATGTGTGGCCATTATACAGTATGGAGCATCATGTGTGGCCATTATACGGTATGGAGCACTGTGTGGCCATTATACAGTATGGAGCATCGTGTGGCCATTATACAGTATGGAGCATCATGTGTGACCATTATACAGTATGGAGCATCATGTGTGGCCATTATACAGTATGGAGCATCATGTGTGGCCATTATACAGTATGGAGCATCATGTGTGGCCATTATACAGTATGGAGCACTGTGTGGCCATTATACAGTATGGAGCATCATGTGAGGCTCATTATACTGTATGGAGCAATATGTGGGGCTCATTATACTGTATGGAGCAATATACGGGGCTCATTATTCTGTAAGGAGCACTGTGGTGCCCAGAATACTGTATGGAGGACTATACTGTCTGATTTATGACCTATTGTAGAATGTACACTAGTTATCACTCATGTAATGTATGGGGGGACTGTATATAAGATGGGAGCCCTATAGAGGGCTGTACTGTATATGTGCTTGGGGGTGGTGCCGTTTTGAAGTTCGCCTCAGGCAGCAGTGTGGCTAGGTTCACCCCTGGTTCAGTCAGTGTTTTAGTTTTACCACCACTGATTTTTCATGTTTGAAAAATAAAAGTGCAAAGCTTCATTGCAAAGTTAAAGGGAACCTGTCAGAAGGATTGTGCACAGTAACCTACAGTGTCAGGTTGGCGCCGTTATACTAATTAAAATGATATTTTGGTTGTTGAAATCCGTCTTGTGGCTGTTTCTTAATCTTTATTTTCAGTTTTGTGTTAATGATATGCCCGTGTCCTAAGGCGGGCTGGTGTATGTGGTGCTCTGCTTAGATATTCATAATGCAGACTGCTGACAGGTCACTGATCCCTCAGTGACCTGCCCCCTAGTTTGCATAATGAATATCAGTACATACTGAATAATAATAATAAAAAACTTCTGCAGGCAGGTGTCAGCCGTGGCACCTGCTCTGCAGCATAATAGCATGTTTCATGTCCCAATAATACATTTTCTTGATGTTATTCAGCTAGGAAAAAAAATCAATTTGAAAATTCTGCTCGCCGCACCTGCACAGTAGCAGCTCTCAGCTATCTCCTATACACACCGACAGGGCTGCCACTAGGAATTTCAGGGCCCCATACTGGCAAAATTTTTGGGCCCCCTTGAGACTCCGCCCAGGCTCCACCCCAGCTTTGCCTTCACACCTCGAACCTTCCACAGTCCCACCGTCCACTCTTGGAAAAAAAACTCATCTTCTTTACCACGTCCTCACCAATCTGATATTAACAGTTCCCATCAAACACCAGATCACATACATAGCCAGCAGCTTTTGTTTTGGCCTAAAGAATTTTTAAGCCGCAACCACGACAAGATAGACTCTTTTGGCCGGGCCCTACTCTAACCTATTAAACATTTCTTAAAATATCCAATACTCTTTTTAGGTATATTTTTATTTATTTTTCCTTAAGGGGAATGAGTCACATATATATTTTAGAATGACTATTAATACCACATGCAAGGGACAAATACCGTCACACCATGACCAGACCACATATTACCATGGCATAGTGACCGAATACTACCACATGCAAGGAAGAAATACCTCCACATCATGACGAGACCACATATGATCATGGCATAGTGACCTAACAATACCACATACAGAGAACAAATACCACACACCATGACCAGACGATATAGTAGCACCACATAGTGACCAAATACTACAATACTTATCATTAATAAAAAAACAAAACTAATGCCATTATGCACAGGAGCTCTGTATATAGTGTCAATGTACAGATAATACAGTGATCACCAGTGACATTATACACAGGAGCTCTGTATATAGTGTTTAGTGTACAGATAATACAGTGATCACCAGTGACAGGAGCACTGTATATAAGGGTCAGTGTATGTACAGGTAATACAGTGATCATCAGTGACATCATACACAGGATCTCTATACAGTGGGGCAAAAAAGTATTTAGTCAGTCAGCAATAGTGCAAGTTCCACCACTTAAAAAGATGAGAGACGTCTGTAATTTACATCATAGGTAGACCTCAACTATGGGAGACAAACTGAGAAAAAAAAATCCAGAAAATCACATTGTCTGTTTTTTTATCATTTTATTTGCATTTTATGGTGGAAAATAAGTATTTGGTCAGAAACAAAATTTCATCTCAATACTTTGTAATATATCCTTTGTTGGCAATGACAGAGGTCAAACGTTTTCTGTAAGTCTTCACAAGGTTGCCACACACTGTTGTTGGTATGTTGGCCCATTCCTCCATGCAGATCTCCTCTAGAGCAGTGATGTTTTTGGCTTTTCGCTTGGCAACACGGACTTTCAACTCCCTCCAAAGGTTTTCTATAGGGTTGAGATCTGGAGACTGGCTAGGCCACTCCAGGACCTTGAAATGCTTCTTACGAAGCCACTCCTTCGTTGCCCTGGCGGTGTGCTTTGGATCATTGTCATGTTGAAAGACCCAGCCACGTTTCATCTTCAATGCCCTTGCTGATGGAAGGAGGTTTGCACTCAAAATCTCACGATACATGGCCCCATTCATTCTTTCATGTACCCGGATCAGTCGTCCTGGCCCCTTTGCAGAGAAACAGCCCCAAAGCATGATGTTTCCACCACCATGCTTTACAGTAGGTATGGTGTTTGATGGATGCAACTCAGTATTCTTTTTCCTCCAAACACGACAAGTTGTGTTTCTACCAAACAGTTCCAGTTTGGTTTCATCAGACCATAGGACATTCTCCGAAAACTCCTCTGGATCATCCAAATGCTCTCTAGCAAACTTCAGACGGGCCCGGACATGTACTGGCTTAAGCAGTGGGACACGTCTGGCACTGCAGGATCTGAGTCCATGGTGGCGTAGTGTGTTACTTATGGTAGGCCTTGTTACATTGGTCCCAGCTCTCTGCAGTTCATTCACTAGGTCCCCCCGCGTGGTTCTGGGATTTTTGCTCACCGTTCTTGTGATCATTCTGACCCCACAGGGTGGGATTTTGCGTGGAGCCCCAGATCGAGGGAGATTATCAGTGGTCTTGTATGTCTTCCATTTTCTAATTATTGCTCCCACTGTTGATTTCTTCACTCCAAGCTGGTTGGCTATTGCAGATTCAGTCTTCCCAGCCTGGTGCAGGGCTACAATTTTGTTTCTGGTGTCCTTTGACAGCTCTTTGGTCTTCACCAGAGTGGAGTTTGGAGTCAGACTGTTTGAGTGTGTGCACAGGTGTCTTTTTATACTGATAACAAGTTTAAACAGGTGCCATTACTACAGGTAATGTGTGGAGGAAAGAGGAGACTCTTAAAGAAGAAGTTACAGGTCTGTGAGAGCCAGAAATCTTGATTGTTTGTTTCTGACCAAATACTTATTTTCCACCATAAAATGCAAATAAAATGATAAAAAAAACAGACAATGTGATTTTCTGGATTTTTTTTCTCAGTTTGTCTCCCATAGTTGAGGTCTACCTATGATGTAAATTACAGACGCCTCTCATTTTTTTAAGTGGTGGAACTTGCACTATTGCTGACTGACTAAATACTTTTTTGCCCCACTGTATATAGTGTCAGTGTACAGGTAATACAGGGATCCCCAGTGTCAATATATACAGGAGCTCTGTATAGTGTACAGGTAATACAGTGATCACCAGTGCCAATATACACAGGAGCTCTGTATATAGTGTTTAGCGTACAGGTAATACAGTGATCACCAGTGAAATTATACACAGGAGCTCTGTATATAGTTTACAGAGTACAGTGTCAGTGTACAGGTAACACACTGACTCACCAGTCACATCTCTAGCTGAAGTCCCTTATCTTTGCTTTTCTTTTTCATGCAGCGTAGATCACCATCATTTCTTCCAGCCAGGACTAATCTCTGCATAAAATAACACATAGTTACCTAGAGCACTGCTTCCAGAGCACATCCCCCACTTTTTTATTTCTTCTACACTACACAGCTGAATACAGACGTGCACCCATCATTAATATATAGTTATTATGCAATCCACCATTCCAAATATAAATTATAATCCACCACTGCTCCCCCACCAACTATAAATAGCCATTTTCCCCACCTAATAAATATATACATTAATTAGCCCCTGTACTTTGTCTCCCAATTCATTACCAGACACTGCATCCTCAACGCCCCCACTATGTGCCTTCCGCTCCACCGATTTATTATATTTACATGCCTCTTCCACTCCAGTTCATTGTCATTTCTTCTCTCTCTCCCACCCCCAGCCTCTATTCATTATCAACTGCTCTCCCCCTACATTCAATACATCATTTACTCCTACCACCCTCAAAATTCCTCATTATTTGCTCTCCCCAGGTCCTCATTTGCTCTTCCCATCCCCCACCTTCAATTCAATTGCTGTTCCTGTCCCTCGCCCTTAGTTCATCATTTGCAGTTCCCAATCTTCCCCTCACTTTATCATTTGCAGTCCCCCATCCCCTCTCTTCATCATTAGTTATCCCTATCCCCCTCATTTCATCATTTGCAGTCCCCCTTCCCTTCTCTTCATTATTCGCTGTCCCTATCCCCCTCACTCCATCATTTGCAGTCCTCCATTCTCCACCCATTTCATCATGAGCTGTCCCCCTCTGTTCATCATGTGCAGTCCCCTTCCGTTCATGTGCAGTCCCCCTCCCCCACTTCATCGTGTGCAGCCCCTGTCCCATCCCTCACATCATTTCCAGCCCCCTCCATCATTTTCAGCCCCTCTTCCATCATATGCAGCCCCCTCCATCATTTGCAGCCTCCCTCCATCATTTGAAGCCCCTTCATCATTTGCAGCCCCCTCCATAATTTGCAGCCCCTTCATCATTTGCAGCACCCCGTTATCGTTTTCAGCTCCCTCCATCATTTGCAGCCTCCCTTCATTATTTGCAGCCCCTTCATCATTTGCAGCCCCCCTTCATCATGTGCAGACCCCTTTCATCATTTGCAGCCCCCCTCCATCATTTGCAGCCCCCTTCCATCATGTGCAGCCCGCCTTCACCATTTGTAGCCCCCTTCACCATTTGTAGCCCCCTATCATGTGCAGCTCCCTTCACCATTTCCAAACAAAAAAAGGAGTTCTATACGAAATTTAAAATATATATTTTATTACCATAACTTGTATAAAAGACATAAATTAGTCCAAAAATTACAAAAAGTACAATAGAAGAAACATCCCTAGAATTAATCGTTTTTCAGCACGTGGTTTTGTGTGGCCATTAGCCAGCGGTACATAAAGAATATTGAAGTAGGATAAGAGCATCGATAAAACCGCATCAATAACTATCACTGGAAGATTGTTCACGATTCAATAATGTTCCTTATTTATTTTCACTTTTATTATTGTATATGTATATTTGTTACATTTGTAATTAGTGTTGTATTGCACTTTTATTGTTTATTTTCATTTTATTTCTGTATATGTATGCCTGTTTCATATGTAAACCGTGCTGTATTGCACTTTTTTAATATATATTTATTAATTATATGAATAATAGTTATATGCACTCCTTAGCACATTACATTTATTATATTACTGTATTGCAATATGCACTGATGCGGCGGTAATCTGTGTTTTTTCTGTTTCTTTTTCTGATTCCCCTTTTTTGCCTTTAAGTATGATACTTGGGGTTATATAGTGGCAATTGCGATGTGCATTTATTTATGAGCTGTTTTTTTTATTTATTTATTTTATTTTCTGGGTTTATATATTCCATTAGCGTCTTGCACGCATTTACTATTGCGGTCTCATACTTACATATTGCGGATGTCACTTCGTACCGCTGCAGCGAGTCCCTTATTCATCTTGAGCCCGTCTGTTGGTGTGCGCACGCGCTCCACGCTTGGTAGGGAGTCCCTGGATCTCCGGCTTCTGTGATCTGAGAGCGCATGTCTGTGACGTCAGCAGGGGATTTCCCCTTGACGTGCGCTCCCAGTGAATGCTGGGGATTGAGGACTTCCTCCTGTTTGGGCTGTGGTGCGCCTGCGCACTTAAAACGCCGGTCTATGGGCACCATTATAAAAACGCCACGTTTCTGTTAAGCTCCTTCATTCCCTCTTTGAGAAAGCAACGCGAAACGCGCGTTAGGGGGTACTCAGGGTCCCAGGCAACCACCGTTTTCACCATGGGTAAGGAATTTTGGACTACATCTGTATTATAACTGCACCATAATTGGCCCTTTTCAATGTATATGGTAGATATATGTCCACTTGGACACTAGCACAATACAACTAATTATTTACACCATACCTTATGTGCCAGTATGGGTGCTTTTTTATGCATATATTTATACCATGGTGTTCTTTACCTTTTTCGCCTGTGACTCGGATGTTTTTGTACTAGGGTCTCCTTTTTTCTTCGATTGTACTTTTTGTAATTTTTGGACTATTTTATGTCTTTTATACAAGTTATGGTAATAAAATATATATTTTAAATTTCGTATAGAACTCCTTTTTTTGTTTGGTATTGAATTTCCGGAGTATACGCTATTGTCCTCTTATACATACATGGGTAGAGGTAATTATCTATCTACACCTGCACACTTAGTGTGTGGGATCCGTGTTGTTTCTGTGGGTGTGTTTTCATCCCTTCACCATTTGCAGCTCCGTTCACCATTTGCAGCCCCCCTCCATCATGTGCAGCTCCCCTTCATCATGTGCAGCCCCCCTTTCATCATGTTCAGCTTCCCTTTCATCATCTCCTCACCCATTTAATTCATTTTATAAAGAAAAAAAAAGTTTTACATACTTATCTCATAAGCGATCCCCGGCAGGCGCAGCTCCACTTCTGGTCACAGTATCCTCGTACATGTCGGCGTGTGCTTGATGACGTCATCGCGTATGCACAGACACCTGACCAGAAGTCCAGGGAGGGCGGCGGGAGTCGGAGCTGCGCAGCCGTCAAGATAAGACGGCTGTGCACAGCTCCGAGAAAGCTCCCGGGCCCCCGGCACTGACGTGTGCGCTGCAGGCCCGCAGCGCACAGCACATTAGTGCACAATGAGTCCAGGTGAGCAGAAGCACAAGAGGTGGGGCCCTGCAGGCCCCCCTGTGTGCCGCTGCTCATCGGGCCCCATACAGCAGTAAGGGCAGTAATGCCCTGATGGCGACCCTGTACACCAATTGCTGCTACTGCGCAGGAGCGGTGGGTGCCATTTTCAAATTGATTTTTTTTTCCAGGCTGAATAACATCAAGAAAATATATTATTGGGACATGAAACATGCTTACTGTTACTGTGCACATTCCTACTGACAGGTTCCCTTTAACCCCTTCATGACCTTGGGATTTTCCGTTTTTCCGTGTTCGTTTTTCGCTCCCCTCCTTCCCAGAGCCATAACTTTTTTATTTTTCCATCAATTTGGCCATGTGAGGGCTTAATTTTTGCAGGATGAGTTGCACTTTTGAACGACATCATTGGTTTTAGCATGTCATGTACTAGAAAACGGGAAAAAAATTCCAAGTGCGGTGAAATTGCAAAAAAAGTGCAATCCCACACTTGTATTTTGATTGGCTTTTTTGCTAGGTTCACTAAATGCTAAAACTGACCTGCCATTATGATTCTTAAGGTCAGTACGAGTTCATAGACACCTAACATGACTAGGTTATTTTTTATCTAAGTGGTGAAAACAAATTCCAAACTTTGCAAAAAAAAAAAAAAAATGCGCCATTTTCCAATACTCGTAGCGTCTCCATTTTTCATGATCTGGGGTCGGTTGAGGGCTTATTTTTTGCGTGCCGAGCTGGCGTTTTTTAATGATAGCATTTTGGTGCAGATACATTCTTTTGATCGCCCGTTATTGCATTTTAATGCAATGTCGCGGCGACCAAAAAAAACTTAGTTCTGGCATTTCTAATTTTTTTCCCGCTACGCCGTTTAGCGATCAGGTTAATGCTTTTTTTATTGATAGATCGGGCGATTCTGAACGCGGCGATACCAAATATGTGTAGGTTTGATTATTTTTTTATTGATTTATTTTGATTGGGGCGAAAGGGGGGTGATTTAAACTTTTATATTTTTTTTCATTTTTTTCACATTTTTTTAAAACTTTTTTTTTTTACTTTTGCCATGCTTCAATAGCCTCCATAGGAGGCTAGAAGCAGGCACCACTCGATCGGCTCTGCTACATAGCAGCGATCTGATGTTCCCTGCTATGTAGCAGAATTGCAGGTGTGCTGTGAGCGCCAACCACAGGGTGGCGCTCACAGCTGCCGGGGATCAGTAACCATAGAGGTCTCAAGGACCTCTATGGTTACTATTCTGAAGCATCGCCGACCTCCGATCATGTGGCGATGCGATCATTTCAGGCCGCCCGGCCGGAAGCGGTAGTTAAATGCCGCTGTCTGCGTTTGACAGAGGCATTTAACTAGTTAATAGGCGTGGGCAGATCGCGATTCTGCCCGCGCCTATTACGGGCACGTCAGCTGTTCAAAACAGCTGACATGTCCCAGCTTTGATGCGGGCTCACCGCCGGAGCCCGCATCAAAGCGGGGCTTCTGACCTCGGACGTACTATCCCGTCCGAGGTCAGAAAGGGGTTAACATTGTAATGAATTAGAGAAGCTTTCACTTTTAATTTTCAAACAGGTTCCCTTTAAACACAGACAACATATGGACTGCACAAGACACCATCCGTATGTTTTCTGTAATTTTTCACATAGACTTATATGGGTAATTTTAAAGAGAACCTGACAGCTGATACATGCTGCATGATCCACGGACAGCATGTGTCAGACAGTGGCGGCACGACTCCAGCCATCTATGTTTAAAACATAGTTTAATAACCTCCAGTGACCATACTGTGCTGGAGACTATTCGGACACAGGGGTCCCCGGTGGCTTCTCTTCTACATTCCATTGAAGAACATATACTGTATACAGTGGGGACGGAAAGTATTCAGACACCTTTAAAGTTTTCACTCTTTGTTTCATTGCAGCCATTTGGTAAATTCAAAAAAGTACATTCTTTACATTAATGTACACACTGCACCCCATCTTGACTGAAAAAAAAATAGAAATGTAGAAATTTTTGCAAATTTAATAAAAAAGAAAAACTGAAATATCACATGGTCATAAGTATTCAGACCCTTTGCTCAGACACTCATATTTAAGTTACATACTGTCCATTTCCTTGTGATCCTCCTTGAGATGGTTCTACTCCTTCATTGGAGTCCAGCTGTGTTTAATTAAACTGCTAGGCCTTGATTTGGAAAGGCACACACCTGTCTATATTAGGCTATTTTCACACTAGCGTTTTTTGCAATACGTCGCAATGCGTCGTTTTGGCGAAAAAACGCATCCTGCAAAGTTGTCTGCAGGATGCGTTTTTTCCCCTTTGACTAACATTAGCAAGGCATTGCGACGCATTGACACACGTCGCAACCGTTGTGCGACGGATGCGTCGTGCTTTGGCGGACCGTTGGCAGAAAAAAACGCTACATGTAACGTTTTTTTGTGCGACGTGTCTGCTTTTTCCGACCGCGCATGCGCGGACGGAACTCCGCCCCCACCTCCCCACACCTCACAATGGGGCGGTGGATGCGCTGGAAAAATGCATCTGCTGCCCCCGTTGTGCGGCGTATACTCTAGCGTCGGTAACCTCGGCCCGACGCACTGCGACGGGCCGAGCCCGACGCTAGTGTGAAAGAAGCCTAAGACCTCATAGCTCACAGTGCATGTCAGACAAAATGAGAATCATGAGGTCAAAGGAACTGGCCAAGGAGCTCAGAGACAGAATTGTAGCAAGGCACAGATCTGGACAAGGTTACAACAGAATTTCGGCAGTACAATTTTGTTTCTGGTGTCCTTCGTGTCTTTCGTGTCCTTCGACAGCTCTTTGGTCTTCACCATAGTGGAGTTTGGAGTGTGACTGTTTGCGGTTGTGGACATGTGTCTTTTATACTGATAACAAGTTCAAACAGGTGCCATTACTACAGCTAATACGTGGAGGACAGAGGAGCCTTTTAAAGAAGAAGTTACAGGTCTGTGAGAGCCAGAAATCTTGCACATTTTTAGGTGACCAAATACTTATTTTCCACCATAATTTGCAAAATAAATCTTGGCAAATCAGACAAGGTGATTTTCTGGATTTGTTTTCTCATTTTGACTCTCCTAGTTGTGGTCTACCTATGATGTCAATTACAGGCCTCTCTCATCTTTTTAAGTGGGAGAACTTGCACAATTGGTGGCTGACTAAGGGTATGTGTCCATGTTCAGGAAACGCTGCATTTTTGACGCACCACTGAGCCGCAGCGTCAAAAACGCAGCGTACAGATGTTACAGCATAGTGGAGGGGATTTAATGAAATCCTGTCTCCACTGTGCATTAAAAAACGCATGCGTTTTTCCCGCAAAAACGCACATGCGGTGCGTTTTTTCAGAACGCAGCATGTTGCTACAATGAGCAAAACACGCAGGAACACCGCAGGTGACCTGCCAGTGACCTCAGGTGCATTTTTGGTCAGGATTGTACCTGCATAAAATCCTGACCAAAGCCTGAAGCAAACCTGAACGTGGACACATACAGATCCGCACAAAAGAAATGACATGCACTTCTTTTAAATCCGCAGCGTTTCCGCATGGATTTTTCTGCACAGCTTTTTTTTTTTCACATTGATTTACATTGTACTGTAAATCACAGTGCGCATCTGCAGCGTTTCTGCGCGGAAAAATCCGCTGCGGATCCGCACTAAATCCGCATCGTGTGCACATAGCCAAAATACTTTTTTCCCCACTGTATATATATAAAAATTTCTTCAGAAAATTAAGTATTTTTCCAGGAAAAATGATTGCAATTACACGTTTTGTTATACACGTTTTTTTTTCCTTTGTGTGCTTTGGACCTACACTAAAAGAAACAGAGAAAAAAAGGCTAACTGGAAATAATTTCACATAAACCCCCAACGCAAAGATTGAGTCAACTTCTTCCCTTTTTTATCTGGTTTCAGGTGTGATTTTCATATTGCCCACACCTGTTAATTGCATTAGGTAAGTTTGAGCTTTTGAAAAGGTGTCAACAATTGTGTCCGGACCATTTTGGGTTTTTTTCTGCGAAATTTTGTCCAATTTACCTTTTTTGCAGTTTTTTTTTTGTGTTACTCCAATACACACAAAGGAAATAAACATGTGTAATTACAATCATTTTCTGGAACAATTTCAAGGGTGCCAACACCTTCAGCCATGACTGTATATATCTATTTTTTATTTGTTTCCCCTCTCCTTACCTTGCCCCTTAACATTCAGCACCTTGTCTCTCTGTCTTGGTGATTTCAGTACATGCACCTAAATGTGTCAAAGCTGTCAGTATGTGACTCAATGGTCATGTGCTGTGCTATTGTTATCATGCTTTCCATTGCAAAGCAGTGACACTGGCATTACCGCACATGGCCACTGTTGCCAGTGATGGGTACAACAGTTACATACTGGTCCTTTGTAAACAAGACACCAAAACCAAAGCATCAGCACTGGATCCACATGGGAAAGAAGAGGAAGAGGGATGTTCATTTAATTTAATAAAAATTGGATAACTGCTTTTTGTTCTAAGGAGTGCAGCATATAAAGCAGCAATATGCCATGTTCATTCTCTTGACACAAATATATATATATATATATATATATATATATATATATATATATATATATATATATATATATATATATATACACACATATATGGACTTGTTTGTGATTTATAGTCGCTGACTATTCTAGGTGCTGTACATTCAGTTCATGGCATTACATGTCAGTGCTGTTCTGTGGTATTGTGATACATGGTAACATTTTGTTTTATTTATGAGTCCCTCGTTCTTCATTGGCAGATAAATAACGTTGTGTGCATTGATATATACATTATGCCACTAGAAACAGTTTCCTTTCATCTGTTTCCTAGCTGTTCTAGGAGAATATATCCCAAGTTCTTCTAGTCTCAAGTTGCCATTTGATTTAAGGCTCCTAAACACGGCTTTACAGCTTTTTAACATTCCTCAGGTCTCCTGACTCCAGGTGAGCATAAAAACGTCTCGCTTTCACAAGGGCCCTGAAAGGTTTGTGTGGTTTCAGTTTGTCTAGAGCAGTGGCCAGAGGATGCAGTATTATGGCTGGATGGAAAAATACTGAGACAAATCCAAGTCTATCTACACATCTATCAAATGCACAGAAACTAATTCCTATTTAAACAGATTCCTTTTAAGAACCCAGAAAGGAATTTGCCACACAGTGCAAAGAAGCAGAACAACCCTCTGCCATCAATACCCATTGCAGGGAAACAGGCGTTCTTCTGCCCCACTACCTACTGGGCTAGTAGACATGTTATGCCAGTACCCAGGTGTATGGCTTTCTTGAATGGCATCTGTGGCATGTCTATGTTTCTGGATTTGGTGTAAGTAGATTATGCTTAGTAGACCTGGGGATTAAAAGCTATCACTACTCTATACTACAAACACTTTGTATAGGAAGGAATGGTCCTTCACCTGTTTGGATGAATACTATTATATGGCTTCGTTAGAAACAGGTAGAAAATAGGAGGACATATATCCTCACAATAAGGCTTGGATATTACCAATAAACTAAGAAAGATTAATCAAGACCAACAATATTGATGAGAGGGCATGTTGGATTCATAGAGGTGTGCGCCTACCTGCCTAAGGGACTGAAGTAAAATTCCTGGTGTAAGGTATATCACAAATCATCATAAAATAGACGAGATGGTATCACGCTGCTGTCGTGCCCCGATCCCACTCCAGCTCCAACCATTTTGGCGGAACTGGGCAAAATTGCCAGGGAATGCCAAAAGTCCCAGCACAGTTACACACCATCATCTTTTGTAAAAATGTTGCAGCTTGATGATCCATTGTTTTGCTTGAATTTGCAATTTTGGGCATGTAGTAGATTGCTGAGGTTAAATATGATCAGTTATACAACAATTATAGCAATCAATGAAGTCACTGTGCAGAATTCATAAACTGATTGTGTCTCTACATTGCCGTGTCAAAATTAGGAAATCTCATACTGAATGACAATGGACTACTTCTCATATGTAGGCTTCTGCTAACGTCTTTTCCGTACCATAAAAGGGTATATGGTATCTGGACCCATTGAAGCGTGTTATACGCGAAACGGCCGTAGTCCATTAACAACACCAATTTGTACTGCTATCGCCCTGCCCTCTTAACCATGTCCACAGTTTATTGTTGAAATAAAGGACAAAGGTTATTTTACTGGAAGAATTGAGCAGTGCGGCTATATTTCTTTTTCACTGGATTACAACTTATGTTTTTTCAAGCCAGCATGCCAAGTTCCATGCACATTTGCGGGTGGAGTCTTCGATCCAGCTGAATTCGCCGCACCAGTGAGTACAGGCTTCGTATCTTAGTGCCATTCAGCTTTTTTCTTGTTTTTATTGCCAGTGTTTGCTGGGTAAGCTGGAGGTCACTTTTTAATGTACAGTCGTGGCCAAAAGTGTTGGCTCCCTTGAAGTTGTTCCAAAAAATGAAGTATTTATCCCAGAAAATTAATACAATTACACGTTTTATTATACACGTTTATTTCCTTTGTGTGTATTGGAACAACACAAAAAAGCAGAGGTAAAAAGGCAAATCGGATATAATTTCACAAAAAAAGGAAAAAAAAAAGAAGTTGGCACAATCTTTGCACTGTGTGTCTGTGTGCCACACTAAGCATGGAGAACAGAAAGAGGAGAAGAAAACTGTCTGAGGGCCAGAGAACCAAAATAGTTTAAAAATACACGTTCATTTCTAGAGATCTTGATGTTCCTTTGTCCAAGGTGGGCTACATGATCAAGACATTTACAACCCATGGCACTGTAGCTAATATCCCTGGACGTAGCCAGCAGAGAAAAATTTAAGAAAGGTTACAAAGCAGTATAGTCCAGATGGTGGATAAGCAGCCCAAATCAAGTACCAAAGAAATTCAAGATGTCCTGTAGGCACAGGATGCATCAGTGAACTATCTGTCAACATTTGAAGGAAATTAAACGCTATTGAAGGAACCCAGGAGGACCCCACTGCTGACTTAGAAACATACAAAAGCTGGACTGCAGTTTGCCAAAATGTACCCCACTGCTGACTTAGAAACATACAAAAGCTGGACTGCAGTTTGCCAAAATGTATGTCAGTAAGCCAAAGTCCTTCTGGGGAAGCACCTTGTGGATAGATGAGACCAAAATAGAGCTTTTTTGGTAAAACACATCATTCTACTGTTTACTGAAAACAGAATGAGGCCTACAAAGAAAAGAACACAGTACCTACAGTCAAATATGCTTGAGGTTAAAAAATATTAACCCCTTAAGCCCCGAGGGTGGTTTGCACGTTAATGACCGGGCCAATTTTTACAATTCTGACCACTGTCCCTTTATGAGGTTATAACTCTGGAACGCTTCAAAGGATCTTGGCGATTCTGACACTGTTTTCTCGTGACATATTGTACTTCATGATAGTGGTAACATTTCTTCGATATAACTTGCGTTTATGTGTGAAAAAAACGAATATTTGGTGAAAATTTTGAAAATTTTGCAATTTTCCAACTTTGAATTTTTATGCCCTTAAATCACAGACATATGTCACGCAAAATACTTAATAAGTAACATTTCCCACATGTCTACTTTACATCAGCACAATATTGGAACCAAACATTTTTTTTGTGACGGAGTTATAAGGGTTAAAAGTTGACCAGCAATTTCTCATTTTTACAACACCATTTTTTTTAAGGGACCACATCTCATTTGAAGTCATTTTGAGGGGTATATATGATAGAAAATACCCAAGTGTGACACCATTCTAAAAACTGCACCCCTCAAGGTACTCAAAACCACTTTCAAGAAGTTTATTAACCCTTCAGGTGTTTCACAGGAATTTTTGGAATGTTTAAATAAAAATAAACATTTAACTTTTTTTCACACAAAATTTATTTCAGCTCCAATTTGTTTTATTTTACCAAGGGTAACAGGAGAAAATAGACCCCAAAATTTGTTGTCCAATTTGTCCTGAGTATGCTGATACCCCATATGTGGGGGTAAACCACTGTTTGGGCGCATGGCAAAGCTCGGAAGGAAAGGAGCGCCATTTGACTTTTCAATGCAAAATTGACTGGAATTGAGATGGGACGCCATGTTGCATTTGGAGAGCCCCTGATGTGCCTAAACATTGAAACCCCCCACAAGTGACACTATTTTGGAAAGTAGACCCCCTAAGGATCTTATCTAGATGTGTGGTGAGCACTTTGACCCAACAAGTGCTTCACAGAAGTTTATAATGCAGAGCCGTAAAAATAAAAAATCATATTTTTTCACAAAAATGATCTTTTCGCCCCCAATTTTTTATTTTCCCAAGTGTAAGAGAAGAAATTGGACCCCAAAAATTGTTGTGCAATTTGTCCTGAGTATGCTGATACCCCATATGTGGGTGTAAACCATTGTTTGGGCGCAGGGCAGAGCTCGGAAGGGAAGGAGCGCCATTTGACTTTTCAATGCAAAATTGACTGGAATTGAGATGGGACGCCATGTTGCATTTGGAGAGCCCCTGATGTGCCTAAACATTGAAACCCCCCACAAGTGACACCATTTTGGAAAGTAGACCCCCTAAGGAACTTATCTAGATGTGTGGTGAGCACTTTGACCCAACAAGTGCTTCACAGAAGTTTATAATGCAGAGCCGTAAAAATAAAAAATCATATTTTTTCACAAAAATGATCTTTTCGCCCCCAATTTTTTATTTTCCCAAGGGTAAGAGAAGAAATTGGACCCCAAAAATTGTTGTGCAATTTGTCCTGAGTACGCTGATACCCCATATGTGGGTGTAAACCATTGTTTGGGCGCAGGGCAGAGCTCGGAAGGGAAGGAGCGCCATTTGACTTTTCAATGCAAAATTGACTGGAATTGAGATGGGACGCCATGTTGCGTTTGGAGAGCCCCTGGTGTGCCTAAACATTGAAACCCCCCACAAGTGACACCATTTTGGAAAGTAGACCCCTTAAGGAACTTATCTAGATGTGTGGTGAGCACTTTGACCCAACAAGTGCTTCACAGAAGTTTATAATGCAGAGCCGTAAAAATAAAAAATCATATTTTTTCACAAAAATGATCTTTTCGCCCCCAATTTTTTTATTTCCCCAAGGGTAAGAGAAGAAATTAGACCACAAAAGTTGTTGTGCAATTTGTCCTGAGTACGACGATACCCCATATGTGGGGGTAAACCACTGTTTGGGCGCATAGCAGAGCTCGGAAGGGAAGGAGCGCTATTTTACTTTTCAATGCAAAATTGACTGGAATTAAGATGGGATGCCATGTTGCGTTTGGAGAGCCCCTGATGTGCCTAAACATTAAAACCCCCCACAAGTGACACCATTTTGGAAAGTAGACCCCCTAAGGAACTTATCTAGATGTGTTTTGAGAGCTTTGAACCCCCAAGTGTTTCACTACAGTTTATAACGCAGAGCCGTGAAAATAAAAATTCTTTTTTTTTCACAAAAATGATTTTTTAGCCCCCAGTTTTGTATTTTTACAAGGGTATCAGGATAAATTGGACCCCAAATGTTGTTGTCCAATTTGTCCTGAGTACGCTAATACCCCATATGTGGGGGGGAACCACTGTTTGGGCGCATGACAGAGCTCGGAAGGGAAGGAGCGCCATTTGGAATGCAGACTTAAATGGATTGGTCTGCAGGCGTCACGTTGCATTTGCAGAGCCCCTGTTGTACCCAAACAGTACAAACCCCCCACAAGTGACCCCATATTGGAAACTAGACCCCCCAAGGAACTTATCTAGATGTGTTGTGAGAACTTTGAACCCCCAAGTGTTTCACTACAGTTTATAACGCAGAGCCGTGAAAATAAAAATTCTTTTTTTTTCACAAAAATGATTTTTTAGCCCCCAGTTTTGTATTTTCACAAGGGTATCAGGATAAATTGGACCCCAAATGTTGTTGTCCAATTTGTCCTGAGTACGCTGATACCCCATATGTGGGGGGGAAACACTGTTTGGGCGCATGACAGAGCTCGGAATGGAAGGAGCGCCATTTGGAATGCAGACTTAAATGGATTGGTCTGCAGGCGTCACGTTGCATTTGCAGAGCCCCTGTTGTACCCAAACAGTACAAACCCCCCACAAGTGACCCCATATTGGAAACTAGACCCCCCAAGGAACTTATCTAGATGTGTTGTGAGAACTTTGAACCCCCAAGTGTTTCACTACAGTTTACAATGCAGAGCCGTGAAAATAAAAAATATTTTTTTTCCCACAAAACTTATTTTTTGGCCCCCAGTTTTGTATTTTCCCAAGGGTAGCAGGAGAAATTGGACCCAAAAAGATGATATCTAATTTGTCCTGAGTACGCTGATACCTCATATGTTGGGGTAAACCCCTGTTTGGGCACACGGGAGAGCTCTGAAGGGAAGGAGCACTGTTTTCCTTTTTCAACGCAGAATTGGCTGGAATTCAGATCGGATGCCATGTCCCGTTTGGAGAGCCCCTGATGTGCCTAAACAGTGGAAACCCCCCAATTATAACTGAAACCCTAATCCAAACACACCCCTTACCCTAATCCCAACCGTAACCCTAACCACTCCTCTAACCCAGACACACCCAACCCTATTCCCAACCGTAAATGTAATCCAAACCCTAACCCTATCTTTAGCCCCAACCCTAACTGTAGCCCCAACCCTAGCCCCAACCCTAGCAATAACACTAGCCCTATCACTAGCCCTAACACTAGCCGTAACACTAGCCCTAACCCTAGCCCCAACCCTAGCCCCAACCCTAGCCCTAACCCTAGCCCTAACCCTAGCCCCAACCCTAGCCCTAACCCTAGCCCTAACCCTAACCCTAGCCCCAACCCTAGCCCTAACCCTAACCCTAACCCTAGCCCTAACCCTTGCCTTAACCCTAACCCTAACCCTAGCCCTAACTCTAGTCCTAACTCTAGTCCTAACTCTAGCCCTAACTCTAGCCCTAACTCTAGCCCTAACCCTAACCCTAATGGGAAAATGGAAATAAATACATTTTTTTTATTTTTTTATTTTTCCCTAACTAAGGGGGTGATGAAGGGGGATTTTATTTACTTTTATAGCGGGTTTTTTAGCGGATTTTTATGATTGGCAGCCGTCACACACTGAAAGACGCTTTTCATTGCAAAAAATATTTTTTGCGTTACCACATTTTGAGAGCTGTAATTTTTCCATATTTGAGTCCACAGAGTCATGTGAGATCTTGTTTTTTGCGGGACGAGTTGACGTTTTTTTTGGTAACATTTTCGGACACGTGACATTTTTTGATCGCTTTTTATTCCGATTTTTGTGAGGCAGAGTGATCAAAAACCAGCTATTCATGAATTTCTTTTGGGGGAGGTGTTTATACCGTTCCGCGTTTGGTAAAATTGATAAAGCAGTTTTATTCGTCGGGTCAGTACAATTACAACGATATCTCATTTATATCATGTTTTGGCGCTTTTATACGATAAAAACTATTTTATAGAAAAAATAATTATTTTGGTATCGCTTTATTCTCAGGACTATAACTTTTTTATTTTTTGCTTATGATGCTTTGTGGCGGCTCATATTTTGCGGGACAAGATGACGTTTTCAGCGGTACCATGGTTATTTATATCCGTCTTTTTGATCGCGTGTTATTCCACTTTTTGTTTGGCGGTATGATAATAAAGCGTTGTTTTTTGGCTCGTTTTTTTTTTTTTTCCCCTACGGTGTTCACTGAAGGGGTTAACTAGTGGGGCAGTTTTATAGGTTAGATCGTTACGGACGCGGCGATACTAAATATGTGTACTTTTATTGTTTTTGTTTGTTTTTTTTAGATAAAGAAATGTATTTATGGGAATAATATTTTTTTTTTTCCTTTATTTAGGAATTTTTTTTTATTTTTTTTTTTTACACATGGGGAATTTTTTTTTTTTACTTTTTTACTTTGTCCCAGGGGGGGACATCACAGATCGCCGATTTGACAGTGTGCACAGCACTCTGTGAAATCGGCGATCATACTTTCATCGGAGCAGGCTGCAGCTTTCATCTGCAGCCTGCTCCTGACCCGGAAGTCCTCCCTGCAGGACCCGGATGCAGCCCCGCGGCCATTTTGGATCCGGGCCCTGCAGGGAGAAGACGCTCGGTACAAGGTGAGTACATCACCTTGTACCGATCGTCTCAGGGAAGCCCGCAGGGAGCCCCCTCCCTGCGCGACGCTTCCCTGTACCGCCGGCACACCGCGATCATGTTTGATCGCGGTGTGCCGGGGGTTAATGTGCCGGGGGCGGTCCGTGACCGCTCCTGGCACATAGTGCCGGATGTCAGCTGCGATAGGCAGCTGACACCCGGCCGCGATCGGCCGCGCTCCCCCCGTAAGCGCGGCCGATCGCTATGACGTACTATCCCGTCGGTGGGAATTAAGGCCCACCCCACCTAGACGGGATAGTACGTCAGATGGGATTAAGGGGTTAAGGTTATTCTGCTGCCTCTGGCAATGAGTACCTTGACTATGTGCAAAACATCATGAAATCTGAAGATTACCATGGGTCATGAGTCTTTCAGCAGGCAAATGAACCCCAACACACTTCAAGAAGGACACAGAAATTGATTGAAAAAAACGCTGGAGAGTTCTCAAGTGGCTAGCAATGAGTCTGGATTTAAATCCCATTTATCATCTGTGTGGAGAGATCTTAAAATTGCTGCAGGAAAAAGTTACCCTTCAAATTTCAGAGACCTGGAGCAGTTTGCAAAAGTAGAGTGGTCCAAAATTCCAGATAAGAGGTGTAAGAAGCTTGTTGGTGGTTATAGGAATGATTGATTGCTGTTATTTATTCCAAAGGGTGTGCAACCAGACATTAAGTTAAGGGTGCCAACGATCTTGTTTGGCCCATTTTTGGGGTTCTGTGTGAAATTATGGCCGATTTGCCTTTTTTTCTCCGTTTTTTTGTGTAGTTACAATATACACAAAGGAAATAAACATGTGTATAACAAAATGTGTCATTGCTATAATTTTCTGGGAGAAATGCTTAATTTTCTGGAACAATTTCAAGGGTGCCAACACTTTTGGCCATGACCGTAAATGAGAGCCTCGTTCTGACTTTCATAGACTTCCATTGAGTGGTTGTGACCTTTACTTCTGACTTCCAGACAGTCAGAAGTTGTGGTCACAAGTTGGCACAGAGTTTATAAAAGGTGAAGATGGAGGCGGGTAAGTATAAGACACTATGGGCTCGGACCTTAGATAAGTAGCACAACTCCAGTGCTGAAAAAAATATGCTGGAATGGTGCTTTAGTTGTTTAATGTACTCCTATGTGTCTGCAATTACAATTTTACAAGCAAATGACTTATTTAAAAGTGGAGGCTATGTGGCAAATTTTTCAAGATTGGACTTTTATCTGCCAGTCTAAAGAGAGGCACAAATCACAGAATAAATTGTGCGAAGTTATAAACTGTCCAAAAATGAAATCAACACTCCTTATGAGCAGGGGCAGGTTTGCGCTGTAACACCATCTCGTGTAAAGCTTAATAAATCTGTCTAAAAGGTGTTGGCCCAGCCCTGTCCTTGTTTTCCATGTCCGCTTTTTCAAATTTTTCCAGTTTTTGCGCAATTTGCAATTTTTTAGGGGGCTCAGTTTATATCAAGAATTGTATTTAACTGATTAATCAATGTGGGACTAAATACTATAACTGCCTTCTTTATACTTTTCTTGAAAAGCGTCTTTTCAGGTGAATACAAAGCTACTGTTATGAGCTCCCCAGGTGAGGAGGATTCTTCAAATTGTAGGCGAGCAGCGGGGAACAAGAGGTGACAGAGCACAGCAGGATGTCTTGACAGACAGCATGTGGATCAGTGAGAACCAGAACAGAAAGGCAGAAGACATATGTAGGCAGACAAGCAAGCAAAGCAAGTAGCACGGATGAAGCAGAGCCAGGTGTGTGGATACACACAGGAACAGTAACAGTATAGGAAACTGGTATCTTCCATTAGGAAAACAGTTAATCGCAGGAATGCAGTCTGGTATCTTGCAGCAAGGCAATGGTTAAACGCAGGGGTAGCCAGAGGAAAATGCAGCCTAGTATCTACCACCATGGCAACAGTTAATAGCATAAGCGTAACATAGAAGCAAGTTTGGTATTTTCGAGCAAGTCAATGGTTTGTTGCAGGAATACAATAAAATATAAACAAACTGGACATTAACTTAAAGAGATGTAAAAGCTACATTGCAGAGGCCAGGCGTGAACACTTGTGAGAAGTAGATAACTAGCTGAGAGGTTGGTTTGGACCACACCTAAGTAAACTAGACTGAGCTCTAAAACTAGACTGAGCTCTAAGGGTATGTTTCCACGTTCAGGAAACGCTGCGTTTTTGACGCTGCGTAGAGCCGCAGCATCAAAAACGCAGCGTCCAGATGTTACAGCATAGTGGAGGGGATTTCATGAAATCCCGTCTCCACTATGCAGTAAAAGACGCATGCAGCAGACCCGCGGAAACAGACATGCGGCGCGTCTTTTAAGAATGCAGCATGTCCTTACAATGCAGAAACAACGCAAGGACAACGCAAGTGACCTGCCAGTGACCTCAGGTGCAGATTTGGTCAGGATTTTACCTGCATAAAATCCTGACCAAATCCTGAGGCAATCCTGAACATGTGCACATACCCTTAGGGTATGAAATAGAAGTCCGGGGAAGCTGAGATGACAGACACCCGGTTGGTGCTGGATCAAGTGAGCTAGAAGCAATCTCCTGACAAGCTTGAGTCAATTGACATAATGCTATGTAATATCCAAGCCCCTGAGCTCTGCCTACGCCGGCCTAAGGCCTAGAATGATGATGTCAGAGGACCTGAGAAATCCAGTGTGGACTACAGTAAAAGAAGGTGGTCAGAGGAGAAGGGAGTCGGGCCCAGTGCGCTCGCCATGACTGGAAAAGCTTTAAAGGTAAGATAATGTCGCTACTACATATGACTTAAAGGGAATGTGTCAGTAGGTTTTTAGACCGCAAAGTAATATTATCACAGTAAAATACCTGTATCAAGGATTACCTTCATATCTTTATATTCTAAATCTGTGTCTCAGTTGTCTCATAAAACTTCAGTGAATTCTAATGCAAATGAGCTTTCTCCTCCCAGCTCCGGTCTGCTGCCAGTGATTGACAGGTCACTCTTCTCCATAACCTGCTTTTACTCCAAGTGGATGAGTTACTTTTCACTGGTGTAGCAAGACCATTATTTTTATTTTTCACTGTTCTACTACAAAATAGTATTGTCGACCTCGTTGGATAGCATCTGTTCCTGTCCATGGAACTCAAAACATGGCTGTAATACACTCTGTGGAAGAGTGACCTTTGGGACCCCTCAGGCATCGGAGCCCAGGTACAACAGGAAACTGTGCACCTCCTTTATCTATGTCTCTGCCATCCAAATTAGTGATTACATAAGAAGATCCATCATTTTCTATACCTCGTTTACAGAATTATTTACAGAAGAATTATTCCGCATTCACAGAAAATATGCGTCTTACTATATGCCAGATATTATATATATCACAGTCATCTTTGGCTGTATGTATGGAAAGGTAGCACCTGTATGTTCACGCACGGCATTTCAGCCTCTCCCGCATAGTCCACTTACCGGTAGCTAGAATTTAATATTTTTACAATTACATTCCAACAAAGACTTTTTTTTTAATTCTACAGCTGCCAGTGTATAAAATGGTACTTATCATACTGACTAGCTCATACTAAATCACGGGCTCATCAAACCTGTCATCTTCCTGATTATGTACTTAATATAAAGTGACATATATTAATATTAATCTTTAAATCATGCTACGTGACATTTGTGCAGCTCACGAGCTATGATGTCCTTGAAATACTGTTCTCATACACCCTGATCTTTAAGAATATGCCAAACCTGGGATACTAAACACTGGAGGGCTCCATTATATGTGACGAAAAGCATATTTAGGACAGTAGCCCTTAAGGTCCCCCAATATAGATTGGCAGTTTCTAAATAAACATAACAGGCTCCTCAGCCAGTAGGCGCCACAATAACACAAGCACTTATGTAGCAGCCAACTGGATTTCCCATGTATAGGAATTCTTTCGCCAGGTATCTCTCTTTTTACCTATTACAGGGTTAAATACAAAGGCACAGATGACACAATGGTCATGGTGCAAAGTCGTGTTTAAGATTTGAAACAGTGACTTGGATTTTTCAATTAGATGTTTAATTGAAATACAAACCCGCTCCTATTTGGGGTTAATGACGTGCTGCCTCCATTATTTATGACCAAGTTGGCAGATTTCCCAAAGCTGTAAATAGCCAGAGCTCGGAGAATACAGCCGTGGTAACAGACACTCAGATACTTCTACATTTCCTTTTCGGTACTCGAAGGAGCCAATCTCATGTGGCAAAAAAGTCATAAATACAAAAAGAAAACTGCTTATAATTTGTAGAAGAACAGCTTGATGGACTTTGTATCATGAAAGTATCTAATTACTCCACGTGCAACATGATTGAGTATTGGGAAATGGATCTTGGTCCAAAGAGATATTTGCCCAACCTTAAGGGTAAGGACACAGTTTACACGGAAAAAAGATGTTTCCATGTGTTAGTGGTTATTAAAATTGCACTAAGTTTCAGTCAGCAATCTTAAAGAGAATCTGTCACCAGGTTTTTGCTCTCCCATCTGAGTGCAGCATGATATAGGACAGAGACCCCGATTCCAGCTTTCTGTGTACACTGTGCATAGGCAGAAGGCTGCCAATCAGTGGCAGGGCAGGGTTATATAGAACTCATGAATATGGAGGACTATCTGGCAGCAGGTTTACTTTTCCTCTAGTAACAGTTTCCTGATGATCATACAATGATTTTATTAAAATTACAGCAAGCAGCCACATAAGTGTCATGATCAAAAAAATCACAGAGAAAAAAGCAGAGATGGTTACCTGCTGAAGCCTACAAACAAATGCACCAACAGGGTGCATCGGACCCGATTAATGATGGCAACAACACAGATGCAAAAATACAGATGAAACAACCATTTTCAATCCCAGTCCACTTTCAATCAGTCATGACAGATCACTGGATACCTCCCAACTTTTGAAGATGGGAAAGAGGGACAAAGTTTGCGGCGCGCGAAGCGGCAAATTGTAGGCCACGCCTCTGACCACACCCATTCATAATTAGTCACACCCATATCCACGTCCCAACCACACCCATTTAGCACTGCTGATCACACTGTTTCATATACAATAATTATAAACAAAAAAATATGGCCACACAGTGCCCCATACTGTATAATGGCCACACATGATGCTCCATACTGTATAATGACCACACATGATGCTCCATACTGTATAATGACCGCACATGATGCTGCATACTGTATAATGACTGCACATGATGCTCAATACTGTATAATGACCGCACATAATGCTCCATACTGTATAATGGCCCCACATGATTCTCCATACTGTATAATGACCACACATGATGCTCCATACTGTATAATAGCCACACAGTGCCCCATACTGTATAATGGCCACACATAATGCTCCATACTGTATAATGGCCACACATGATGCTTAATACTGTATAATGGGGAGGCGGGCGGGAGGTGGGTGGGGAGGCGGGCGGGGTGGGGGGTTGGTGGCCCAGCTTTTATAAAAAAAAAATTAAAAAAACAGCAACAAACCTTGCGTAGTGCGGGACAACTAATGTCCCTCCCGGGATCGCGGGGCTGACTGTCAAAATCAGGACAGTCCCGCGAGATCCGGGACGCTTGGGAGGTATGGATTAGATGGCAAAAACCTGATGACAGGTTCCTTTAATTTTCAGAGCCCCTGATATGCATTTTGAGTCTGATTCAAATTTCAGATTTTTCTTTTGTGGGGAAAAAAGAGACCCTGATTCCAGTGATTTGTCACTTAGGCTACATTCCTACGATGAGCTTTTGGTGAGTTTTTAATGCTGCACCAATTTTGCAGCTGTAAAGAAAATTAGATTACATGCATCATTTAATTGTATTTTTAAGTACTTTTTATCATATTTATAACGCTGCTTTTCTGTTGTTTTTTGTGTTGTGTCTTGCTTTTAGCAAACCTGCTTTGTTTTTGATACTTACTTCCTGGTATTTGTTTTTGAAAAAACTTTATTGACAAAGTCATGTGTGGATAAAGGTACCTTCACACTCAGCAACTTTGCAACGAGAACGACATCAATCCGTGACGTTGCAGCGTCCTGGATAGCGATCTTGTTGTGTTTGACCCGCAGCAGCGATCTGGATCCCGCTGTGATATCGCTGGTCAGAGCTAGAAGTCCAGAACTTTATTTCATCGTCAGGTCGGTGTGTATCGTCGTGTTTGACAGCAAAAGCAACGATGTCAGCAATGTTTTACATGGAGCTAACGACCTGTGAGAACGAGAAGTGAGTCGCCGTTACGTCACTGGATCGCTCCTGCATCGTTCTGGAGCTGCTGTGTTTGACGTCTCTACAGCGACATAAACAGCGACGCTGCAGCGATCGGCTCGTTGTCTATATCGCTGCAGCGTCGCTAAGTGTGACGGTACCTTAACATGCGTCTTTTATGCATTTCCGCTGCAGAAACCCACGTAAAACGTTTTTTACCTGCAGATTTTCCACATTTACTGCAAGTCTATGACAAATATCTGCACATGAAATTTAGCATACATGCAAAAGAAATTGACATGTTGTAGATTTGAAGCACGTAGGTCAATTTAGGCTGTGTTTAAGGAAAAAAGCACATTGGGCATGAGATTTCTATAAATCCATCCACTTAGCTGGAACTGTAAGATGCTGCATCAAAAACCTCACCAAAAACTCACCATGGGCACACAGTCTTACAGAGCTGCTTGTTGTAGTTTTGATAAAATCAAAGTTTAATTAGTAGGAGATTACAACTACAGGACTAGTAAACCTGCTTCCATGTAGACCTCC
Source organism: Ranitomeya variabilis (assembly GCF_051348905.1). Taxonomy (NCBI): domain Eukaryota; kingdom Metazoa; phylum Chordata; class Amphibia; order Anura; family Dendrobatidae; genus Ranitomeya; species Ranitomeya variabilis. The sequence continues at coordinate 267,812,310 of NC_135236.1, read as the reverse complement.
ATATTCATGAGCTGTGCATAACCCCGCCCCCACCACTGATTGGCAGATTTCTGCCTATGAACAGGAGTCAGCTAACTGCTAGATCTGCAGTAAAGAAAACAGTGACTTTATCTACATAACCATAAGCAGCCCTGTAAGTGACACATCGATGGAATCAGGGTGTCATTCCTTATATGGCGCTGTTTTCAGATTACAAAGGAAATACTTGGTGACAATTTACCTTTATATTTACATGCAAATGAATAACAAAATATGTGCAAGGGTGTACATACCTTTTATGAAAGGAATCACAAATGGAGTTTGTGAAGCAGTTTTTGGTGTGTATGAGACCATCCTTCATATTTCTCATTCATTTTGAATCCATCCTTGATTCGAAACAAAACCCAGGACCCGGAGGGTATGTATGAGTTATACATACCTCTGGCCTGTGGGCGCGACTTTGTTCTCCATACACGTATGGGGAGAGGCCGGCCCTATAGTCAGCCATGCCTACTAGACAGCCGCATCACTAGACAGGACACGGCCTCGGCTCTATACAAGTGCATGGAGCAAAGCTACGCCCACTAGCCACGGGTATGTATAACACGATGTATTTTGCCTAGAAAATTATTCCAATTATACGTTTTGTTATACACGGTTTTTTTTCTTTGTGTGTATTCCAAAATTGGCAAGTAACAGGTGTGGATAGTATGAAAATCACACCTAAAATCTGAGAGAAAGGGGAGAAAGTGACTCAATCTTTGCATTGTGTGTCTGTATTTGTCACACTAAGCATGGAGAACATAAAGAGGAGAAGATTGCTGTCTGAGGACTTGAGAACCAAAATTGTTAAAAAATACCAAAAATCTCAGGGTTAAAAGTCCATCACGAGAGATCTTTATATTCCTTTGTCCATGGTGCACAACATAATCAAGACGTTTACAACCCATGGCACTATAACTACCGTATTTTTTGGACTATAAGACGCACCGAACAATAAGACGTACCCCAAATTTTCAGAAGGAAAATAGAGGAAAAAAATGTGTCAAATGGGGGTCCATCTTACAGTCCAAATTCAGCTTACCGGGGAGGGGTTTCAGCACTGGTGGAGGCGTAGACACAGAGGTTGTTCGGTGGTCCAGGCTGGTGAGGTGGCCTCCGGGAAATCCCATCCCAGGCTGGTGTGGTGGTGCTGCTGCTCTGTGGGGCTGTGGTGCTCTATGGTGCTGCGGTGCTCTGCGGGGCGGTTGTGTCGGGGCTCTGTGCTGGGGTGGAAGCGGCTCTTTGTGCTGCGTGGGAAGCTCCGCCGGCATTTCGTCTAAGCCCGGAAGCCCCCGCAGCTCCGTTGCTGCGATGCAGAGGCCTCCAGAAAGATGACCGCTAGAGGCCCCTGGAAAGATGGCCGCCGGGGACATCGCATTCTCAGACTCAGATCTCGGCAAGGAGATCTTGTTGCCGAGATTTGAATCTGAGTATGCACTGCCCTGGGTGACCATCTTTCCGGAGGCCACCGCATCGCAGCAACGGAGCTGCGGGGGCTTCTGGGCTTTGACAAAATGCCGGCAAAGCCCCCCACGCAGCACAGAGCCCCGCTGCTGCCACACCACAGAGCCCCAACACCACCACACCACAGACCACAGCTATAGCCGCACCAGCTGCATCAGGACCGCCGCCAGGATTTGTAAGTATATTGCGACCATAAGAAACACAAATTTTTGGGAAAAAAGTGCATCTTATGGTCCGAAAAACACAATAATCTCACTGGACGTGCACCATAGAGAAAAAATGATGAAAAGGTTTCAATGTAGGATAGTCTAGATGGTGGATAAGTATCCCCAATCAAGTTCCAAAGAAATTCAAGCTGTCCTGCAGGCACAGGGTGCATCAGTGTCAGTGTGAACTATCTGTCGATATTTGAATTAAATAAAACGCTAAAGCAGGGGACCCAGGAGGACTCCTCTGCTGACACAGATACATAAAAAAGCTAGACTGCAGTTTGGCAAAATGTACATGAGTAAGCCAGACTCCTTCTGGGAAAGTGTCTTGTGGACAGATTAGGCCAAGATAGAGCTGTTTGATACAGCACATCATTCTATAGTTTACCAAAAAAAACGGAATGATGCTTACAAATAAAAGAACACAGTACCTACAGTCAAATATGGTGGAGGTTCAAAGATGTTTTGGGGTTATTTTGCTGTCTCTGGCACTGAATGCCTTGACCCTGAAGATTACCAACAGACTTTGGGTTGCAATGTAGTGCCCAGTGTCAGAAAGTTGGGTTTGCATCCTAGGTCACCTATCTTCCAGCAAGGCAATGACCCCAAATATACATTAAAAAGCACGCAGAAATGGATGTAAATGAAGCGCTTGAGAGTTCTGAAGTGGCCAGCAATGAGTGTGGATCAAAATCCCATTAAACACCTATGGAGAGACCTTAAAATTGCTGTTGCTGAAGGCACCCCTTAAATATGAGAGACCTGGAGCAGTTTACAAAGGAAGAGTGGTCAAAAATTTTCGTTGAGAGTTGTAAGAAGCTTGTTGATGGTTATAGAAAGCGATTAATTGCAGACTTGTTACACGTGGAGGAAAGACAGTTATGGCAGCTAAATAGGAAAGGGTTCTTTACAGTAAGAACAATCAATTCAAACACATTTTCAACATGGTAATTACCATCCGAAAAAAAGAAGTGAGGAAAAAGTAGTAATAAAAATAATACATTTATTAATGAAATTTGTTCTAAAAAGTATATAGACATAACATAATAAACAATGTTTTAGACAGAAAAACGGGGAACGGAAACCCTCCAAGTACCAAGGGAGGCTTATCCAGCACTATGCCACATCTCATTAAAGCACAATAGTGTGCGGTGCGCCAAGAAGACTACCACTATTGCGGTGTATGTGTTTATGGGGAGAAAGTATATATATCTCCTATCTATATTATAGTGCCAGACCGGATGTATCCAGGGAAGTGGCAGCAATTTGCCCTAAACCCTGGAGAGTGACAAGGGCACTATGTATACCGGTAAAAGTGTGGCAGTCAAAGTTACCATAAAATCAATTACCTGCAATGTGAGTCTTTGTTCTGTGCGCTCCGGTCTTAGTGCTGTAAGGGCCTCCCGCGCCCGACTAGCGCCGTTTCGCAGTAATGCTTCTTCAAAATGGGGCGTGGATGGTTCTGAAAGGTGTCAGAATTACTTATGTAGTGTGTGGGAAATGCAGGGGGAGGTCCGTGAATTGATGATTAGCGCGCGTCAGCAGAGCCGTCCCCCATACCAAGGGGACTTCCGGATCGGCGCACCGTGACCCGCAGTGGAACGCACTGCTGTCGCGTGTATTGGCGCCTCCGGAAGTCAGAGGGGGCAATCGGACTCCGCGCGTGCGCAGTCAACTCACAGACCTGAGTAGGTTTTTACCGGCGATTGAGCAAGCGCAATCAGCCTCAGAGCAGAGCGGACGCGGAGCATGCGCAGTGAGCTGCTGGGCTATAGAGGAGGGACAGCAACAGCAAAGAGGGGCGGTTTTAAGACAATTAGTTTTATGGGGAGGGACATTTTCTACTCATATAGAGGTATATTGGGAATAAGGGGGCCGGGGAGTAGATACAGGCAAGGGTGTGGGGGGAGGGGGGGGAAGGGGAAAAGAGGGAGTGGTGAGAGGAAAAGGAGGTGTATGTGGAATGGTGTAGGTTGGTAATGGGAGTTAAAGAGCAAATTGAAGTGGATATACCCATACGTTCTCATGTGGGAGATGAAAAGGCGCCGTGTACTTGGCCCAATTGTACGTGTGTGTAAACAACACACACAATCAATGAATAAATATATATACGCCAATTAGTTGTTTAAGGTTCAGTGTGCTCACCGTTTGCGTGTCGTGTTGGTGCTCCGTGAAAGTGTGTAGTATATGTGACCCCACCGACTTTCCGCAACAGGTCATTATGTTTTTATCCTCTATCATGCCTATAATTAGTATACTTGTCCATATATCTGCAGTTATTCACTTGCAGACGTATAAACAAATGGACATGTGGACATTTGAGGGCTAGAAGTGCAAAAGGCTTATAGGGGGTGTCCTGTTAATGCTTGCTGAAAGGCTGCAACATGTGCAGCGAAGCTCTTTAAAAGTCATAAAAAACATCTTGTGGGACTATAAATTTAGAAAGCATATAGGACTATAAAGACTAAAAATGAGCCGATTAGGATAAAGTGACAAGTGCTGGGAAAACCGGTTGAAATAAAGTGACATGTGCCAGGGAGAGAATTCTACCCACCCACCCACAAATTAGTGCCTTTGTCTATATGTCTGCACCTGCATAGATATGTGCATATATAGTGTACATACCACATGTGCATATTTATACATATCTACCATGTTTATACCACCCCTGGCCACCATAAAACCCATTATCATCCCTATTCCCCCCACATATTGGGACCCCTCAAAATTTCCATTGAAAAAAGGTCCATATGGCAAATAGTATTTTTCCTCCCTGCAGTAGTAGTATCGCAGTCCTAGTTCGTTCATAGATAGGCCGAGATCCAGATCCCTGGGAAGACGATGCCCCTTCTTGCAGAAAATGTCCGTGATATTTCCACTATTCCCACTTATTCATGCCGTCCTAAAGGCTAAGGTATGAGGCCTTCATGAAGCGCTTATCACCGGTACGGGGATATAATCTACAGAGAGTGAGAACTGATTAGTAAAATCATTGAATAAGAATTTAAAAACAATTGACAATATAAAAACACCTTAAAAACAATCCAATGAAGATGGGGGAGCAGTTATAAGAAGGAAATGAAACCAAAGTTTTCATTGAGGCCGTGGGGGGTTATCGTATTAAGGCGGTATATCCACTTGCTTTCTAGCTGCGCCAAAGATTTGGCCAGATCCCCACCACGTGTGCCTAGGCAGATTTGATCAATGGCTTTGAAAATAAAGTTTTTAGGATTACAATCATGGTGCGTTTTGAAATGCCGAGGTATTGTTTTTAAAAGGGACATATCCGTGATGGTTTTTGCCTTCTCAATATCCCGGATATGTTCCCGGACTCGGATTTTGATTTCTCTTGTTGTTAGTCCAATGTATATTAACTTGCATGGGCATGTGGCGTGGTATATTACCCCCTGAGAAGAACAATTAAGATTTTTTCTTATTTCAAAATTTTTTGAACCATCAGAGTTCCAGAAGGAGTGTGCCTTTCTCATATTGAGACACCCTTTACAGCCTCCACAGGGGAAAAAACCATTTCTTGCCCCCTGGATTGTGGGTTTTGAGGTAGGGTCATAATGACTGTGTACTAATAGATCTCTTAAGTTGCGACTCCTTTTTGCTACCATGGAGGGTGAGGGGGGGAGTATTTTCCGTAGTATTGGGTCCGTCATTAAGATGTTCCAATGTTTGTGGAAGGCTGATTTTATATCATTCCAGCGGTTATTATATGTGGAAATGTATCTCACTTGATTGCTATTATCCCTAGATTTTTTGGAGGAATAAAGGAGTTGTTCCCTAGATGTATTTTTAGCTCTTCTGTAGCCATTTTTTATGCTCCGTTTACTGTACCCACGGTTTAAGAATCTTTTAGTAAGATCAGCTGCTTGATCCTCAAAATTAGAGGTTTCGGAGCATATTCTTTTGGCTCTAAGAAATTGACCTACTGGTATGCCTTTTATGGTGGCCGGTGGGTGTGAGGAAGCGGCGTGAAGCACGGAGTTTGTAGCAGTGGGTTTTCTATACAGATTGGTGTTAATTATACCCTCCATTGAGACTTTGATGTTAATGTCCAGAAAATCAAGCTCTCTTCCATATTTATATGTTAGAAGGATATTATAGTTGTTATCATTTAGTTTGGACATTAGTCTGTGAAGGTTTTCTACAGTTCCCTCCCATACAAACCAAACATCGTCGATGTACCTCATCCAATCCTGTATTCCCTGTATTTCTGGGATGGTATCCCCCTGGAAGATTTCTCTTTCCCATAAGCCTAGAAAAAGGTTAGCATATGAGGGGGCACATGAGGCCCCCATGGCTGTACCCTGCGTTTGTAAATAGATGTGTTTATTGAACGTGAAGATATTGTGCGTGAGAACAAATTTCAATAGGGTCAGAATTAGATTGGCGAGGTCAGAGTCTAGATTGCTGGTTTGCAGGTACCATGCCACTGCTTTCAGGCCATCCTCATGACGAATAGAGGTGTACAGAGCCTCTACATCGGCGGTCACCATTAGCATGTGGTTTTCCAGACATAAATTATTTAATTTTTGGAGAGCCGATGTTGTATCCTGAATGTAGGAAGGTAAAGTGCAGACTAGTGGTTTTAAATAGAAATCAATGAAATCGGAGATGATCTCACATAAGCTGCCATTGCCGGAAATTATTGGTCTTCCAGGTGGATCCAATGGATCTTTGTGGAGTTTGGGAATTAGATATAGAGTAGGGAGTTTTGGATGCAGTTTCTGTATTGATTCCACCATTTGTTTGGTGATAATGCCCTTTTCAAAGGCTTTTTCTATTATATCAAGGAGATCTGACTGATATTTGCTAAGAGGGTTAAATGACAATTTTTTATAGCAGAGGGGGGCATTTAATAATTTGTGTGCTTGTTTTTCATACATCTGGCATGGCCAGATTACCAGGTTTCCCCCCTTATCCGCTGGTTTAAAGACTATATCTTTGAGAGATTGTAAATGAGTTAGGGCCTGTTTTTCCTCTTTATTAAGGTTAGAAGTCCATGAGGGTTTTTGTGCCAGGCCCTCAATTTCCGTGGTGAGAACCTTGGTGAAAATTTCTATAGCGGAACATGTGTTCATTGAAGGGAATTTCTTGGATTTGTTAAATAGATTATGTGGAAAATCACTTACTTGTGGTTGTGCGTTTTCCTCCAAGAGTTCTTCCAGATTTCTTAATGTTTCCCTCTCTTCCACTGTAGAGAAGGTATCACTTGTATCATTTTTATAATGTAATTTTTTGAGGATGAGCTTCCTGGAGAAGAGGTGCAGATCCTTCACTGCGGTGAAGGTATCAAGTCTGCAAGTGGGCGAGAAGGTTAGACCCCTCTCCAGGAGGCTCACCTCCGCTAAGGATAATTTGTGCTTTGACAGGTTGATTACCTTTAATTGGTCCCCCTGTGTGCGGAGTGATTTGGACCTGGTAAAGATATCCGGTAGTTTCCTTGAGGTTTCGCCAGCTGTGTGTTCTCCTTCACTCAGAGACGTATTGATGTCCGAGCTGGATATAGCTGAGCTTGCGGACGGACTTCTCTCATGAGTGGGTTTAGTTTTTTTCTTCTTCCGATCACTCCCTTTATTCATTGTGGGGAGATTTTGTCTTTTAATTTGCCATCGGTAAATTTTATCGGTATCGTAGTCATTGGTATCCCTCTGAAATTTTTTGATTTTACTTTGACAAATTTCGTTTTCCCATTTGTCAACATCTTTATTAATTTCCGTCATGATCTTATCAAGATTATCCACCGGAATATCTTTCACAAGCTGTTTTTCGTAGTCTTCGATCTCAGAGTCAATTGCTTGTAATGACATAGTGTTTTTGTCAATAATGATCTGGATGAAATCCAGAGAACAGGTAGTGGCAGCTGAGGTCCATCTCTTAATAAGAACATCATCCTCTAATTCAAAGGATGGATATAGCTGGACTCTTAGTCCTCTTGGGATTATTTGTTTGTCCATATAATTTTCCAGGGTTGCTCTGTTCCACCAGAGTCTTGTTTTTTTGTATAAAGCATTCCTGTATATTCTGATCAAATCTTTATTGGGTATAACTGCTTCCCCAGTGGTATTGGAGGCCCCCTGTCTAAATAAATTGGATGCCTTATTCTGCCAGGTTTTTTCCCTGGCTTTAAAGTCCATTTTAAATTGGAGACGGACAATCTGTTTGTAGAACACAGAAAGAATAATTAATCCCATAGTCCTATATATAGTGTGGCAGGGGTCACTTCATCATAGAATTCAAACACATTTTCAACATGGTAATTACCATCCGAAAAAAAGAAGTGAGGAAAAAGTAGTAATAAAAATAATACATTTATTAATGAAATTTGTTCTAAAAAGTATATAGACATAACATAATAAACAATGTTTTAGACAGAAAAACGGGGAACGGAAACCCTCCAAGTACCAAGGGAGGCTTATCCAGCACTATGCCACATCTCATTAAAGCACAATAGTGTGCGGTGCGCCAAGAAGACTACCACTATTGCGGTGTATGTGTTTATGGGGAGAAAGTATATATATCTCCTATCTATATTATAGTGCCAGACCGGATGTATCCAGGGAAGTGGCAGCAATTTGCCCTAAACCCTGGAGAGTGACAAGGGCACTATGTATACCGGTAAAAGTGTGGCAGGTGTTTTTATATTGTCAATTGTTTTTAAATTCTTATTCAATGATTTTACTAATCAGTTCTCACTCTCTGTAGATTATATCCCCGTACCGGTGATAAGCGCTTCATGAAGGCCTCATACCTTAGCCTTTAGGACGGCATGAATAAGTGGGAATAGTGGAAATATCACGGACATTTTCTGCAAGAAGGGGCATCGTCTTCCCAGGGATCTGGATCTCGGCCTATCTATGAACGAACTAGGACTGCGATACTACTACTGCAGGGAGGAAAAATACTATTTGCCATATGGACCTTTTTTCAATGGAAATTTTGAGGGGTCCCAATATGTGGGGGGAATAGGGATGATAATGGGTTTTATGGTGGCCAGGGGTGGTATAAACATGGTAGATATGTATAAATATGCACATGTGGTATGTACACTATATATGCACATATCTATGCAGGTGCAGACATATAGACAAAGGCACTAATTTGTGGGTGGGTGGGTAGAATTCTCTCCCTGGCACATGTCACTTTATTTCAACCGGTTTTCCCAGCACTTGTCACTTTATCCTAATCGGCTCATTTTTAGTCTTTATAGTCCTATATGCTTTCTAAATTTATAGTCCCACAAGATGTTTTTTATGACTTTTAAAGAGCTTCGCTGCACATGTTGCAGCCTTTCAGCAAGCATTAACAGGACACCCCCTATAAGCCTTTTGCACTTCTAGCCCTCAAATGTCCACATGTCCATTTGTTTATACGTCTGCAAGTGAATAACTGCAGATATATGGACAAGTATACTAATTATAGGCATGATAGAGGATAAAAACATAATGACCTGTTGCGGAAAGTCGGTGGGGTCACATATACTACACACTTTCACGGAGCACCAACACGACACGCAAACGGTGAGCACACTGAACCTTAAACAACTAATTGGCGTATATATATTTATTCATTGATTGTGTGTGTTGTTTACACACACGTACAATTGGGCCAAGTACACGGCGCCTTTTCATCTCCCACATGAGAACGTATGGGTATATCCACTTCAATTTGCTCTTTAACTCCCATTACCAACCTACACCATTCCACATACACCTCCTTTTCCTCTCACCACTCCCTCTTTTCCCCTTCCCCCCCCTCCCCCCACACCCTTGCCTGTATCTACTCCCCGGCCCCCTTATTCCCAATATACCTCTATATGAGTAGAAAATGTCCCTCCCCATAAAACTAATTGTCTTAAAACCGCCCCTCTTTGCTGTTGCTGTCCCTCCTCTATAGCCCAGCAGCTCACTGCGCATGCTCCGCGTCCGCTCTGCTCTGAGGCTGATTGCGCTTGCTCAATCGCCGGTAAAAACCTACTCAGGTCTGTGAGTTGACTGCGCACGCGCGGAGTCCGATTGCCCCCTCTGACTTCCGGAGGCGCCAATACACGCGACAGCAGTGCGTTCCACTGCGGGTCACGGTGCGCCGATCCGGAAGTCCCCTTGGTATGGGGGACGGCTCTGCTGACGCGCGCTAATCATCAATTCACGGACCTCCCCCTGCATTTCCCACACACTACATAAGTAATTCTGACACCTTTCAGAACCATCCACGCCCCATTTTGAAGAAGCATTACTGCGAAACGGCGCTAGTCGGGCGCGGGAGGCCCTTACAGCACTAAGACCGGAGCGCACAGAACAAAGACTCACATTGCAGGTAATTGATTTTATGGTAACTTTGACTGCCACACTTTTACCGGTATACATAGTGCCCTTGTCACTCTCCAGGGTTTAGGGCAAATTGCTGCCACTTCCCTGGATACATCCGGTCTGGCACTATAATATAGATAGGAGATATATATACTTTCTCCCCATAAACACATACACCGCAATAGTGGTAGTCTTCTTGGCGCACCGCACACTATTGTGCTTTAATGAGATGTGGCATAGTGCTGGATAAGCCTCCCTTGGTACTTGGAGGGTTTCCGTTCCCCGTTTTTCTGTCTAAAACATTGTTTATTATGTTATGTCTATATACTTTTTAGAACAAATTTCATTAATAAATGTATTATTTTTATTACTACTTTTTCCTCACTTCTTTTTTTCGGATGGTAATTACCATGTTGAAAATGTGTTTGAATTCTATGATGAAGTGACCCCTGCCACACTATATATAGGACTATGGGATTAAGTAAGAACAATCAGACTGGAATGCCGACCACAAGAGCTAGTAATGGCAGTTACTATAACAACATTTAACCCCTTCCCGACCTCCGCCGAACTAGTAAAGAGGAGGTCGGTACCCCCGCTTTGATGTGGGCTCCGGCGCTGAGCCCGCATCAAAGCCGGGATTTGTCAGCTGTTTTGAACAGCTGACATGTGCCCACAATAGCGACGGGTGAAATCACGATTCACCCACCGCTATTAACTAGTTAAATGCCACTGTCAAACGCTGACAGCAGCATTTAACTACCGCTTCCGGCCATCGGGCCGGAAATGAGCGCATCGCTGATCCCCGTCACATGACCGGGGGTCAGCGATGCGTCGGCATTACAACCAGAGGCCTCCTTGAGACCTCTATGGTTGTTGATGCCGGCTTGCTGTGAGCGCCACTCTGTGGTCGGCGCTCATAGCAAGCTCCTATGTAGCAGAGCCGATTGAGTTGTGCCAGCTTCTAGCCTCCCATGGAGGCTATTGAAGCATGGCAAAAGTAAAAAAAAAAAAAGTTTAAAAAAATATATAAAAAAAATAAATAAATAAAAGTTTAAATCACCCCCCTTTAGCCCCATTCAAAATAAAACAATCAAAAAAATCAAACCTACACATATTTGGTATCGCCGCGTTCAGAATCGCACGATCTATCAATAAAAAAGAATTAACCTGATCGCTAAACAGCGTAGCAAGAAAAGAATTAAAAAAGCCAGAATTACGTTTTTTTTTGTAGCCGCGACATTGCATTAAAATGCAATAACGGGCAATCAAAAGAACATATCTGCACAAAAATATCATTAAAAATGTCACCTCGGCATGCAAAAAATAAGCCCTCACCTGACCCCAGATCATGAAAAATGGAGACGCTACGGGTATTGGAAAATTGCACAATTTCTTTTTTTTTTTTTTTTTTAGCAAAGTTTGGATTTTTTTTACCACTTAGATTAAACCTAACCTAGACATGTTTGGTGTCTACGAACTCGTAATGACCTGGAGAATCAAAATGGCAGGTCAGTTTTAGCATTTAGTGTACCTAGCAAAAAAGCCAAACAAAAAATGTGTGGGATTGCCCTTTTTTGCAATTTTGCCGCACTTGGAATTTTTTTCCAGTTTTCTAGTACACGACTTGCTAAAACCAATGATGTCGTTCAAAAGTAGAACTTGTCCCACAAAAAAATAAGCCCTCATATGGCCATATTGACAGAAAAATAAAAAAGTTATGGCTCTGGGAAGGAGGGGAGTGAAAAACGAGAGCGCAAAAATGGAAAAGGGCAAGGTCTTGAAGGGGTTAAAAAGGTCTGGATGCTTTTTTAACAAAACATGACATTGTGAGTTATAAATTATCTAGCAATATAAAATATATAACTTTGAAGATAGTTTGACCTTGACGGTCCTAGGTTTTTTCAACCTATGTAATTATGTGAACTGTACATTAGGAAAATGCTTGAAATGTAATTCCCTATAATATTATTTTACAAGTAATTTCCCCTTATTTTTTTCTGTGTAAAGTGCTAGTTATAAATCCAATCTCTGGATTTAAAAAGTGCAAAACACTCCTGAAACACTTGCACTTTTAATCTGTATTTCTTATGGTGCCTAAGGAAAGCCATAATGATAGGCGCCTGCTTGGTTACAAGTGCAGTTATTTGCTTCTATAATGAAGTGAATTACCAATGATGAAAGGGTTAATGCTTGGGTCCTGCATCAGTAATAGCCCCTATAGTAACCATAACAACTGTTATGAAGTCATAAACAAGTGTGATAAAGAAGATTCCATAATAGAAGGCCGCGCTGCCACAGTCAGTGCCATTACTGATGCGCCTGAGGACGTTGAGCTTGACCACCCCACATAATGTGCCAACCTTGGTGAAATTTGGACGTTCTAGCAGAAAAAGGGGTTGTCTGCTTTAGACACCCCCAGGGCATGGGAATGTAACCGAGGAGGGTCCCAAGCACAGGATCCCCTTCTGTTAACCTCTACAAAGAGCTGCTCTCCTTTGGGAGTTCATAGAAGCACCTATGACTTTAATGGGTGATAAATTGAGTTGGGAGAAGGGGAGAGGGGGTATTTCTCCTAATAGGGGTTATCCATTATGAACAATCCCTGTAACTAAAAGTCTAAATTTATGAGAGGTGGACCTGGATCTGTAAGGAAGAAATGGTTCATCCATCTGGGCAATCAGATAAACTAAATTGGGTCTAACAACCAATGTGGTGACCGATATCGCAGCCAGATCTCTCCCACATCCAGTTTATCACATATATAGTGTATATTTGTTATGTCGTTCTCTGTAAATCTGGTAAAATGTACAAATGTTAAAACTTTTTGCATCTGTTATATATCAGCACTAACTCTCTAAGCCCAAGGGAAAGGTGATCCTCCAGCCATGGTTTCCTAGAGGTTTCCACCACAGGGTTTTTTTCCTCTCCTGAGTGCTGGAGGGTGACTCTTCGTGAGTCGGGGGTTGTGCCATTTTTGGTGTCATGGGAATGTAAATAAAATTGAGAACGTTTGACACCTAATTACAATGCTTCGTGTATTTATTTTGTGTGCGTCTGTGTGATTCATTTTGTTTGGGAGTCAGGGTCCATCACATGTCACTGCGTCATAGGGCCGGACATCTGCCAGCCACAGTTTTGCCCCAAGTGTTGCTCCTGCTCTGCTGAATATCATGGAGCAGAGAAGACAAGCAAGTGTGCACTCATCATTGGAATAAGGACTTACAGCAGGATTACAAGCAGCTTCCTCACCTCATTCACACAGTGAGTATTTTGGCCTGTATTTTACATTAGTATTTATCAGCTAAAAAAAAACAGACAGGAGCAAACACTGAGAAAAATAATAACTGAATGACTTTCACCTCTTCTGTGTTTTGGATCCACTCCTGGAGTCTGTTAACAAATACTGATGCAAAATATCGCCATGCAAAAGTGCTGTAAATCCTTACTGACTTCACCATTACATTCATGACAGCGCTGCAGTCAGTAACTTAGCTCTGTGACTCTGCTTGAGTTGACATCATAAGCTGCTGAACTCACTAATTGTCTGCAGCGCTGTCAATGTGAAGTCAGCGCTGCAGACAATAACAGATGCCATGGGTAGCACGAGATTCAGCCCTGGAGCAGGGGAGTGTGTGTAAAGTACAGGGGAACAGAGATTGCACTTTCTGAATACCCTTCATAAAAACCGACGCATTTCGAACCAGGACTAAGACCGTTGTAACGTTTGAAACGCATTGGTTCTTATGGAAAGTGTTCACTTCAACCTTTTGCAAAGTTTGTATATTTTTTCACTTTTTTAATGGATTAAATTAAAAAATTATATTCTGGAAGCTGGATCCTTTACCATTCTTGGACTTGTTTACGTTTTTTAATACAAAAATTGAGGTGTGTTGAATTTTTTAAATCTTGCGAATTATATGTGTTTTATTTGCGGGATTTCCCCATACACTTTAATGAGATGCCAAATATTCACATATAAAAAATTTATATGGGTTTTTATTACATTTCAGCAGCAAAAAAATGGATGTAATCTACATGCATACATAACATTATCACTAAAGCATTATCAAAGCTCACAGCAAACAGGAAGTTTACAAAAAAATTATGTTCAAAAAGAAGCAGGATCAAAGCTGAAAAAAATGCTATAAAAGCATGTAAAAACACTCAAAAGGCAACGAAGAAACACAAATAACCTAATCTGGCAAGTTGAAGAATGAAATTCTGCAGGAAATCTACAGCGTGAAAATCTCACCAAATACTCAACGTAGAAACATAGCCTTAGAGGGTAATTTCACTGATTGTGAGACGGGAGATGAGAGACAAGTCTGCTGCCAATGGGAGAGAATTTGTGGCCTAAATTATGAGATTGTCTAGTTAAGAAAAAAGTGCACAAAAAACCCCAAAACAAAACATGTTGATATGGTATCCTGAAGAATACTAAGGAATATAGGGGTGTCCTTTGTCTGTGATCCTTGTGGTCAGTGTGGTTACATAGAACATGTCTTGCTCCTGCCTCCGGACGGCTATTATACCCTGCAGTAACTGACAATCCATGGATATGAATAAGCGCTGTATTGTGAGTGGCAGCCAGGGCCGTAGTCATGGCCCACATAGGTGTCTGCTTTAGCGTACCCTGGCTACCCGCATCACATATATACAATCCCATTGTCTCACTTGCCTGGTTCTCAGAGGCCTCTCTTAGATGCAGGGACACTTCTTCACATAAAGAGACAGAGTCCAATTCCAACTTAAAACGTAGAACTTTGCTTGTTTCCAATCGCAGCATGTCCACACCAGTTACAGGATCAACACAGTTCACATCCTTCACTTTACCTGTGCTCTTCCCTATGTCCTTTAGGTTGTACCCGGTTTGTCCCGTCTCGACCGGTACTGCAGCATCCTCCCTGTTCAACTTCGATACGTTCAGGAGTTCTCTTGTCTGTTTCGCTAAAGACATAAGGGCATCTGCCCAAATAGAAAACTGCCAAATTTTGGAGCGACCTGTGTTTCTGTTCGCCTGGGGACCTCAAAAACCTGGAGCTCGCCCTGGCTTCACTGCTTGGTCACGCCCGGCCAGCCGCGAACAATCAGCGACAGACACAGTCCAGCCGTGAATTGGCGCGGGATTTGAACCACGCTTCGCTAATTAGTCGCGCCCAGCCGGCCGAATCCTGTGTATTCATTGCATTATTCTGAAATCTTCATAAATAAACTACATACATATTCTAGAATACCCGATGCGTTAGAATCGGGCCACCATCTAGTCTCTATATAATCATAAACTGGGTAGCGTGGTTAATGAATGATGAGATTCTGCTTTTTTCTGTACAGAGTGAATCAAGTGAATTATGCCAAGTACTGCCCATACAGTGGGGTTGGGGGCCCAGATCTACACAGGGGCCCACCGGGGGATTCCGCTGTCACCCTGTGGGCCAGTCCAAGCCTGATTGCAGTTATTTATCCCAAAGGGTGTGCAACCAAAATATTAATTTGAGAGTGACAACAATTTTGTCAAGCCCATTTTGGGGGTTTTCTGTAAAATTATGTCCAATTTTCCTTTTTTATTAGTTTTTTTTTGTGTTGTTCCAAAACACACAAAGGAAATAAACATGTGTATAACAAAACAAGTGTAATTGCAATAATTTTCTGTGAGAAATACTTCATTTTCTGGAACAATTTCAAGGGTGCCAATACTTTCGGCGATGACTGTATATATTTTTACAAACTTCTGATTTATTTTTCTTAACTTAGATTGAAAAAAATCTATATATGTTTATCGCCGTAATTGTACTGATGTGGAAAATCATAATTCAGAGTAACTTTTCACACAGAATGTATGCTGTAATAACAAAATACAAGAAAAATGCTGGAAGGACATTTTTTTTTCCCAATTCACCTCATTTGGAATTTTTTTCAGTACATTCAATGGTAAAATGAATTGTGCTGTTCAAATGTACAACTTCTCATACATACAGGGGCGTTGTTCCCCCTTTTTGGGCTATGCATTTTGTCTAGCATTCAATGGGCAGGTGAAAAACAGTCAGGTCTGGGTCTTGTTCTGCCCTCGTCTATTTAGAGATCTGGTAAGACACTACTGAGGTGAATTACAAAAGTTAGGGACTATCCTGATTGGCTACATCTTGTTGCAGTTGGACAGATTTTATGCTCTTTTGATCAAAATAGCCTCAACTAAGGGTACCTTCACACTAAGCGACTTTACAACGATATCGCTAGCGATCCGTGACGTTGCATCGTCCTGGCTAGCGATCTCGTTGTGTTTGACACGCAGCAGCGATCAGGATCCCGCTGTGAGATCGCTGGTCGTTGCTGAAAGTCCAGAACTTTATTTCGTCGCTGGATCTCCTGCTGACATCGCTGGATCGGTGTGTGTGACACCGATCCAGCGATGTCTTCACTGGTAACCAGGGTAAACATCGGGTTACTAAGCGCAGGGCCGCGCTTAGTAACCCGATGTTTACCCTGGTTACCATTGTAAATGTAAAAAAAAAAACACATACTCACATTCCGGTGCCCGGCGTCCGCTTCCCTGCACTCCTCCTGCATCCTGTGTAAGTGCCGGCCGTAAAGCAGAGCGGTGACGTCACCGCTCTGCTCTGTGGGAGATGCCGGAGATGTTCGGCGCTGACACAGGATGCAGGAGGAGTGCAGGGAAGCGGACGCCGGGCACCAGAATGTGAGTATGTGGTTTTTTTTTTTACTTTTACAATGGTAACCAGGGTAAACATCGGGTTACTAAGCGCGGCCCTGCGCTTAGTAACCCGATGTTTACCCTGGTTACCAGGGGACTTCGGCATCGTTGGTCGCTGGAGAGCTGTCTGTGTGACAGCTCTCCAGCGACCACACAGCGACTAAACAGCGACGCTGCAGCGATCGGCATCGTTGTCTGTATCGCTGCAGCGTCGCTTAGTGTGAAGGTACCTTAAGTACCCTACGTTATTGACATGCACTATTACTATTTATTTACTTACTGCAGGGTATTCGAGCACTTTGTTTTTATCCTAGGTTCTCCCTGTTAAACGGCCAGTGTGAATATGCTCCTACAAATTGCACTTATACCAACATGTTATTTGGCTAATTTCTTTGTTTTTCTTTAGAATTAGTCAAGAGACTAAATCCTAGGCAAGCTAGCTGAGCTTTTGTTCTTTTCCAGATTTGATTTTGTGGTATCATTCAGACCTAATACTAAGGGTATGTGCACACGTCAGGATTTCTTGCAGAAATTTCCTGAAGAAAACCGGAAATTTTCTGCAAGAAATCCGCATTTTTTTTTGTGCGTTTTTTTCCCCTTTTTTTCGCGTCTTTTTTAGCATTTTCAGGATTTCTTGCAGAAATTTCCTGAAGAAAACCGGAAATTTTCTGCAAGAAATCCGCATTTTTTTTTGTCCGTTTTTTTCCCGTCTTTTTTAGCATTTTGCAAGCGTAATTAGCTTGCAGAATGCTAAAGTTTTCCAAGCGATCTGTAGCATCGCTTGGAAAACTGACTGACAGGTTGGTCACACTTGTCAAACATAGTGCTTGACAAGTGTGACCAACTTTTTACTATAGATGCTGCTTATGCAGCATCTATAGTAAAAGATAGAATGTTTAAAAATAATAATAAAAAAAAAAAAATGGTTATACTCACCCTCTGCAGACAGCCGATATCCTCAGCGTCGTCCGTTCCTAGATGGTGTGGTTCAGGACCTTCAATGACGTCGCGGTCACGTGAGCGATCACATGACCGGTCTCGCGACCAATCACAAGACAGCGACGTCATCGCAGGTCCTGAACCATACCATCTATAGGAACCGAAGCGGCAGCATGCAGCGGTGAGAGGCGGGAACACTCCGGGGGCCATCGAAGGAGAGTATATGACTATTTTTTATTTTAATTCTTTTTTTTTGACCAATTATATGGTGCCCAGTCCGTGGAGGAGAGTCTCCTCTCCTCCACCCTGGGTACCATCCGCACATAATCTGCTTACTTCCCGCATGGTGTGCACAGCCCCGTGCGGGAAGTAAGCAGATCAATGCACTCCTAGGTGTGCGGAATCCCCACAATTCCGCATTTTTAATGAACATGTTGCTTTTTTTTCCGCAATGCGATTTTTTCACGGAAAAAAATGCAACATTTGCACAAAAAATGCGGAATACACTGTAAATAATAGGAGGCATATGTTAGCGTTTTTTTCGCGTTTTTATAGCGAAAAATACTGAACGTGTGCACATGGCCTCAAAGCTTAAAACCAGATACAATCTCCTGAAGTTTGTAAGTCTCCGACTTATGACTCAACTGGTTACTTTTCTTGCTGAGGTTATAGTTGTTTCCTCTGTATTTCTAGATCTGACTGAAGAAATCCAAACATCTAAGAATTTAGCTCTCGATAACGGTCCCAAAAAAATACTTTTCTTTCTCCTCAGGTTCAGCTGTGAAGTCCGGCAGGAGTCCTATGATTTACTACTTACAGATCACCCTCGGGTAGATAACACACTTCAACTTGTAGCCAAACCTTTTCGTGGGCCAACCATGTCTAGGGACTGTAGGCAAAATGTGGAATCTACATATGAATTTCCATCTGAAACTTCCTCTGTAATTTTGGGTTCCAAATGTACGGTATTTCATAAATCTCTGCGCAAAATACATTGATAGCCTGATCACCTTGTCAGAGATCCTGCTATCTTCAGCACTAACTTTGAATATAAAGTGCAAAAACATCACTGTATGGTGAGAGGGTCCTTACAATATATGGTCCACCGGAGACATTTTGATCTATATGAAAGACTGTTAACATCAATAACAAAAACCTGATCAAGAAAGGTCATGGATCTTTTCTGAGTAAATCAGGACCAATGGGTCTGAAGGCCTCTTTAAAGAGAGCAGGTACTGTGACCTTATCCAGTGTCATCTGATTCTGTCACCAGCCAATACTGGTAATGGAAGAGACGTCATGGTCAATTGTAGAGTTGAGCGACTTTCATTTTTTTAAGATCGAGTCGGGTTTTGTGAAACCCGATTTTGTCCAGAGTCGAGTCGAGTGCAGTCGGCCGATTATCGCTAAAAGTCGGGGATCGACCGAAACACGAAACCCAATGCAAGTCAATGGGGAAGCATAGTCGGCAGTGAGTGGAGGCCAGGAAAACACCTACAGTGCCCATTTTAATGCCAAAAACATCCATTCTTGTTTCTGAAGCTTGTCAATCTTAATTAACTTTATAATAATAGTTGGGCATAGGGAATTGGGGGTCATTTGGCAAAAGTTGTGGGGGGAGTAGGGCCGGCTCAAGTTTTTCGTGGGCCCAGGAAATGCGGACTACGTCACGGCGGTGTTGCAGGGAAAGGTAAGTATTTCAACGTTGCAAGTGCTGTGATCCTGAGCAAGCAGGGGGGGCCCACTCGTTCGCATTGGCACTGGCACAGGGCCCCTCAAAGTACAGCGATGTGTGTTTGCATGGCGGGGGCGCCTCCCACCAGCAGCGACACTTTTGCGTACTCTGAGGGGCCCTGTGCCAGTGACGTCGCCAACGAGTATGCCCCCCCACCTGATGAAGGAACCTGCACTTTCATCTGCACCTTCCTCTCTGTCCCTGTGTAAGGTGGTATAACATGCGGGAAGGGGAACCTTACTTTCAGCAGGGTCAGATTCTGGCTGTGTAGAGTATAAGGGGAATGTAGTGGTCTAGGTCAATGTACCAGCAGACTCATCTAGCAGTGGCTGGGCAATGGGCAGGATGAGGAGGAAACAGATATAGGGCCAAAGAATAAAGTAGGCTAAATGCAGTTCAAAATTGGTAACAGGACTAAACAGGCGGCATTGCTTTGTTCAGTGGAGTAGCAAACCCAAGAGCAGCAGACACTGTTTCAAGGGCCTAACCACACTAGTAGGCCAAATGCAGTTTAATATCTGATAGTATAGGGCGAAAGCCAGAATGTGGAAGCTCAGCTTTGTTCAGTTGAGGACAACACCAGGCAGGGGCAGACAGACACCTTTAGTAGGCCGGAACAGCCAATTTTTAAAAAAAACAGCAGTTAGTAAGAGGCAGAAGGTAGAAGCTCAGCTTTATTCAGTTGAGGACAACACCAGGCAGGGGCAGACAGACACCTTTAGTAGGCCGCAACAGCCAATTGCATTTTTAAAAATGGTAATTTGGAACTGAAGGTTGAAGCTCAGCTTTATTCAGTTGAGGACAACACCAGGCAGGGGCAGACAGACACCTTTAGTAGGCCGGAACAGCCAATGGCATTTTTAAAAATGGTAATTTGGAACAGAAGGTAGAAGCTCAGCTTTATTCAGTTGAGGACAACACCAGGCAGGGGCAGACATTCACCTTTAGTAGGCCGGAACAGCCAATTGCATTTTTAAAAATGGTAATTTGGAACAGAAGGTAGAAGCTCAGCTTTATTCAGTTGAGGACAACACCAGGCAGGGGCAGACATTCACCTTTAGTAGGCCGGAACAGCCAATTGCATTTTTAAAAATGGTAATTTGGAACTGAAGGTTGAAGCTCAGCTTTATTCAGTTGAGGACAACACCAGGCAGGGGCAGACATTCACCTTTAGTAGGCCGGAACAGCCAATTTTTAAAAAAAACAGCAGTTAGTAAGAGGCAGAAGGTAGAAGCTCAGCTTTATTCAGTTGAGGACAACACCAGGCAGGGGCAGACAGACACCTTTAGTAGGCCGGAACAGCCAATTGCATTTTTAAAAATGGTAATTTGGAACTGAAGGTTGAAGCTCAGCTTTATTCAGTTGAGGACAACACCAGGCAGGGGCAGACAGACACCTTTAGTAGGCCGGAACAGCCAATTTTTTTAAAAAACAGCAGTTACTAAGAGGCAGAAGGTAGAAGCTCAGCTTTATTCAGTTGAGGACAACACCAGGCAGGGGCAGACATTCACCTTTAGTAGGCCGGAACAGCCAATTTTTTAAAAAAACAGCAGTTAGTAAGAGGCAGAAGGTAGAAGCTCAGCTTTATTCAGTTGAGGACAACACCAGGCAGGGGCAGACAGACACCTTTAGTAGGCCGGAACAGCCAATTGCATTTTTAAAAATGGTAATTTGGAACTGAAGGTTGAAGCTCAGCTTTATTCAGTTGAGGACAACACCAGGCAGGGGCAGACATTCACCTTTAGTAGGCCGGAACAGCCAATTTTTAAAAAAAACAGCAGTTAGTAAGAGGCAGAAGGTAGAAGCTCAGCTTTATTCAGTTGAGGACAACACCAGGCAGGGGCAGACAGACACCTTTAGTAGGCCGGAACAGCCAATTTTTTAAAAAAACAGCAGTTAGTAAGAGGCAGAAGGTAGAAGCTCAGCTTTATTCAGTTGAGGACAACACCAGGCAGGGGCAGACATTCACCTTTAGTAGGCCGGAACAGCCAATTTTTTAAAAAAACAGCAGTTAGTAAGAGGCAGAAGGTAGAAGCTCAGCTTTATTCAGTTGAGGACAACACCAGGCAGGGGCAGACAGACACCTTTAGTAGGCCGGAACAGCCAATTGCATTTTTAAAAATGGTAATTTGGAACTGAAGGTTGAAGCTCAGCTTTATTCAGTTGAGGACAACACCAGGCAGGGGCAGACATTCACCTTTAGTAGGCCGGAACAGCCAATTTTTTAAAAAAACAGCAGTTAGTAAGAGGCAGAAGGTAGAAGCTCAGCTTTATTCAGTTGAGGACAACACCAGGCAGGGGCAGACAGACACCTTTAGTAGGCCGGAACAGCCAATTTTTTAAAAAAACAGCAGTTAGTAAGAGGCAGAAGGTAGAAGCTCAGCTTTATTCAGTTGAGGACAACACCAGGCAGGGGCAGACATTCACCTTTAGTAGGCCGGAACAGCCAATTTTTTAAAAAAACAGCAGTTAGTAAGAGGCAGAAGGTAGAAGCTCAGCTTTATTCAGTTGAGGACAACACCAGGCAGGGGCAGACAGACACCTTTAGTAGGCCGGAACAGCCAATGGCATTTTTAAAAATGGTAATTTGGAACAGAAGGTAGAAGCTCAGCTTTATTCAGTTGAGGACAACACCAGGCAGGGGCAGACATTCACCTTTAGTAGGCCGGAACAGCCAATTGCATTTTTAAAAATGGTAATTTGGAACAGAAGGTAGAAGCTCAGCTTTATTCAGTTGAGGACAACACCAGGCAGGGGCAGACATTCACCTTTAGTAGGCCGGAACAGCCAATTGCATTTTTAAAAATGGTAATTTGGAACTGAAGGTTGAAGCTCAGCTTTATTCAGTTGAGGACAACACCAGGCAGGGGCAGACAGACACCTTTAGTAGGCCGGAACAGCCAATTGCATTTTTAAAAATGGTAATTTGGAACTGAAGGTTGAAGCTCAGCTTTATTCAGTTGAGGACAACACCAGGCAGGGGCAGACAGACACCTTTAGTAGGCCGGAACAGCCAATTTTTTAAAAAAACAGCAGTTAGTAAGAGGCAGAAGGTAGAAGCTCAGCTTTATTCAGTTGAGGACAACACCAGGCAGGGGCAGACAGACACCTTTAGTAGGCCGGAACAGCCAATTTTTTTAAAAAAACAGCAGTTAGTAAGAGGCAGAAGGTAGAAGCTCAGCTTTATTCAGTTGAGGACAACACCAGGCAGGGGCAGACATTCACCTTTAGTAGGCCGGAACAGCCAATTGCATTTTTAAAAATGGTAATTTGGAACTGAAGGTTGAAGCTCAGCTTTATTCAGTTGAGGACAACACCAGGCAGGGGCAGACAGACACCTTTAGTAGGCCGGAACAGCCAATTGCATTTTTAAAAATGGTAATTTGGAACTGAAGGTTGAAGCTCAGCTTTATTCAGTTGAGGACAACACCAGGCAGGGGCAGACATTCACCTTTAGTAGGCCGGAACAGCCAATTTTTAAAAAAAACAGCAGTTAGTAAGAGGCAGAAGGTAGAAGCTCAGCTTTATTCAGTTGAGGACAACACCAGGCAGGGGCAGACAGACACCTTTAGTAGGCCGGAACAGCCAATTTTTTAAAAAAACAGCAGTTAGTAAGAGGCAGAAGGTAGAAGCTCAGCTTTATTCAGTTGAGGACAACACCAGGCAGGGGCAGACATTCACCTTTAGTAGGCCGGAACAGCCAATTTTTAAAAAAAACAGCAGTTAGTAAAAGGCAGAAGGTAGAAGCTCAGCTTTATTCAGTTGAGGACAACACCAGGCAGGGGCAGACAGACACCTTTAGTAGGCCGGAACAGCCAATTGCATTTTTAAAAATGGTAATTTGGAACTGAAGGTTGAAGCTCAGCTTTATTCAGTTGAGGACAACACCAGGCAGGGGCAGACATTCACCTTTAGTAGGCCGGAACAGCCAATTTTTTAAAAAAACAGCAGTTAGTAAGAGGCAGAAGGTAGAAGCTCAGCTTTATTCAGTTGAGGACAACACCAGGCAGGGGCAGACAGACACCTTTAGTAGGCCGGAACAGCCAATTTTTAAAAAAAACAGCAGTTAGTAAGAGGCAGAAGGTAGAAGCTCAGCTTTATTCAGTTGAGGACAACACCAGGCAGGGGCAGACATTCACCTTTAGTAGGCCGGAACAGCCAATTTTTTAAAAAAACAGCAGTTAGTAAGAGGCAGAAGGTAGAAGCTCAGCTTTATTCAGTTGAGGACAACACCAGGCAGGGGCAGACAGACACCTTTAGTAGGCCGGAACAGCCAATTGCATTTTTAAAAATGGTAATTTGGAACTGAAGGTTGAAGCTCAGCTTTATTCAGTTGAGGACAACACCAGGCAGGGGCAGACATTCACCTTTAGTAGGCCGGAACAGCCAATTTTTTAAAAAAACAGCAGTTAGTAAGAGGCAGAAGGTAGAAGCTCAGCTTTATTCAGTTGAGGACAACACCAGGCAGGGGCAGACAGACACCTTTAGTAGGCCGGAACAGCCAATTTTTTAAAAAAACAGCAGTTAGTAAGAGGCAGAAGGTAGAAGCTCAGCTTTATTCAGTTGAGGACAACACCAGGCAGGGGCAGACATTCACCTTTAGTAGGCCGGAACAGCCAATTTTTTAAAAAAACAGCAGTTAGTAATAGGCAGAAGGTAGAAGCTCAGCTTTATTCAGTTGAGGACAACACCAGGCAGGGGCAGACAGACACCTTTAGTAGGCCGGAACAGCCAATTGCATTTTTAAAAATGGTAATTTGGAACTGAAGGTTGAAGCTCAGCTTTATTCAGTTGAGGACAACACCAGGCAGGGGCAGACAGACACCTTTAGTAGGCCGGAACAGCCAATGGCATTTTTAAAAATGGTAATTTGGAACAGAAGGTAGAAGCTCAGCTTTATTCAGTTGAGGACAACACCAGGCAGGGGCAGACATTCACCTTTAGTAGGCCGGAACAGCCAATTGCATTTTTAAAAATGGTAATTTGGAACAGAAGGTAGAAGCTCAGCTTTATTCAGTTGAGGACAACACCAGGCAGGGGCAGACATTCACCTTTAGTAGGCCGGAACAGCCAATTGCATTTTTAAAAATGGTAATTTGGAACTGAAGGTTGAAGCTCAGCTTTATTCAGTTGAGGACAACACCAGGCAGGGGCAGACAGACACCTTTAGTAGGCCGGAACAGCCAATTGCATTTTTAAAAATGGTAATTTGGAACTGAAGGTTGAAGCTCAGCTTTATTCAGTTGAGGACAACACCAGGCAGGGGCAGACAGACACCTTTAGTAGGCCGGAACAGCCAATTTTTTAAAAAAACAGCAGTTAGTAAGAGGCAGAAGGTAGAAGCTCAGCTTTATTCAGTTGAGGACAACACCAGGCAGGGGCAGACAGACACCTTTAGTAGGCCGGAACAGCCAATTTTTTAAAAAAACAGCAGTTAGTAAGAGGCAGAAGGTAGAAGCTCAGCTTTATTCAGTTGAGGACAACACCAGGCAGGGGCAGACATTCACCTTTAGTAGGCCGGAACAGCCAATTTTTTAAAAAAACAGCAGTTAGTAAGAGGCAGAAGGTAGAAGCTCAGCTTTATTCAGTTGAGGACAACACCAGGCAGGGGCAGACAGACACCTTTAGTAGGCCGGAACAGCCAATTGCATTTTTAAAAATGGTAATTTGGAACTGAAGGTTGAAGCTCAGCTTTATTCAGTTGAGGACAACACCAGGCAGGGGCAGACAGACACCTTTAGTAGGCCGGAACAGCCAATGGCATTTTTAAAAATGGTAATTTGGAACAGAAGGTAGAAGCTCAGCTTTATTCAGTTGAGGACAACACCAGGCAGGGGCAGACATTCACCTTTAGTAGGCCGGAACAGCCAATTGCATTTTTAAAAATGGTAATTTGGAACAGAAGGTAGAAGCTCAGCTTTATTCAGTTGAGGACAACACCAGGCAGGGGCAGACATTCACCTTTAGTAGGCCGGAACAGCCAATTGCATTTTTAAAAATGGTAATTTGGAACTGAAGGTTGAAGCTCAGCTTTATTCAGTTGAGGACAACACCAGGCAGGGGCAGACAGACACCTTTAGTAGGCCGGAACAGCCAATTGCATTTTTAAAAATGGTAATTTGGAACTGAAGGTTGAAGCTCAGCTTTATTCAGTTGAGGACAACACCAGGCAGGGGCAGACAGACACCTTTAGTAGGCCGGAACAGCCAATTTTTAAAAAAAACAGCAGTTAGTAAGAGGCAGAAGGTAGAAGCTCAGCTTTATTCAGTTGAGGACAACACCAGGCAGGGGCAGACAGACACCTTTAGTAGGCCGGAACAGCCAATTGCATTTTTAAAAATGGTAATTTGGAACTGAAGGTTGAAGCTCAGCTTTATTCAGTTGAGGACAACACCAGGCAGGGGCAGACAGACACCTTTAGTAGGCCGGAACAGCCAATTTTTTTAAAAAACAGCAGTTACTAAGAGGCAGAAGGTAGAAGCTCAGCTTTATTCAGTTGAGGACAACACCAGGCAGGGGCAGACATTCACCTTTAGTAGGCCGGAACAGCCAATTTTTTAAAAAAACAGCAGTTAGTAAGAGGCAGAAGGTAGAAGCTCAGCTTTATTCAGTTGAGGACAACACCAGGCAGGGGCAGACAGACACCTTTAGTAGGCCGGAACAGCCAATTGCATTTTTAAAAATGGTAATTTGGAACTGAAGGTTGAAGCTCAGCTTTATTCAGTTGAGGACAACACCAGGCAGGGGCAGACATTCACCTTTAGTAGGCTGGAACAGCCAATTTTTTAAAAAAACAGCAGTTAGTAAGAGGCAGAAGGTAGAAGCTCAGCTTTATTCAGTTGAGGACAACACCAGGCAGGGGCAGACAGACACCTTTAGTAGGCCGGAACAGCCAATTTTTAAAAAAAACAGCAGTTAGTAAGAGGCAGAAGGTAGAAGCTCAGCTTTATTCAGTTGAGGACAACACCAGGCAGGGGCAGACATTCACCTTTAGTAGGCCGGAACAGCCAATTTTTTAAAAAAACAGCAGTTAGTAAGAGGCAGAAGGTAGAAGCTCAGCTTTATTCAGTTGAGGACAACACCAGGCAGGGGCAGACAGACACCTTTAGTAGGCCGGAACAGCCAATTGCATTTTTAAAAATGGTAATTTGGAACTGAAGGTTGAAGCTCAGCTTTATTCAGTTGAGGACAACACCAGGCAGGGGCAGACATTCACCTTTAGTAGGCCGGAACAGCCAATTTTTTAAAAAAACAGCAGTTAGTAAGAGGCAGAAGGTAGAAGCTCAGCTTTATTCAGTTGAGGACAACACCAGGCAGGGGCAGACAGACACCTTTAGTAGGCCGGAACAGCCAATTTTTTAAAAAAACAGCAGTTAGTAAGAGGCAGAAGGTAGAAGCTCAGCTTTATTCAGTTGAGGACAACACCAGGCAGGGGCAGACATTCACCTTTAGTAGGCCGGAACAGCCAATTTTTTAAAAAAACAGCAGTTAGTAAGAGGCAGAAGGTAGAAGCTCAGCTTTATTCAGTTGAGGACAACACCAGGCAGGGGCAGACAGACACCTTTAGTAGGCCGGAACAGCCAATTGCATTTTTAAAAATGGTAATTTGGAACTGAAGGTTGAAGCTCAGCTTTATTCAGTTGAGGACAACACCAGGCAGGGGCAGACAGACACCTTTAGTAGGCCGGAACAGCCAATGGCATTTTTAAAAATGGTAATTTGGAACAGAAGGTAGAAGCTCAGCTTTATTCAGTTGAGGACAACACCAGGCAGGGGCAGACATTCACCTTTAGTAGGCCGGAACAGCCAATTGCATTTTTAAAAATGGTAATTTGGAACAGAAGGTAGAAGCTCAGCTTTATTCAGTTGAGGACAACACCAGGCAGGGGCAGACATTCACCTTTAGTAGGCCGGAACAGCCAATTGCATTTTTAAAAATGGTAATTTGGAACTGAAGGTTGAAGCTCAGCTTTATTCAGTTGAGGACAACACCAGGCAGGGGCAGACAGACACCTTTAGTAGGCCGGAACAGCCAATTGCATTTTTAAAAATGGTAATTTGGAACTGAAGGTTGAAGCTCAGCTTTATTCAGTTGAGGACAACACCAGGCAGGGGCAGACAGACACCTTTAGTAGGCCGGAACAGCCAATTTTTTAAAAAAACAGCAGTTAGTAAGAGGCAGAAGGTAGAAGCTCAGCTTTATTCAGTTGAGGACAACACCAGGCAGGGGCAGACAGACACCTTTAGTAGGCCGGAACAGCCAATTTTTTTAAAAAAACAGCAGTTAGTAAGAGGCAGAAGGTAGAAGCTCAGCTTTATTCAGTTGAGGAAAACACCAGGCAGGGGCAGACATTCACCTTTAGTAGGCCGGAACAGCCAATTGCATTTTTAAAAATGGTAATTTGGAACTGAAGGTTGAAGCTCAGCTTTATTCAGTTGAGGACAACACCAGGCAGGGGCAGACAGACACCTTTAGTAGGCCGGAACAGCCAATTGCATTTTTAAAAATGGTAATTTGGAACTGAAGGTTGAAGCTCAGCTTTATTCAGTTGAGGACAACACCAGGCAGGGGCAGACATTCACCTTTAGTAGGCCGGAACAGCCAATTTTTAAAAAAAACAGCAGTTAGTAAGAGGCAGAAGGTAGAAGCTCAGCTTTATTCAGTTGAGGACAACACCAGGCAGGGGCAGACAGACACCTTTAGTAGGCCGGAACAGCCAATTTTTTAAAAAAACAGCAGTTAGTAAGAGGCAGAAGGTAGAAGCTCAGCTTTATTCAGTTGAGGACAACACCAGGCAGGGGCAGACATTCACCTTTAGTAGGCCGGAACAGCCAATTTTTAAAAAAAACAGCAGTTAGTAAAAGGCAGAAGGTAGAAGCTCAGCTTTATTCAGTTGAGGACAACACCAGGCAGGGGCAGACAGACACCTTTAGTAGGCCGGAACAGCCAATTGCATTTTTAAAAATGGTAATTTGGAACTGAAGGTTGAAGCTCAGCTTTATTCAGTTGAGGACAACACCAGGCAGGGGCAGACATTCACCTTTAGTAGGCCGGAACAGCCAATTTTTTAAAAAAACAGCAGTTAGTAAGAGGCAGAAGGTAGAAGCTCAGCTTTATTCAGTTGAGGACAACACCAGGCAGGGGCAGACAGACACCTTTAGTAGGCCGGAACAGCCAATTTTTAAAAAAAACAGCAGTTAGTAAGAGGCAGAAGGTAGAAGCTCAGCTTTATTCAGTTGAGGACAACACCAGGCAGGGGCAGACATTCACCTTTAGTAGGCCGGAACAGCCAATTTTTTAAAAAAACAGCAGTTAGTAAGAGGCAGAAGGTAGAAGCTCAGCTTTATTCAGTTGAGGACAACACCAGGCAGGGGCAGACAGACACCTTTAGTAGGCCGGAACAGCCAATTGCATTTTTAAAAATGGTAATTTGGAACTGAAGGTTGAAGCTCAGCTTTATTCAGTTGAGGACAACACCAGGCAGGGGCAGACATTCACCTTTAGTAGGCCGGAACAGCCAATTTTTTAAAAAAACAGCAGTTAGTAAGAGGCAGAAGGTAGAAGCTCAGCTTTATTCAGTTGAGGACAACACCAGGCAGGGGCAGACAGACACCTTTAGTAGGCCGGAACAGCCAATTTTTAAAAAAAACAGCAGTTAGTAAGAGGCAGAAGGTAGAAGCTCAGCTTTATTCAGTTGAGGACAACACCAGGCAGGGGCAGACATTCACCTTTAGTAGGCCGGAACAGCCAATTTTTTAAAAAAACAGCAGTTAGTAATAGGCAGAAGGTAGAAGCTCAGCTTTATTCAGTTGAGGACAACACCAGGCAGGGGCAGACAGACACCTTTAGTAGGCCGGAACAGCCAATTGCATTTTTAAAAATGGTAATTTGGAACTGAAGGTTGAAGCTCAGCTTTATTCAGTTGAGGACAACACCAGGCAGGGGCAGACAGACACCTTTAGTAGGCCGGAACAGCCAATGGCATTTTTAAAAATGGTAATTTGGAACAGAAGGTAGAAGCTCAGCTTTATTCAGTTGAGGACAACACCAGGCAGGGGCAGACATTCACCTTTAGTAGGCCGGAACAGCCAATTGCATTTTTAAAAATGGTAATTTGGAACAGAAGGTAGAAGCTCAGCTTTATTCAGTTGAGGACAACACCAGGCAGGGGCAGACATTCACCTTTAGTAGGCCGGAACAGCCAATTGCATTTTTAAAAATGGTAATTTGGAACTGAAGGTTGAAGCTCAGCTTTATTCAGTTGAGGACAACACCAGGCAGGGGCAGACAGACACCTTTAGTAGGCCGGAACAGCCAATTGCATTTTTAAAAATGGTAATTTGGAACTGAAGGTTGAAGCTCAGCTTTATTCAGTTGAGGACAACACCAGGCAGGGGCAGACAGACACCTTTAGTAGGCCGGAACAGCCAATTTTTTAAAAAAACAGCAGTTAGTAAGAGGCAGAAGGTAGAAGCTCAGCTTTATTCAGTTGAGGACAACACCAGGCAGGGGCAGACAGACACCTTTAGTAGGCCGGAACAGCCAATTTTTTAAAAAAACAGCAGTTAGTAAGAGGCAGAAGGTAGAAGCTCAGCTTTATTCAGTTGAGGACAACACCAGGCAGGGGCAGACATTCACCTTTAGTAGGCCGGAACAGCCAATTTTTTAAAAAAACAGCAGTTAGTAAGAGGCAGAAGGTAGAAGCTCAGCTTTATTCAGTTGAGGACAACACCAGGCAGGGGCAGACAGACACCTTTAGTAGGCCGGAACAGCCAATTGCATTTTTAAAAATGGTAATTTGGAACTGAAGGTTGAAGCTCAGCTTTATTCAGTTGAGGACAACACCAGGCAGGGGCAGACAGACACCTTTAGTAGGCCGGAACAGCCAATGGCATTTTTAAAAATGGTAATTTGGAACAGAAGGTAGAAGCTCAGCTTTATTCAGTTGAGGACAACACCAGGCAGGGGCAGACATTCACCTTTAGTAGGCCGGAACAGCCAATTGCATTTTTAAAAATGGTAATTTGGAACAGAAGGTAGAAGCTCAGCTTTATTCAGTTGAGGACAACACCAGGCAGGGGCAGACATTCACCTTTAGTAGGCCGGAACAGCCAATTGCATTTTTAAAAATGGTAATTTGGAACTGAAGGTTGAAGCTCAGCTTTATTCAGTTGAGGACAACACCAGGCAGGGGCAGACAGACACCTTTAGTAGGCCGGAACAGCCAATTGCATTTTTAAAAATGGTAATTTGGAACTGAAGGTTGAAGCTCAGCTTTATTCAGTTGAGGACAACACCAGGCAGGGGCAGACAGACACCTTTAGTAGGCCGGAACAGCCAATTTTTAAAAAAAACAGCAGTTAGTAAGAGGCAGAAGGTAGAAGCTCAGCTTTATTCAGTTGAGGACAACACCAGGCAGGGGCAGACAGACACCTTTAGTAGGCCGGAACAGCCAATTTTTTAAAAAAACAGCAGTTAGTAAGAGGCAGAAGGTAGAAGCTCAGCTTTATTCAGTTGAGGACAACACCAGGCAGGGGCAGACATTCACCTTTAGTAGGCCGGAACAGCCAATTTTTTAAAAAAACAGCAGTTAGTAAGAGGCAGAAGGTAGAAGCTCAGCTTTATTCAGTTGAGGACAACACCAGGCAGGGGCAGACAGACACCTTTAGTAGGCCGGAACAGCCAATTGCATTTTTAAAAATGGTAATTTGGAACTGAAGGTTGAAGCTCAGCTTTATTCAGTTGAGGACAACACCAGGCAGGGGCAGACAGACACCTTTAGTAGGCCGGAACAGCCAATTTTTTAAAAAAACAGCAGTTAGTAAGAGGCAGAAGGTAGAAGCTCAGCTTTATTCAGTTGAGGACAACACCAGGCAGGGGCAGACATTCACCTTTAGTAGGCCGGAACAGCCAATTTTTTAAAAAAACAGCAGTTAGTAAGAGGCAGAAGGTAGAAGCTCAGCTTTATTCAGTTGAGGACAACACCAGGCAGGGGCAGACAGACACCTTTAGTAGGCCGGAACAGCCAATTGCATTTTTAAAAATGGTAATTTGGAACTGAAGGTTGAAGCTCAGCTTTATTCAGTTGAGGACAACACCAGGCAGGGGCAGACAGACACCTTTAGTAGGCCGGAACAGCCAATTTTTTAAAAAAACAGCAGTTAGTAAGAGGCAGAAGGTAGAAGCTCAGCTTTATTCAGTTGAGGACAACACCAGGCAGGGGCAGACATTCACCTTTAGTAGGCCGGAACAGCCAATTTTTTAAAAAAACAGCAGTTAGTAAGAGGCAGAAGGTAGAAGCTCAGCTTTATTCAGTTGAGGACAACACCAGGCAGGGGCAGACAGACACCTTTAGTAGGCCGGAACAGCCAATTGCATTTTTAAAAATGGTAATTTGGAACTGAAGGTTGAAGCTCAGCTTTATTCAGTTGAGGACAACACCAGGCAGGGGCAGACAGACACCTTTAGTAGGCCGGAACAGCCAATTTTTTAAAAAAACAGCAGTTAGTAAGAGGCAGAAGGTAGAAGCTCAGCTTTATTCAGTTGAGGACAACACCAGGCAGGGGCAGACATTCACCTTTAGTAGGCCGGAACAGCCAATTTTTTAAAAAAACAGCAGTTAGTAAGAGGCAGAAGGTAGAAGCTCAGCTTTATTCAGTTGAGGACAACACCAGGCAGGGGCAGACAGACACCTTTAGTAGGCCGGAACAGCCAATTGCATTTTTAAAAATGGTAATTTGGAACTGAAGGTTGAAGCTCAGCTTTATTCAGTTGAGGACAACACCAGGCAGGGGCAGACAGACACCTTTAGTAGGCCGGAACAGCCAATTGCATTTTTAAAAATGGTAATTTGGAACTGAAGGTTGAAGCTCAGCTTTATTCAGTTGAGGACAACACCAGGCAGGGGCAGACAGACACCTTTAGTAGGCCGGAACAGCCAATTTTTTAAAAAAACAGCAGTTAGTAAGAGGCAGAAGGTAGAAGCTCAGCTTTATTCAGTTGCAGCTTCTTGGCAATAATATAAAGAAGACGCGACAGGACAACACTCGGTGGATGCCATATCTGTGTTTTCAATGGAAAAAAACCTTTCAGTTAACTACTTGCAGGAGCAAGTTTTTGTAGCTGGTGGACAATTTTTTTTAAAAAAAAGCAGTTAATAAGAGGCAGAAGGTAGAAGCTCAGCTTTATTCAGTTGCAGCTTCTTGGCAATAATATAAAGAAGACGCGACAGGACAACACTCGGTGGATGCCATATCTGTGTTTTCAATGGAAAAAAACCTTTCAGTTAACTACTTGCAGGAGCAAGTTTTTGTAGCTGGTGGACAATTTTTTTTTAAAAAAGCAGTTAATAAGAGGCAGAAGGTAGAAGCTCAGCTTTATTCAGTTGCAGCTTCTTGGCAATAATATAAAGAAGACGCGACAGGACAACACTCGGTGGATGCCATATCTGTGTTTTCAATGGAAAAAAACCTTTCAGTTAACTACTTGCAGGAGCAAGTTTTTGTAGCTGGTGGACAATTTTTTTTAAAAAAAAGCAGTTAATAAGAGGCAGAAGGTAGAAGCTCAGCTTTATTCAGTTGCAGCTTCTTGGCAATAATATAAAGAAGACGCGACAGGACAACACTCGGTGGATGCCATATCTGTGTTTTCAATGGAAAAAAACCTTTCAGTTAACTACTTGCAGGAGCAAGTTTTTGTAGCTGGTGGCCAATTTTTGTACTGTACCAGTTT
Source organism: Ranitomeya variabilis (assembly GCF_051348905.1). Taxonomy (NCBI): domain Eukaryota; kingdom Metazoa; phylum Chordata; class Amphibia; order Anura; family Dendrobatidae; genus Ranitomeya; species Ranitomeya variabilis. The sequence goes on along the minus strand of NC_135236.1, from coordinate 267,779,180 downwards.
TTTGTTGTATGTGTTTTTGTTTTTAATGTTAAAATGTCTGCATTTGATATCTCTCCAGTATTTTCTTTTTTATAAGCAAAATACTGCAGTTTTACATCGGTTACATGGATACACAGGCAGCTTGGTGGTGAGTGGAGGAGTATTTAAAGTAGGGACCGCAGACAGGCTATCAAAGGCCTAAAATAACAAACAATAGGCTCATGGCAGCTTTACAGCGGTTACATGGATACACGGGCAGGCAGCTTGGTGGTGAGTGGAGGAGTATTTAAAGTAGGGACCGCAGACAGGCTATCAAAGGCCTAAAATAACAAACAATAGGCTCATGGCAGTTTTACAGCGGTTACATGGATACACGGGCAGGCAGCTGGTGATGAGTGGAGGAGTATTTAAAGTAGGGACCGCAGACAGGCTATCAAAGGCCTAAAATAACAAACAATAGGCTCATGGCAGCTTTACAGTGGTTACATGGATACACAGGCAGCTTGGTGGTGAGTGGAGGAGTATTTAAAGTAGGGACCGCAGACAGGCTATCAAAGGCCTAAAATAACAAACAATAGGCTCATGGCAGCTTTACAGCGGTTACATGGATACACAGGCAGCTTGGTGGTGAGTGGAGGAGTATTTAAAGTAGGGACCGCAGACAGGCTATCAAAGGCCTAAAATAACAAACAATAGGCTCATGGCAGTTTTACAGCGGTTACATGGATACACGGGCAGGCAGCTGGTGATGAGTGGAGGAGTATTTAAAGTAGGGACCGCAGACAGGCTATCAAAGGCCTAAAATAACAAACAATAGGCTCATGGCAGTTTTACATCGGTTACATGGATACACAGGCAGCTTGGTGGTCAGTGGAGGAGTATTTAAAGTAGGGACCGCAGACAGGCTATCAAAGGCCTAAAATAACAAACAATAGGCTCATGGCAGCTTTACAGCGGTTACATGGATACACAGGCAGCTTGGTGGTGAGTGGAGGAGTAGTGCAAGGAGTGTCTGTCCCAGTACTCCCAAAATATAAATAGATGTTAATGTCTCGCAAAACAACCAAAACAAAAAAAAAGGTGGCATACTTAGGTACAGGGGTGGGCTCATCTACTGAGTTTCTGACATAGTAATTTGGCAGTAACTATTTAATGGTGCCAATATAGGACACAGACACAGACTACTTTAAGTTGCATCATAGATGTCTACAAATTTGTATTGTCAGTGCCAGACATTGAATGATGTCAGCGAATAGACTAAAGATTGGTGGAGCTGTGCGACATAATTTTGCACGTGGTAGAGCACATTTTGAGCTGGGGTAGGGGGGAACTCTCTTGAGGCCGGCGGGACCGCCCCAGGGCCCCTCATGTTACAACGGTGTGTCTGACGTTGGGTGCGCACCACCACCGCCAGAGACACTACATTGTACTATGAGGGACCCAGTAGCAATGCCGTCAACCAAAAGCGAGCACACCCACCTCTTCAGACAAACAGCAGTCTCACGGGTGCTTGCGCCAAGTCGCGATACCACGGCCCCGTGTGGGGAGTTTTGCCATTTAGGGAGGTGTAAACATGTCGTATGCTGTACAATCAGCTGCAGCAAATTAGACATTAGAAAAGTAATTCACAGGCAAGAGCTTTTCATAGGAAAGCTAGGTGTCGGCCGGGCAAGGTGGGGCAAAAGATTTCGAAATCCAGTTGTGGTTCATTTTAATGAATGTTAGATCGTCAACATTTTGGGTAGCCAGACGAGTCCTTTTTTCGGTTAATATTGAACCTGCAGCACTGAATACTCTTTCTGATAGGACACTTGCTGCCGGGCAAGCAAGCTCCTGCAATGCATATTCTGCCAATTCTGGCCAGGTGTCTAATTTGGAGGCCCAGTAATCAAATGGGAATGACGGTTGAGGGAGAACATCGATAAGGGATGAAAAATAGTTAGTAACCATACTGGACAAATGTTGTCTCCTGTCACTTTCAATTGATGCAGCAGTACCTGTCCTGTCTGCGGTCATAGCAAAATCACTCCACAACCTGGTCAGAAAACCCCTCTGTCCAACGCCACTTCTGATGTGTGCACCCCTAACACTCCTAGTCTGCTGCCCCCTGGAGCTCGTGTGAGAACGATCACGTGCGCTGTGTGCTGGGAATGCCTGAAGCAAACGGTCAACAAGAGTTGATTGTTTGGTTGCTAATATTAGTTCCAAGTTCTCATGTGGCATAATATTTTGCAATTTGCCTTTATAGCGTGGATCAAGGAGGCAGGCCAACCAGTAATCGTCATCGTTCATCATTTTCGTAATGCGTGTGTCCCTTTTTAGGATACGTAAGGCATAATCCGCCATGTGGGCCAAAGTTCCAGTTGTCAAATCTCCGGTTGTGATTGGTTGAGGGGCAGTTGCAGGCAAATCTACGTCACTTGTGTCCCTCAAAAAACCAGAACCCGGCCGTGACACGCAACCAATTTCCTGTGCCCCCGGGAAAGGTTCGGCATTAAAAATATACTCATCCCCATCATCCTCCTCATCCTCCACCTCCTCTTCGCCTGCTACCTCGTCCTGTACACTGCCCTGACCAGACAATGGCTGACTGTCATCAAGGCTTTCCTCTTCCTCTGGTGCAGACGCCTGCTCCTTTATGTGCGTCAAACTTTGCATCAGCAGACGCATTAGGGGGATGCTCATGCTTATTACGGCGTTGTCTGCACTAACCAGCCGTGTGCATTCCTCAAAACACTGAAGGACTTGACACATGTCTTGTATCTTAGACCACTGCACACCTGACAACTCCATGTCTGCCATCCTACTGCCTGCCCGTGTATCCTCCCACAAATAAATAACAGCACGCCTCTGTTCGCACAGTCTCTGAAGCATGTGCAGTGTTGAGTTCCACCTTGTTGCAACGTCTATGATTAGGCGATGCTGGGGAAGGTTCAAAGACCGCTGATAGGTCTGCATACGGCTGGCGTGTACAGGCGAACGTCGGATATGTGAGCAAAGTGCACGCACTTTGAGGAGCAGGTCGGAGAACCCAGGATAAGTTTTCAATAAGCACTGCACCACCAGGTTTAAGGTGTGAGCCAGGCAAGGAATGTGTTTCAGTTGGGAAAGGGAGATGGCAGCCATGAAATTCCTTCCGTTATCACTCACTACCTTGCCTGCCTCAAGATCTACTGTGCCCAGCCACGACTGCGTTTCTTGTTGCAAGAACTCGGATAGAACTTCCGCGGTGTGTCTGTTGTCGCCCAAACACTTCATAGCCAATACAGCCTGCTGACGCTTGGCAGTAGCTGGCCCATAATGGGACAACTGGTGTGCAACAGTGTCATCTGCCGATGGAGTGGTTGGCAGACTGCGTTCTGTGGAAGAGCTGTAGCTTCTGCAGGAGGACGAGGAGGAGGAGGAGGAGGGGGAGCGAACGCCTACAGCCAACTGTTTCCTAGACCGTGGGCTAGGCACAACTGTCCCTAAATTGATGTCGCCTGTGGACCCTGCATCCACCACATTCACCCAGTGTGCCGATGGACACATAACGTCCCTGGCCATGCCTACTGGTCCATGCATCTGTAGTCAGGTGCACCTTTGTACTCACAGATTGCCTGAGTGCATGGACGATGCGCTGTTTAACATGCTGGTGCAGGGCTGGGATGGCTTTTCTGGAAAAAAAGTGTCGACTGGGTAGCTCGTATCGTGGTTCAGCGTACTCCATCAGGGCTTTGAAAGCTTCGCTTTCAACTAACCGGTAGGGCATCATCTCTAATGAGATTAGTCTAGCTATGTGGGCGTTAAAACCCTGTGTACGCGGATGCGAGGATAAGTACTTCCTTTTTCTAACCAGAGTCTCATGTAGGGTGAGCTGGACTGGAGAGCTGGAGATCGTGGAACTTTCGGGTGTGCCGGTGTACATGGCAGACTGAGAGACGGTTGGAGACGGTATTGTTTCCGCCGGTGCCCTAGATGCAATATTTCCTCCTACAAAACTGGTGGTTCCCTGACCCTGACTGCTTTTGGCTGGCAAAGAAATCTGCACAGATACTGCCGGTGGTGCGGAAAATGGTGGCCTTACAGTGACGGAAGGGATGTTGCGTTGCTGACTAGCTTCATTGGCCGAGGGTGCTACAACCTTAAGGGACGTTTGGTAGTTAGTCCAGGCTTGAAAATGCATGGTGGTTAAGTGTCTATGCATGCAACTAGTATTTAGACTTTTCAGATTCTGACCTCTGCTTAAGCTAGTTGAACATTTTTGACAGATGACTTTGCGCTGATCAGTTGGATGTTGTTTAAAAAAATGCCAGACTGCACTCTTCCTAGACTCGGATCCCTTTTCAGGGATTGCAGACTGAGCTTTAACCGGATGGCCACGCTGTCCTCCAACAGGTTTTGGCTTTGACACGCGTTTTGGGCCAGATACGGGCCCGGCAGATGGAACCTGTTGCGATGTTGATGCCTGCTGCGGCCCCTCCTCCACCTCCGCTTCTGAACTACTGCCGCCTGCACCCTGTTCCCCCAATGGCTGCCAATCGGGGTCAATAACTGGGTCATCTATTACCTCCTCTTCGAGCTCGTGTGCAACTTCGTCTGTGTCACTGTGTCGGTCGGTGGTATAGCGTTCGTGGCGGGGCAACATAGTCTCATCAGGGTCTGATTGTGGATCTGTACCCTGAGAGGGCAATGTGGTGGTCTGAGTCAAAGGAGCAGCATAGTACTCTGGCTGTGGCTGTGCATCAGTGCACTCCATGTCAGAATCTACTTGTAATGGGCATGGCCTGTTAAATGTTTCACTTTCTAAGCCAGGGACGGTATGTGTAAAGAGCTCCATGGAGAGACCCGTTGTGTCGCCTGCTGCATCCTTCTCTCTTGTTGTAGTTTTTGCTGAGGAGGACAAGGAAGCGACTTGTCCCGGACCGTGAACATCCACAAGCGACGCGCTGCTTTTACATTTACCAGTTTCGGAAGAGGAGGCAAAAGAGCTAGAGGCTGAGTCTGCAATGTAAGCCAAAACTTGCTGTTGCTGCTCCGCCTTTAAAAGCGGTTTTCCTACTCCCAGAAAAGAGAGCGTTCGAGGCCTTGTGTAGCCTGACGACGAAACTGGCTCCACAGCTCCAGACTTAGGTGGAATATTTTTATCCCCACGACCACCTGATGCTCCACTACCACTACCATCATTACCAGCTGACAATGAACGCCCACGACGACCTCTTGCACCAGACTTCCTCATTGTTTTAAAATCTTAACCAAAGTAACTTTATTTGTTGCTGTCAAACAACTTACACGGTGAGCTATAACTTCAGTATGATTTCAATATCCCTTAACAGGTTGGTGAGACCACAAGGAAAATCAGGCACAATGTTACACACTCTGTTTTCTGTGGCACAAAATCACAGAGATGACACACACGCAGGACTGTCACTCAAGCACTAATGTCAATATTAATCTCCCACCTAATTTATTTATTTTTTTTTCTCAGGGAGACTTTAGAAACCAAATAATATTAAAAAAACCAAAAAAATAAATAGGCTTTCTATGGCCCACTGAATGAGAGAGAGAGGTGGCACACCCAGGAGTCAAGACTGGCACACAAGCTGAAAGGGCAATATTACTCTCCCACTGTTTTTTTATGTATTTTTTGTTTTTTAAGGGAGACTTTAGAAACCAAATAATATTAAAAAAAACAAAAAAATAAATAGCCTTTCTATGGCCCACTGAATGAGAGAGAGAGGTGGCACACCCAGGAGTCAAGACTGGCACACAAGCTGAAAGGGCAATATTACTCTCCCACTGTTTTTTTATGTTTTTTTTTTTTCAGGGAGACTTTAGAAACCAAATAATATTAAAAAAACCAAAAAAATAAATAGCCTTTCTATGGCCCACTGAATGAGAGAGAGAGGTGGCACACCCAGGAGTCAAGACTGGCACACAAGCTGAAAGGGCAATATTACTCTCCCACTGTTTTTTTATGTATTTTTTGTTTTTTAAGGGAGACTTTAGAAACCCAATAATATTTAATAAAAAAAATAAATAGGCTTTCTATGGCCCACTGAATGAGAGAGGTGGCACACCCAGGAGTCAAGACTGGCACACAAGCTGAAAGGGCAATATTACTCTCCCACTGTTTTTTTATGTTTTTTTTGTTTTTTAAGGGAGACTTTAGAAACCAAATAATATTAAAAAAACCAAAAAAATAAATAGGCTTTCTATGGCCCACTGAATGAGAGAGAGAGGTGGCACACCCAGGAGTCAAGACTGGCACACAAGCTGAAAGGGCAATATTACTCTCCCACTGTTTTTTTATGTATTTTTTGTTTTTTAAGGGAGACTTTAGAAACCCAATAATATTTTTTTAAAAAAATAAATAGGCTTTCTATGGCCCACTGAATGAGAGAGGTGGCACACCCAGGAGTCAAGACTGGCACACAAGCTGAAAGGGCAATATTACTCTCCCACTGTTTTTTTATGTTTTTTTTGTTTTTTTAAGGGAGACTTTAGAAACCAAATAATATTAAAAAAACCAAAAAAATAAATAGGCTTTCTATGGCCCACTGAATGAGAGAGAGAGGTGGCACACCCAGGAGTCAAGACTGGCACACAAGCTGAAAGGGCAATATTACTCTCCCACTGTTTTTTTATGTATTTTTTGTTTTTTAAGGGAGACTTTAGAAACCCAATAATATTTTAAAAAAATAAATAAATAGGCTTTCTATGGCCCACTGAATGAGAGAGGTGGCACACCCAGGAGTCAAGACTGGCACACAAGCTGAAAGGGCAATATTACTCTCCCACTGTTTTTTTATGTATTTTTTGTTTTTTAAGGGAGACTTTAGAAACCCAATAATATTTAAAAAAATAAATAAATAGGCTTTCTATGGCCCACTGAATGAGAGAGGTGGCACACCCAGGAGTCAAGACTGGCACACAAGCTGAAAGGGCAATATTACTCTCCCACTGTTTTTTTATGTTTTTTTTTTTTTCAGGGAGACTTTAGAAACCAAATAATATTAAAAAAACCAAAAAAATAAATAGGCTTTCTATGGCCCACTGAATGAGAGAGAGAGGTGGCACACCCAGGAGTCAAGACTGGCACACAAGCTGAAAGGGCAATATTACTCTCCCACTGTTTTTTTTTTTTTTTTTTTTCAGGGAGACTTTAGAAACCAAATAATAAGAAAAAAAATAAATAAATAAATAGGCTTTCTATAGCCCACTGAATGAGAGATAGCACACACAGCAGTGGCACACAAGCCCTGACTGAGGCCAATATTTTTCTCCCACTGATTGATGTAGTGTTTTTGTGTTGAGGTAGATTTTAGAACACAAATCAAGGAAAAAAAAAAAATGCTTTCTATGGCCCACTGAATGAGAGAGGTGGCACACCCAGGAGTCAAGACTGGCACACAAGCTGAAAGGGCAATATTACTCTCCCACTGTTTTTTTATGTATTTTTTGTTTTTTAAGGGAGACTTTAGAAACCAAATAATATTAAAAAAACCAAAAAAATAAATAGCCTTTCTATGGCCCACTGAATGAGAGAGAGAGGTGGCACACCCAGGAGTCAAGACTGGCACACAAGCTGAAAGGGCAATATTACTCTCCCACTGTTTTTTTATGTTTTTTTTTTTTTCAGGGAGACTTTAGAAACCAAATAATATTAAAAAAACCAAAAAAATAAATAGCCTTTCTATGGCCCACTGAATGAGAGAGAGAGGTGGCACACCCAGGAGTCAAGACTGGCACACAAGCTGAAAGGGCAATATTACTCTCCCACTGTTTTTTTATGTATTTTTTGTTTTTTAAGGGAGATTTTAGAAACCAAATAATATTTAAAAAAAAACAAACAAAAAAAGGCTTTCTATGGCCCACAATTAGAGAGAGAGAGGTGGCACACCCAGGAGTCAAGACTGGCGCACAAGCTGAAAGGGCAATATTACTCTCCCACTGTTTTCTTAAGTTTTTTTTCTTTTATTTTCAGGGAGACTTTAGAAACCAAATAATATTAAAAAAACCAAAAAAATAAATAGCCTTTCTATGGCCCACTGAATGAGAGAGAGGTGGCACACCCAGGAGTCAAGACTGGCACACAAGCTGAAAGGGCAATATTACTCTCCCACTGTTTTTTTTTTTTTTTTTTTTTTTCAGGGAGACTTTAGAAACCAAATAATAAGAAAAATAAATAAATAAATAAATAGGCTTTCTATAGCCCACTGAATGAGAGATAGCACACACAGCAGTGGCACACAAGCCCTGACTGAGGCCAATATTTTTCTACCACTGATTGATGTAGTGTTTTTGTGTTGAGGTAGAATTTAGAACACAAATCACGGAAAAAATAAATAGGCTTTCTATGGCCCACTCAGTGAGAGATGGCACACACAGGGATGGCACTGTAGCAGAAATGCCAATCTTAATCTCCCACAAAAAAAAAACAAAAAAAAAAAAAACAGGGACTGTCCTACAATTACTATCTCCCTGCAGTAATCTAAGCCAGGTATGGCAGGCAGCAATAGGAGTGGACTGATGCACAAATTAAATAAAAAGTGTGGACAAACAAAAAAGATAGCTGTGCAGAAAGGAACAAGAGGATATGTGCTTTGAAAAAAGCAGTTGGTTTCCACAGTGGCGTACACACAGCAATACAGCTATCACGGAGCCTTCTAGGGCAGCCCAATGAGCTACAGCGCTGAGGAAAAAAAAAAAAAAATAGCTTCCACTGTTCCTGCACACCGAAGGTGGTGTTGGACAGTGGAAATCGCTACAGCACAAGCGGTTTGGTGGTTAGTGGACCCTGCCTAACGCTCTCCCTGCTTCTGACGAAGCGGCAGCAACCTCTCCCTAAGCTCAGATCAGCAGCAGTGAGATGGCGGTCGGCGGGAACGCCCCTTTATAGCCCCTGTGACGCCGCAGACAGCAAGCCAATCACTGCAATGCCCTTCTCTAAGATGGTGGGGACCAGGACCTATGTCATCACGCTGCCCACACTCTGCGTTCACCTTCATTGGCTGAGAAATGGCGCTTTTCGCGTCATTGAAACGCGACTTTGGCGCGAAAGTCGCGTACCGCATGGCCGACAAGCACAGGGGTCGGATCGGGTTTCATGAGACGCCGACTTAGCCAAAAGTCGGCGACTTTTGAAAATGATCGACCCGTTTCGCTCAACCCTAGTCAATTGCAATGGTCAGAAAGAGATAATGGTGTGACCTGCGTTACTGTCCAGCTTAGCAGGGGTAATCAGCTCCCTTCTGTGGCTAAGGGGGCAGTAGCCTTGTGATCTGACCCAGCTAATGTGGTACCCATTGCTACTTCTCGACTGACTGTACTCTCCACCTTCCTGTTTCTGACCTTGGCTGTTCTACTGTCCTCATCCCTTCTTCCTGATTTTGTTAATTACCTGCCCTTTCTAGTTTAGACCTGGCTAGTAAACTTTCTTCTGCAGCTCGCTTCACTTGGCAGCATCTACTTTGTGGATGTGCCCCATGGGTCACTGTTGTAAATCCAGATCAATGTTTAGGTGTGAAAGGGTGAAGGCCAGAGTACCTGTGGGACAGGCTAAGCTGAACGGCTTACACAAAGTATGCCCATGGAAGTCATTTTAAAAGCTGCCAGGCTTTGAAGATCAGTTCACCTTTACACTTATGGTATGTATTAGGGAGTTAGTACCAAATAGATAGATATTACTGCAGATGAGGTAGCACTTTGAAAGCCATATACATTACAGTACAAACTGTTTAGTATCGGGAAGGCAAAGAAAATAAGAGACATGAACACAATATCTCTCACCAGAGCTAATTGCATTCAGTTATACAACGGTATTGCTGTATATAGTGTAAGGGCTCCTTCTCACTTGCGAGAAATACGTCTGAGTCTCGCAGGATAAAACCCTGCTCTCGCGTCGGCACTCCAGAGTGGAGCGTGCAGCACCATGTATTGCTATGCGGCCGCACGCTCCGCTCTGGAGTGCTGGCGCCAGAGCAGGGTTTTATCCTGCGAGACTCAGACGTATTTCTCGCAAGTGAGAAGGAGCCCTACGTCACAATCTCCTATGAAGTACTGCCAACAGCGGGACATTACATGAATATCAAAACTGCAATTGTGGAGGCCTTCAGCGAACCTCAAGCCGCCATGATAACCCATTAATACTCCACAATCACGTTGTGTGAGGACTGATGAGAGCTGATGCATGCACCCTATTTTAAGTGCCACTATCAGATTGACAGCATCAACTAAATGGTTAGTAGCCGAAATGAGAACTTAGCTCTGGCCAGGGCCGGACTGGCCATCTGGCAATTCTGGCAAATGCCAGAAGGGCCTGTCTGGTCATGGGCTGCCTTGTCTGCTATGTTGTTAACAGAATCGGTGTTCTCAAGACACCCATACTGTTAAGAGTTGTAATGGAGCACAAAGTCGCTGACTCCGTCACTTACCCCAGCCGCCACCGGTATCATTAGAAATATTGGTCTGGTAGAAAATCTTCCTTTCCTCCATCCAGGGTAATATTAGTAATATATCCATCTGGTTCATGTGGACGGGGACAACATGGGCCTGTGTGATTTCAAATGCTAGGGCTGAATTTCAGCCCCAGTCCGTACCTGGCACTGGCCTCTGATGTTAGAAACAGGCGGCTATGTAACAGCCGACATTCACCATGTAGAGAGAGCTCAGCTCTTCAGCTCCCTCCGCTGCTGTGATCTCCAGTGTGGACATGCTGGAATGTTGATATGTGCTAAGGGGTTAAAATCTGCACCGCAGGACAATTTACAGGCCGAAAGTGCACACATATAGATGCGGTTTTTAAACTATGAGTAACTTAGCTGGTACTGTATTACACTGTCGATTTTACTCTAACTGCATGTTACAGATTTGATGCAAATTTTCCCCAGCATATCTGAAACGTGCAGTATAATCCATCAAAATCCACATGTGTTACATGCATTGAAAAGGGTTAAGGTTTTAATGAATTCCTCACAAAGAATTTACACGCTGCGGATTTTAATATCTGCAACACAGGTCAATTTAAATGAATAAAATGTATGAAATGTGTAGATGAGATTTTTTATATCTCATTAATTTAGCTAGTACTATGTTACACTATAAATGTTCGATATGCATAGCCGTACCAAATACGCACTTACACTGATCCCCAAATATTTGTTTAAAAACATTTTAAATAGGACATATTCTTGTTATTCATCTAAAAAGGATTTTCAGATTTAGAGAACCCATTTTCAAAAATACTATTAGGCTATGTTCTCACAATGAGCTTTTTGTGCGTTTTTTTTTTACGCCGCGTATGTTTGCTGTATCAAAATCACAGCGTCTTACAGTTCCAGCAAAGTGGACGGGATTTATAGAAATCTCCTGCCCACTGCGCTTTATTTTTACTCAGCGTAAACTGACCTAAGGTGTGTGTTTCAAATCTGTAGCATGTCCATTTCTCCTATGGGCACACTGAGGTTTCTGAGCAGATTTTCTCCATAGACTTGCATTAGGTGTGGAAATTCTGCAGGTAAAAAACACATATACATTTTAAGTGTGTTTCCGTGATGCATACACATAAAAAAAGCATGTAGTCTGCACGAGTATGTCAATAAAGTTTTGTCAATGCCAAATACCAGGAAGCATCGAAACCAAAGGAGCTTTATTTAAAACATGACACACACCAAAACGACGAAAAATGAAGTCAAAACGTGATAAAAACACGTTAATAAGACGCAATAAAAAAACGTAAGAAACCTAATTTAAATAGGTGCAGAAATTCTGCAGCGTCAAAAGCTCACCAAAAGCTCATTATGGGAACGTAGCCTCAGGGTTTTAAGTTTATATAGGGGGTCCACTTCTCATGACCCTTATTTATTGGCAAAAGTGACCTGACATAGTTGCACATTACATTGATGTGTTTTTAATGGGAACTGTGTGACACTTATATCTAGATTAGCACAGATTATATATGACGGCTGGCAGGCCCCGCAATGGACAGCTTCTAATGGGCCATCAACACTTGACTGGTAAGTGAAGACTTAGGATGACTCCTCAGCAATTAGCAGAAAAACATGGTGGCTCTGGTTCCAGTAGCTTGTCAGTGTATTCAGCTGTGCCTGGTGCTCTTATTTTTATGGCAGGCACGGTACTGCATAAGGAACGTGCCTCTGACTGTGGAGCCCATATGACAAACGCCAATAAAATACTGTCAGTGCCCAGTTCTCCCCTCGCACCACTCCCCTTGGTGATGCACTAATTGGGATGCCCAGCCGGCCAATGGTTCTTAAAGGGGAAGGTTCCTACGGCCACACCTATAGGGGTTAAATCCAGGTGTCCGCCAGGGGAAAGAGGAAGTTACTGGCCTGGACACCTGGAAGCTTTACCTAATAAAGATTTCCCATTAACCCGCGCCCCGTCACGTCCCAGCAATAGTATTGCTTACAGTAACTTTTTAAACCCCCCGTGCTAAACAGTACGACGTTAATGATTATGGCCAGTAACCCCTCCTTGCGACCGATATAATTACCCCCAACACGTCAAATAGCAACATGCCGCATAGTAACGGTGGATGCAGGCATAGACGCCACACGTCCTCCCAATCTTCCTCTAGCAACTCCTTCCACCATTCTTGCTACCCCTCTAAATGCCCCACCCGTTACCAACGCAGGCGCAGCTCACATACGAGCCACCACAGATTGCAGGCCTCAGTTTGGCTTTCATCAGCCACATCAGAAGGGTCCGACTCGTCGCAGAGTCCAGATAGGCGATATTGTGCACACGACAAAAGTCATGTGCACCCTCCAAAGCTATCAGCCGGGGAGACCCATGTCCATCCCCTAGGGCTTCCAGCCAAGTCAGCTACCAAGTAGTTGCATAAGACAGAGCCATAATTCTGCCATCCCATGGTTGTACTCAGGCTTGAGAGCACAACAGTCAGTTACGTGCTCCAACGTTGGCTAACAGCCGGGAATACGCCTCTCAATCTTCCCTGCTTTCCAGTCAACGCATTGGCCAGTTCATTGCTGTAGCCGGAGCCAGAGTTTCTCCATCCTGTGACATCACCCCTTCTGCGTCAGCGTGAGCCGGGGTTCCTCCAGTATCGGTTTACACTCCTCCAGAGACACAGCGGTGAGTGTTCCAAAGTTAACGATGAATCGATGTGTAACGGGATTAACATAAACAGCTAATTCAACCGAGCAGTACAGCGGAAAACAATACAACACTACAGTCTACGAGTTTACACAAAGATGCGTTTTGCTGTGGGATCAGCACGCTAGGCGCTCACATAGATCAGGAGACTAGACAAAAAATCTGGAACAACGATTATGTTGACATATGGTCATTATTATCAGTCGACCAACAAACGGTTGATAAAGCAAACAAACAGGGATATGATAGAAATAGATCAAGAATAGCATTAACAATGAATAATTGGCTTCAGGCCTTCGCAGTATTGGGCTGTATTATGGGCCAGAAGCATCCGGAACGCTGCTCCGAATTATTTATATATCAGGATCTGATATATAGTTCATACAAATAGCATGGCGGTTCCGCCTGGCTGCGTTATAACAAGGAGTTCTGCAGGCGGCTAGCCCTGCAGCCCCATCTAGGCTGGGGAGTGGAAGCAACAGACATTGCTTGCTACTAATGCTGTCGCAGAAGCAGCCCCCCTTTTCATCTGTGACCACTAGCTACTCCACAGTTGCAGGTCAAAACTCAGTGGTCGTACGAAAACCCGGGGCCTGCTGGCTATTTAACGAGGAAAACTGCCGTTTCCACGCATTATGCAAATTCAGACAAGACTGCTCAGTTTGCGGGGGGGGGGGGACACCCAGCTTCAAGGTGCATTCGGCAGTTAAACAAAGCGCCTACAAGGCAGAACCCCAGTGAGCGTAACCGCGATGGCCCTGGCTAGACCGCTACCCCAAAAAAGAAGCAGCATGGCAACTACACTCTGGCTTTATGGATGGGTTTTTATTCCTTTCAAGTTTACGAGAACACCAACCCTATCTGATAACCTAAAGTCTGCTCATGAATTTCTGGAAATTCTAAAACAAAAAATACCAAAGGAGGTTGAATTAGGTGGAACAGCAGGCCCCTTTCAGTCGCTGCCCTTCAAAATATCGTCATTAGGAATTATTCAAAAAAAGGAAAAATGATAATTACTTACGGGTAATTTGATTTTCCAGATCCATGACAGCACCGTTACGTGAGAGATGGCTCCCGCTCCCAAAAACAGGAAACCTGCAGAGGAGATAAAAGATGGGGGCGGCACCATTCTCCTCAGTTTGTTTATAGAGTATGGAAGGTAACCGCTATGTTAGTCAGGAAATATGTACATTACATTCACCTCCAAGACTATTTAATCACTGGCTTTGCATCCGTGGATATTATTCTGCTATTCTATGTATGTATTATATATATATATATATATATATATATATATATATATATATATATATATATTACTTTTGCTTTTTTTTTTGTGAATCACACTACCATCACCAAGATAGGGCGGGAATTAGTGTGGTGCTGTCATGGATCTGGAAAATCAAATTACCCGTAAGTAATTATCATTTTTTCCCTTCCCCATGACAGCACCGTTACGTGAGAGGAAGAAATAGAAAAGACTCCTAGGGTGGGACAACAGCAGATTACACCTTTCTCCCAAAGGCAAGACTTGATAACCCCAGATCTAGCCTGTAGTGGCGGAAGAAAGTAGAAGGTGAAGACCATACTGCTGCGTTACAGATCTGTTCTATAGATGCGTTCGCTCTCTCGGCCCAGGATGTGGTGATAGCCCTTGTAGAGTGAGCCGTTACACCTAGTGGAGGGCTTTGCCCCGAAGAGGAGTAAGAAAGTGATATAGCTTTACGAAGCCACGGTGCAATGGTTGATTTTGTGGCCTTTTTCCCCGTTTGCCCTCTGGAAGGAGACAAAAAGGGCTGACAACTGACGCCATGGTTTTGACACTTCTAGATATTGAAGTAGACAACGTCTGACGTCTAGGCAATGGAAGGTTTCTTCTCCCTGGGATTTCGGGGAAGCACAAAATGAGGGCAGCACTATCTCCTGATCCCTGTGAAATTTAGAGTTGATTTTTGGGAAGAAGGCAGGGTCAGTTTCTATAATTACTCTGTCATCCATAAACACAGTATATGGAGGATCTACAGATATGGCTTGGAGCTCACTAATACGTCGAGCAGGCGTAAGGGCAATCAGGAGAACCGTTTCCAAGGTTTAGGCTTTTACGTAGATGGCAGAAAGAGGCTCAAAAGGAGAGGAGGTTAAGGCATTCAATACAAAATTTAGATCCCAAGGAGCGACCTTTGGACGAGGTTTAAATGGTCTGGCCGTAAAGGAGGCTTGGATGAATCTATACACACAGGGGTGATAAGCCAATTTCTGGTAAAACAGGGCGCTAAGCTCTGAGACCTGCACTTTTAAAGTGCTGGTAGACAACCCCCTTTCCAACCCTTTCTTGAGGAATTCTAGAAGCTCGGCCATTGGAACTTTTTGGATGGTATTTGACAGGTGTCTCGAAATTTCTAGAAATTTTTCCCACACCTTTTGATATTTATCAGATGTGACCTTTTTCCTACTGGATAGCAGGGTAGTGACTAACGGGTCAGAGAATCCCTTTGCTAGCAGAAGTCCCCTCTCAAGTTCCACACAGTGAGGTGCAGGTTCTGTACTTGAGGATGCGTTACCGGACCCTGGTGTAAGAGATTTGGGACATCTGGAAGTATCCAAGGGTCCGAGAAGGACATACGCCTGAGCCAAGTGAACCATGCTCTCTTCGGCCAGAAGGGTGCGATTAGGATTATGCGTGTTTTGTCCTCCCGGATTTTCCTTAGGACTGTAGGAATTAGTGGGATTGGTGGAAAAGTGTATGCAAGTCGAAATTTCCACGGGTGAAGCAACGCATCCACACCCTCTGGATTTTCCCTTGGGTTCAAGGAGTGGAACCTTTCCACTTTCCGGTTTTGTTTTGTTTTGTGGAAAACAGGTCTACTTGGGGAACCCCCCAGGCGGCACAGATTTCTCCAAAGACGCTTTGATCTAAGGATTATTCGCCTTAATGTAGCACATGTCGACTTAAGAAGTCTGTGACAAGGTTGTCCGCTCCTCTTAGGTGTGTGCTTGTTAGTGACAGGAGATGGTTTACCCCCCCGTAAAACAGTATTTTTGCCTCTTCCAACAACAGTCTCGATCTTGTTCCCCCTTGACGGTTTATGTATGAAACTGTTGTGCTGTTGTCGGACAACACCACTAGATGTCTTCCTTTTATGTGTTCCTCTGCTTGAAGAATTGCCAGCCTTACTATCGTCAGTTCCTTTAGGTTTGAAGAGGCCGATTCCATTTGGGGATCCCAAAGGCCTTGCAGGATATGATCTTCGAGGTGCGCCCCCCCAGCCTAATGGACTCGCATCCGTTGTTAGAACCAGGGGATTGCGTATTGACCATGAAACCCCTTTTTGTGGTGCTAATGTGATTTTTCGGTTCAAGTTGTAAGGGTTTTTTACTTGTTCTGATAGTATCTGCCACTGTAACTCTCTGGAATGTAGTTGTGCCCATTGGACCGCCGGGATCGTTACCGTCAGCATACCCAGTAGAGACATGGCCACCCTCACTGAGATAGACCGGATACTCTGTACTTGCCTTATCCTTTGTTTTATAGCCTCGACCTTCCTGTCCGGAAGGACACAGACTTGTTTGTTTGAGTTTATCTGAATCCCCAGGAACTCTTGTATCTGGGCTGTAATCATTTTTTACTTTTTTAAATGTATTACCCATCCTAGCCTGGACAGTATCTCACGTACTTTCGCTACTGTCTCCATGCAGTCCTCCTGGCTGTCTGCTATAAGGAAAAAATCATCTAAGTAGGGTACTAGAAGAATATTTTCTTTCCTTACGTAGGATGTAATCTCTGAGATTATTTTTGTGAAGATATGAGGGGCTATTGACACCCCAAAGGGGAGGCATTGATATTGAAGATGGGTATACACCTGATCCAGCCGTACCACCATCCTCAGATACTGTTGATGTTCTATGCAGATTGGTACATGGTAGTATGCATCTGTAAGATCTATCACTGCCATGTAACAAACCGGATACAGTAATTTTATTGCTGATTTTAGTGTTTCCATTTTGAATTTTTCTACACTGATGTATTGGTTTAGGGCCTTTAAATTGAAAATTGTTCTTAGTGACCCATCCGGTTTTGGCTTGAGGAATAGGGTGCTGTAAAACCCCTTCCCTATCTCCTGTGGTTGTACCCTTATAAGGACTTCTTTTTCCAGAAGCAGGAGGATTTCCCTTTCTAGCAACTTTTGGTTTCTTAGTGCTACGTGGGTGACTTTTATCCGATGAGGAGGCTGGGTAACAAAGTTCAAACGTAGGCCTTTGGATAACAGGTCGATTACCCATTGTGAGGGCTGTAAGGTCTCCCATTGATGGAGGAAAAACCGAAGCCTTCCTCCCACCCGGACTCTAGCGTCATTGTTGTTTAGGGTCTGGTTTATGAGGGGGCTTATTGAAGAGGAAGCCTCTGTCTCTTCTATCATTCCAAGCCCTCCCCCGAGTGGATCTATCTGCTGGCCGGCCACGGCCTGCTTTACCTGACCCCCGAAAGGATCGACGCGTGTCACCCCAATGGCGTCTGAAGAAGGGGGGCGGAGGGAAATGCTGCTTCTTATCTGCCGCCTTCTCCAAAATTTCATCTAGCACTTTCCCAAATAGGTACTGTCCTTCACAAGGTACTGCACAAAGTTTTACCTTTGATTGGAAGTCAGCATTCCAATTCTTTAGCCATAGTGCTCTTCTACCTGAATTGGAAAGGGCGCTTGCCTGGGCAGAAAAACGTACCGAGTCAATGGCAGCGTCTGCTATGAACCCCGCCGCATTTTGTAATGATGTTATTACTTCCAGGAGTCTATCCCTTGGGCATTTGTCTCTTATTTGTTCCCCTAGTTCTTCTAACCATTTTACCATGGCCCAAGCTGTGCAGGTGGCGGCTACTGCTGGTTTGAACGCCCAGGTTGACGCCTCCCAAGCTGATTTTAAAAAGGCATCTGCCTTTTTGTCAAGGGCGTCCTTCAAGGCGTCCATGTCCTCAAAGGGAAGAGCAATACCTCTGGAGGTACTTGCAAAGGCTGCATCAAGCTTAGGAGCTTTCTCCCATTTATCACATATCTCCTCATCAAAGGGATGTTTACGTTTTAATGCCTGGGGGACTGCCATTTTCTTATTCGGCTTTTTCCATTCCTTTTTAATCAGATTTTATCATGAAACGGAAATACCCTCCGTTTCCTTCTCTCCAGATTACTAAACATTGAATCATGGATTGATTGCTGTTCTTTTTGGGGTTTCAACTCCTAGGGTAGAACAAACAAGTTTCAACAATTTCCCAATATCAACAGATAAGACATACGGGTGACCACACTCTTCTTCTGAAGAGTCCAAGTCTGAGTCACCCCCAGGCAGTAATTCCCCTGGTACCCCCTCAGATTCTATGTCAGAGATTTGTGCAGGGGCAGAAGATGTATTTACAGAACTATGCAATCTATGTTGTTTTAATTTCTCTTTTACTGTGCTCTGGACCTAGTCTCTAACAATCGCTTTAATGTTCTGGAGAAATGATGAAGACTCCTCAGTCACCGTTTTCTCTATACACGGACGACAGATCCGTTTTTAATAGGCTCTAGGGAGGGCTTTCTCACAGAGTGCACATACTTTATTCTTTTGTTTGAATGTCCCTTTCTTTCCCTGTATACGTGACACAAAAATATAGTGTTATAGATCCGTTTTTGCCTTAAAAAGGCACTCACCCCCTTTACCTTAATACCACGGCAGGCTGTGGGTTCTCTGCTGGAACGGCCGATTCCACCAGATCCGCCATTCTGCAGGAGGCTGTAGCTGGCGTCAGAATTGTCGCTCCCTCCTTAAATGATTTTAGAGCGGTGTGTGCGTCCCTGAAGCTTCTCCCCTCTGGGAGTGTCAGCACACCGCTCTCACTCGGCGTGTGATGTCACTTCCGGTTTGATACCGGAAGGTCCACCATTGACTCAGCGGCCGGCGTCGTGATGGGCACGCCCCCTTACCCTGGCTCAGCCTCTGGCCAGGAGCAAACACCGGGGAGCCCGCAGCAGGCAGGACGCTTCTCCGCAGCTCCAGGGCCCGTAAGTGGTGCGCGTGCGCTGACCCCCGCTGCGGGCCTTGGTCTCCGGACCAGAATCTGCCAGAGGGACATCCCTCCGTATGCAGCACCGCAGACTCCCCGCAGGAACAGGAAACCAAACTGAGGAGAGAGGTGCCACCCCCATCTTTTATCTCCTCTGCAGGTTTCCTGTTCTTGGGGGCGGGAGCCATCTCTCACGTAACGGTGCTGTCATGGGGAAGGGAAAAGCGGTAAATATCGTCTGATCCATCATCTGTCACACCCAAAGGTCAAATCAGTTAACAATGCTATATACCCAGAAGAAACTTCCATCACATATGCGTCTTTCGATAAGGCGGTAGAATTAGTCTGGGCTGCCGGACCCGGCCCCCTGCTAGCTAAATCCGACATTGAATTGGCATTCCGCCTATTACCCGGTCACTCCGAATGTTTCCACCTACTGGGATTCAAAGTGGATCAGCACTATTATTTTGATATGTGCTTACCTATTGTATGTTCCATTTTGTGTCACTATTTTAAGCTATTCAGTACCTTCTTGGACTGGGTAGTTCGGTACGAAATGGGCAGCAATTCCTGATTCACTACCTTGACGATTTTTTGTTCATCGGTCCCAGAAATTCTTAACTATGCTCCTTCCTACTAGAAAATTTTTTAATTTATATTACGGCATTTCGGCGTACCGCTATCGCCCGAAAAAAACAGAGAGACCATGCAATTTATTGCCTTTCTTGGGCATCGAAATAGACACCAATTCGATGTTTTTTTGCTTACTGGCGGATCAATTACAAAAAACACAGCAGATGTTGGAAGGCTACTGCGAAGTTAAAAAAGTAACCCTCCAGCAAATGCCGGTCGGCAGAGCATTCTCACGCCGACTATCGTTAGCAACCAAAGGCCATACAATTAGGATCACTCGTGCGTTAAAGGCAGATTTGTTAATATGGAAGATGTTCCTGAAATCCTACAACGGACATGTGTCATGGCTAGAGAAACTGCAAGCAAGGACCTAGGGCTGGCAATAAAGTGGAGCAAAAATGAGGGTTTTGCAGCAATCTACAAAAACCAATGGTGCAAAAGCGATTGGCCGGAGCTATCGCTATGGACAACATCAAACTGGGGGCGCGATCCAGTCCTATGGGAAATTTTCCCATTGGCAGTTGTTGAGATATAATATAATCAGTTGACAAAGCTGTTATTTTCCGTCGGCGCAACGAAAATTATCGGGGTTAGCCTTTTTCTTTCAACTAATGGGGTAGGCCGATGTAACAAAGCTCTTTTTCATTAAGCAAGCTATTAAAGGCTGGAAAAGGCATCCAACCGAGCCAAGAATGCCGTCGCTCCATTTCACTGAGACTATTACACGACATTATTTCAATATCTAGTAAATATAGAAAAACTGACTGAACAGCCATCTAGTCTGAACTGGTGCATAACCAAAAAGTCTTACATAGCAAATAGATAATGGCTGCACAACTCACAACTTTTGGCCAAATCTTGTGCTAAAAATCTCATGTGTTTTTTCATAAATTTCACAAGCCATTATGCTGTTCACATTTCATATATTGCACATTTCCTTGCCTTAGCACAATAAAATTGAGTGCAGCCATTATCTATGTTATCTTTTACAGGAGTAGGACATTCCTATGTCTATTGGGTGGAAAAAAGGGCCAAACTGTGGTAGGGAGGAAAAAATCTAGGTTTCCCGGGACTAGAAGTCAACTGGAGAGGTATCAGAGACCTTCAATGGCAATAGGTGTTCAAAGAGATAGTTAACATCTCAAGGAGGACAAAATGCCCGGTGATAATAGTGTTACACGTGGGTGGCAACGATCTAGGCAAGTGAAAGGTCGCTGATCTTTATAAATGGATGACAACAGACATTGGAAGTTTCAACTGTTTATTCGCGAATATGGCACTGGTGTGGTCAGAGATGATACATGCAGTCTGGCATGGCGCAAAGGATACAAAAGACAGAGCGCACAAGGAAGAAATTCAATGCTTGGATGGGAAAATTTGACAGGAAAATGCGGTATTGTAATTAGTCACCGCCAGCTGGAAAGGGATAACACAGCACTGTTAAGACCGGACCGAGTTCACCTGACTGACATTGTCCTCGATATTTTTTTGTCCGGCTTACAGGATGGAATTGAACAGGCCCAAATGTTGATGGGTGGGGGGTCAGAGTCCCGTGTAGGTTATACACGGGATCCTCCGTGGTGGAAGAAGCGGAGGAGGGCAAAGGTTCGTAACAGCTCGTTGGCCAACTGGCCTGTCGATCGTGGACGGGAGCTCGGCGATGAGTCGCCCGTTACAAAATGTAATTGCCTTTTCTTTGCTTATGTAATTAATAAACTGTGACCGGCCTGTTCAACCCACCTAGGCCTGTGTGTTTTCATTATGGAATTGGAGGGAGTGGGGGAGGCACTGTTGAGGACACACAGGTCTCCACAGTCTGGCAGACACGGTACTGCATAAGGAACGTGTCTCTGACTGTGGAGCCCGTATGAGAAACGCCAATGAAATACTGTCAGTGGCCAGTTCCCCCCTCGCACCACTCCGCTTGGTGATGCACTAATTGGGATGCCCTGCCACCCAATGGTTCCTAAAGGTGAAGGTTCCTATGGCAACATCTACAGGAGTTAAATACAGGTGTCGGGGCCATTAACTTCCTCTTTCCCCCGGCGGACATCTGGAAGCTTTTGTCCCTCCCTTATAGATGTCAATGGGGTGTGAATTGCCATACTAACTAGCGGACAAATGTAAACGTGTAAATTAAAAAAAAAAGACTTAACGATTATGTATATATGACTAACCATTGTTAACGTTACTAAGTCACAGCGGAAGAAGCGGAGGTGGGCAAAGGTTCATAACCGCTCATTGGCCAACTTGCCTGTCGATCGTGGACAGGAGCTCGGTGATGAGCCGCACATTACGAAATGTAATTGCCTTTTCTCTGCTTATGTAATTAATAAACTGTGACCATCCTGTTCAACCCACCTAGGCCTGTGTGTTTCATTACGGGATTGGAGGGAGGGTGGGGAAGGCACTGTTGACGACACACAGGTCACCAGTCTTCTTTCATCTACCACTGATCAAATCCTTAATACGGAACAAATGTTTTAGTTCTAGAAAGACTCCTTAAAACATAGGTTTATCAAACCAATATATTTTCTAGAACTCATGTATTGATCATATAGCTTAGACCAGGGCTCAGCAACCTTCTGCTCTAGTGAAACTAGAACCAGAATTGTCAGGCGATGTTGGGAACTATAGTTCCACAGCAGCTAGAGTCGCACAGGTTTCTGGTCCTGGGCTTTTAGACTTGGACTCCATTTCTTTTGCACAGTGTATGTAACATAGCGGCACATGACACACAACTTTAGGTTGTTAAACAAAAGGTTGTCAGGAATTAAACCAAAATCATGTAAACCATGGCACTGATAACTAGCACCAGAAAGGAGCCCCTACATCTATAAGTCCATGGTAGTCTGTCTACCTTCTTTCAATCAGATTTTGGTTTACAGTTAAAACCAGTTATCACCCACGCTATTGTGACGCTCCTAGGTGGCACACGTAGTTCTGGACCCACTGTGCCACAGACCAGACTTGCCCTGGAGAGGCTTAACTAAACAGCTACCTTGGTGTTCGCTGGAGCCTCTAGTGGTGAGGTCAGACTTGTGCGGCAGGTGGCTCCCAGGTGCCACTCCAGGGTGACATCTGGTAGTAGCTTCTGACCCCAATGGGCAGAGACATGACTTGTAATACTCAGGCATAGCAGGACGACCACTTGGGACAAGTTCAGACAGGATGGCCACTTGGGACAAGTTCACACTGTGTGAACAGGATGGCCACTTGGATAGGGTCTCCCTGTGCAGACAGGGCGGCCACAGGGACAGATTCACATGGTGCAGACGGGACGGCCACAGGGATAAGTTCACAGTTCTGGCCTGGGTATTCAGCCCCTAGGGTGGCAGAAAAGTACAGCTGATGTGGTTTAGGAATTCGAACACTGTCGAAGCAGTCACAGAAAACAAGGATAAACTATGGTGGACTAACAGGCACGCAAGATACGGGACACTAACAGACTAGGGAAGGGGGGCCTGGCAACATACAGATACTACCAAACAGAACTATATGGGTTGCTCAGGAATCTCCCAATAGGGGAGGGTGCCTTTTATACAAGATGTCTCCCAGCTACAGTGCGGCATGCACAGAGGACAGTAACTGGAACAGAAGTTCGCTGGGAATCACAACGCGGGCTAGGGCAGAAAGCCTTCGTCCCTGTATTGTGGCAGAATGGTACACCATACAAGGGCTCCGGGCATGGCGTTACATCTATGCATAGGTGATCACTTGTTGATTGGTGGAGGTCCAACTGCTGGGCCCTGCACAGATCAACAGAACAAAGCACTTTTATCCTCATTAGCCACACTGCCCCATCCATTCCCTATAAGACTGCCGAGAGCTATGCTTGGCTTTTTTTGGCAACTCCATAAAAAATGAATGTAACAGTGATCAAGCATTCGACCTGCGGCTTTATTTTGTAACAGGAATAAAAGTGCGCTGTTGGGGATAAACATTCTATGTTCTGCCGATCGATGAGAGTCCCAACTGTCGGACCCCCAGTGATCACCAGATACAGTGGGGAAAATAAGTATTTGATACACTGCCGATTTTGCAAATGTTCCCACCTTCAAAAAATTGATAGGTCTGTAATTGTTATCATAGGTACACTTCAACTGTGAGAGACAAAATCTAAAAATAAAAAACAGTAAATCACATTGTATGATTTTTAAATACTCTATATACCGACCACCGGGCAGCGCTCATAGCAATCCGGATATGACAACTATAGATTGTGCTGGAAACCTCTGGTTGTCATGCCAACCCATCCATGACTCGCGATCATGTGATGGGGTCACCGACGGGTGAAATTTCCGGCACGCTTGCAGGAAGCGCAAGTTAAATGCCGCTGTCAAGAGATTGACAGCAGCATTTAACAGCCGCAAGTGGATCGCGATTCCACCAGCGGCTGTTGCGGGCACATGTCAGTTGTATATAATCAGCTGTCATGTGCCCAGAATGGGGAGTCCGACATCGGCGTACTATTACACCCGATGTCGTAAAGGGGTTAAAATGTTTTAAAATTTTTATGAATTTTCAGGTGTGCCCATTGCTATGTAGTTACATAGTAACATAGTTATTGAGGTTAAAGGAAGACTTTAAGTCCATCTAGTTCAACCCATAGCCTAACCTAACATGCCCTAACATGTTGATCCAGAGGAAGGCAAAAAAAACCCATGTGGCAAACAGTAAGCTCCACACTGGGGGAAAAAAATTCCTTCCTGACTCCACATACGGCAATCAGACTGGTTCCCTGGATCAACGCCCTATCAAGGAAACTAGTATATATAACCTGTAACATTATACTTTTCAAGAAAGGCATCCAGTCCCCTCTTAAATTTTAGCAATGAATCACTCATTACAACATCATACGGCAGAGAGTTCCATAGTCTCACTGCTCTTACAGTAAAGAATCCGCGTCTGTGATTATGCTTAAACCTTCTTTCCTCCATACGTAGAGGATGCCCCCTTGTCCATGTCTCAGGTCTATGATTAAAAAGATCAGCAGAAAGGTCTTTGTACTGTCCCCTCATATATTTATACATTAAAATGAGATCACCCCTTAGCCTTCGTTTTTCCAAACTAAATAACCCCATTGCAATAACCTATCTTGGTATTGCAGACCCCCCAGTCCTCTAATAACCTTGGTCGCTCTTCTCTTCACCCGCTCCAGTTCAGCTATGTCTTTCTTGTACACCGGAGACCAGAACTGTGCACAGTATTCTAAGTGTGGTTGAACTAGTGACTTGTATAGAGGTAAAATTATGTTCTCCTCATGAGCATCTATGCCTCTTTTAAAGCATCCCATTATTTTATTTGCCTTTGTAGCAGCTGCCTGACACTGGGCACTAAATGTGAGTTTGTCATCCACCCATACACCCAGGTCTTTTTCATTGACGGTTTTGCCCAGTTTTTTCCAATTACGCACATAGTTATACATCTTATTACTTCTACCCAAGTGCATGACCTTACATTTATCCCCATTAAAGCTCATTTGCCATTTATCAGCCCAAGCTTCTAAATTACATAAATCCTCCTGTAATATAAAATTGTCCTCCTCTGTATCGATTACCCTGCAGAGTTTAGTGTCATCTGCAAATATTGAAATTCTACTCTGTATGCCCCCTACAAGGTCATTAATAAATACAGGGTGGTCCAAAAGTAGATGGACAGTATGTGTAATAGGGTTATGAAGGGGGAGATTTATCAAACATGGTTTTTTGGGTTCAAAGTTCTCACCACACATCTAGATAAGTTTCTTTGGGGGTCTAGTTTCCAAAATGGGGTCACTTGTGGGGGGTTTCTACTGTTTAGGCACATCAGGGGCTTTGCAAACGCAACATAACGCCCGCAGACCATTCCATCAAAGTCTGCATTCCAAAACGTCACTACTTCTCTTCTGAGCTCCGACATGTGCCCAAACAGTGGTTTACCCCCACATATGGGGTATCGGAGTACTCAGGACAAACTGGACAACAACTTTTGGGGTCCACTTTCTCCTTTTACACTTGGGAAAATAAATAAATTGTTGCTAAAAGATCATTTTTGTGACTAAAAAGTTAAAATGTTCATTTTTTTCTTCGATGTTGCTTCTGCTGCCGTGAAACACCTGAAGGGTTAATAAACTTATTGAATGTGGTTTTGAGCACCTTAAGGGGTGCAGTTTTTAGAATGGTGTCACTTTCGGGTATTTTCAGCCATATAGAACCCTCAAACTGACTTCAAATGTGAGGTGGTCCCTAAAAAAATGGTTTTGTAAATTTTATTGTAAAAATGAGAAATCGCTGGTCAACTTTTAACCCTTCTAACTTCCTAACAAAAAAAAAATTTGTTTCCAAAATTGTGCTGATATAAAGTAGACATGTGGGTAATGTTATTTATTATGGTGCTTGAACCCTCTAGGTTCAAGCAACATATTGTAATCCGATTTCTTATATTTTATTATTATTCTACTTCTTCTCAGCGTTTTCCCCAATTAATGCATACCTCCCAACTTTCGAGGAAGGGAAAGAGGGAGAAAGTCAGCGGCGTGCGCAGTGCTGCAAATTTTAGGCCACACCTCTGACCACACCCATTTTACAACTAGTCATGCCCCAACCACACCCATTTAGCACTTCTGATCACAATGTTTCGTAAACAATAATTCTAAACAAAAAAAAGGCCACACATGACGCTCCATACTGTATAATGGCCACACATGACGCTCCATACTGTATAATGGCCACACATGACGCTCCATACTTTATAATGGCCACACATGACGCTCCATACTGTATAATGGCCCCAAATGATGATGCGTAGTGTACTGGCCCCACGTGATGCTCCATACAGTATAATGGGCCCACATGATGCTGCATACTGTATAATGGCCACACATGATGCTCCATACTGTATAATGGCTCCACATGATGCTCCATACTGTATATTGGCCACACAGTGCTCCATACTGTATAATGGCCACACAGTGCCCCATACTGTATAATGGCCACACATGATGCTCCATACTGTATAATGGCTACACATGATGCTCCATACTGTATAATGGCCACACATGTTGCTCCATACTGTATAATGGCCACACATGATGCTCCATACTGTATAATGGCTCCACATGATGCCCCATACTGTATAATGGCCGCACATGATGCTCCATACTGTATATTGGCCACAGTGCTCCATACTGTATAATGGCCACACACAATGCTCCATACTGTATAAGGCCACACATGATGCTCCATACTGTTTAATGACCACATGATGCTCCATACTGTATAATGGCCACACATGACGCTCCATAATGGCCATTGGCCACATTATGCTCCATACTGTATAATAGCCCCACATGATGCTTCGTACAGTATAATGGCCACACGATGCTGCGTACTGTATAATGGCCACACATGATGCTCCATACTGTATAATGGCCACACATGATGCTCCTTACTGTATAATGGCTCCACATGATGCTCCATACTGTATAATGACCACACAGTGCCCCATACTGTATAATGGCCACACATAATGCTCCACACTGTATAATGGCCACATTATGCTCCATACTGTATAATGGCCACACATGATGCTCCATACTGTATATTGGCCACACAGTGCCCCATACTGTATATTGACCACAGTTCCCCATACTGTATAATGGCCACACATGATGCTCCATACTGTATAATGGCTCCACATGATGCTCCCTACTGTATATTGGCCACACAGTGCTCCATACTGTATAATGGCCACACAGTGCTCCATACTGTATAATGGCCACACATGATGCTCCATACTGTATAATGGCCACACATGATGCTCCATACTGTATAATGGCCACACATGATGCCCCATACTGTATAATGGCCACATGATGCTCCATACTGTATAATGGCCACATGATGCTCCATACTGTATAATGGCCACACATGATGCTCCATACTGTATAATGGCCACATTATGCTCCATACTGTATAATAGCCCCACATGATGCTTTGTACTGTATAATGGCCACATGATGCTGCGTACTGTATAATGGCCACACATGATGCTCCTTACTGTATAATGGCTCCACATGATGGTCCATACTGTATAATGGCCACATATAATGCTCCATACTGTATAATGGCCACATTATGCTCCATAATGTATAATGGCCCCACATGATGCTGCGTACAGTATACTTGCCCCACGTGATGGTTCATACAGTATAATGGCCCCACATGATGCTTTGTACAGTATAATGGCCCCACACGATGCTGGGTACAGTATAATGGCCACACATAATGCTGGGTACAGTATAATGGCCCCTCACGATGCTCCATACAGTATAATGGCCCCACACAATGCTGGGTGCAGTATAATGGCCACACATGGTTACCCCACCCCCATCATTGCCTTCTCCATCACTACATACACACACCTTTCACCGTGCTCCCTCGCAGCAGCCGGCAGCCTCCACTCCCACGGTGCTGAATGGTGTCATCCAGCTGCGCCACTGACTGCTCACGTCGCTGCAGCTGTGATACGCCACTGATAAAGACCTCCTGTGCCAGTCAGTGTCAGAGCGAGGAGCAATATCTGCTCCGATCCGACACAGCCAGCGTCCGCTCCGTACACCTTGTACTCATGCGACTCCGCTCTATACACCTTGTACACACACGACTCCGCTCCATACATCTTGCACATGTGGATCCGCTCCGTACACCTAGTACACACACGGATCCGCTCCATACACCTCATACACACACGGCTCCTCTCCATACACCTCGTACACACACGGCTCCACTCCATACATCTCGTACACACACGGCTCCGCTCTGTACACCTCGTACACACACGGCTCCGCTCCGTACACCTCATACACACATAGCTCCGCTCCGTACACCTCATACACACACAGCTCTGCTCCATAGACATTGCAGACGCTGCTCCGCTCCGTATACCTTGCACACACATGGCTCCGCTCCGTACACCTCATACACACATGGCTCTGCGCCATACACCTCGTACACACCCGGCTCCGCTCCGTACACCTTACACACACGGCTCCGCTCCGTACACCTCGTACACACACGGCTCCGCTCCGTACACCTCATACACACACGGCTCCGCTCCGTACACCTCATACACACACGGCTCCGCTCCATTCATCTCGTACACACACGGCTCCACTCCATACACCTCGTACACACACGGCTCTGCTCCATACATCTCGTACACACACAGCTCTGCTCCATACACCTCGTACACACACCGCTCCGCTCCATACACATTGCACACGCTGCTCCACTCCGCACACGCTGCTCCGCTCCGTACACACGCGGCTATGCTCCGTACACCTCGTACACACAGCTCCGTACACCTCTTACACACACGACTCCGCTCCATACACCTTTCACACGCTCCGCTCCGTACACCTCTTACACACAAGGCTCTGCTACATCCACACTGGAAACACCTCCTGACCTCACACATACGTTTACCTTCCTCCAGCGCCATGACAACCAGCAAAGTCCTGTACACGGTGGTCCTCCCGATCATGTGACCCCCTGACTCCTCCCATCATGTGACTTCATCACAGGTCCTGTGCGCACAGAGCAGCCATTATGTGGTGTGCTGCTCTGCGGGTGCAGGGACTCAGGGAGCTGACCGGGTGATATTACACACCTCCTAACCAGTACGGGACAACTAATGTCCCGCCTGGGATCGCGGGGCTTACTGTCAAAATCGGGACAGTCCCGCTGGATCCGGGATGGTTGGGAGGTATGTTAATGCGGCCCGAACCGCTCGGCGCAGAGACCCTGTTCAGGCAGCGTTTCGAAGCCCTCGGTGGGGACAGGTGTGCTATGTATTTTTGGAGTCGATCCGATTTGTAGTTTTTTTTTTTTAAAAATCGCATTTTAAGGAAAAATTTTCCCATAGGAATTAATGGCGACCTTTCCATGACCCCCAACTGACATGGATTGAAGCCAGAGCGCAGGTGCACTAACCTTACAAAGATGGCAGCTATGCAAATGTATGGTGTCCATTTTAGGACACAATCATTTATCTAAGCATAGCTCCCAACCGTCCCTCATTGTGCGGGACTGTCCCGGTTTTGTTGCTTCGCCCCGCTGTCCAGCACGGGATGCTCTGATCCCGCCCCCCTCCCTGCTTGAAGACGATACTCACCTCACCTTGCTCCAGCGATGCCTGGTCTCGGCGTACACAGCTCGTCCTGAATGAGCGGTCACGTGGTACCGCTCATTAAGGTCATGAATATGCGCATATTCATGACCTTAATGAGCGGTATCATGTGACCGCTCACACAGGAAGCAGGTGCTGCGCCGGGAGTCGGGACAGAGCGAGGGGGATGTCGGCGCGGCCACGCGATGTGAGACAGGTGAGTATGAGGGACAGGTGAGTATGAGGGACGGTGGGATGGAGGACATAAGCCGGCGCGCCATGCAAGATGGGAGCAGGAGCGGGAACAGGGGGGTGGAGAGATAAGCCATGTATTCAGGGGAGAATATGAGCCATGCATTCTGGGGGGAATATGAGCCATGCATTCAGGGGGGGGGAAATATGAGCCATGCATTCGGGGGGGGGGGAATATGAGCCATGCATACAGGGGGGAATATGAGCCATGCATACAGGAGGGGGGAAAAGAGCCATGCATTCAGGGGGGGGGAATATGAGCCATGCATACAGGAGGGGGAATATGAGCCATGCTTACAGGGGGGAGAATGAGCCATGCATACAGGGGGGGGGGGAATATGAGCCATGCATTCAGGGGGGGGGAATATGAGCCATGCATACAGGGGGGGGAATATGAGCCATGCATTCAGGGGGGGGGGAATATGAGCCATGCATTCAGGGGGGGGGAATATGAGCCATGCATTCAGGGGGGGGGGAATATGAGCCATGCATTCGGGGGGGAATATGAGCCATGCATTCGGGGAGGGGGGGATATGAGCCATGCATACAGGAGGGGGAATATGAGCCATGCATACAGGAGGGGGGATATGAGCCTGGTATATGGGATGGGGGGGAATATGAGCCATGCATACAGGGGGGGATTATGAGCCATGCATATTGGATGGGGGGGAATATGAGCCATGCATACAGGAGTGAGGGGGATCATTATACAGTATGGAGAACTGTGTGGCCATTATACAGTATTGAGCATCATGTGTGGTCGTTATACAGTATGGAGCATCATGTGTGGCCTTTATACAGTATGGAGCATCTTGTGTGGCCAATGGCCATTATACAGTATGGAGCATCATGTGTGGTCATTATACAGTATTGAGCATCATGTATGGCCATTATACAGTATTGAGCATCATGTGTGGCCATTATACAGTATTGAGCATCATGTGTGGCCATTATACAGTATGGAGCATCATGTGTGGCCGTTATACACTATGGAGCATCATGTGTGGCCATTATACAGTATTGAGCATCATGTGCAGCCATTATACACTATGGAGCATCATGTGTGGCCATTATACAGTATTGAGCATCATGTGTGGCCATTATACAGTATTGAGCATCATGTGTGGCCATTATACAGTATTGAGCACTGTGTGGCCATTATACAGTATGGAGCACTGTTTAATTGAAAAATACTGAAACACTACTATAGATAGTACTGGGGAGCGAACCTCATAAGCTCCCTCTACACACCCACCGGGCGTATGCAAAAAGGAATAGCTCCAAGCAAAGATAAATATGAAAAAATGGAGCAGAAACATCCATGACCACATTGTTATTTATATAAAATTTGAACTTTATTAGATAATTACAACTCAATAGTATCACAATAATGACATAAATACTGCGGTGAGTGCTGTACGCACTCCGCAAGAACAAGGAGGCAACAAACAAAGGGACGTGATGATAGCCAAGTACAGTAGGGGGAAGCACATATAAATAACTGTGCCCCTAAACTCTCTTGCCCATTAGAGTGCCCAGCCCATACGGTATGACAAGCAAGGTCCTTACGGTATCCTAATCACATCTAATGCAGGGCTCTGATGCCAAACAGGCACCAAACATTAAATCAGGCTTACCCATAATGGATGCTTGAAAAGGGTTCCCCCTCGTGACGTGTGCTTCCCCCTACTGTACTTGGCTATCATCACGTCCCTTTGTTTGTTGCCTCCTTGTTCTTGCGGAGTGCGTACAGCACTCACCGCAGTATTTATGTCATTACTGTGATACTATTGAGTTGTAATTATCTAATAAAGTTCAAATTTTATATAAATAACAATGTGGTCATGGATGTTTCTGCTCCATTTTTTCATATTTAAGTATGGAGCACTGTGTGGCCATTTTACAGTATGGAGGATCATGTGGGGTCATTATACAGTATGGAGCACTGTGGCCATATTTTTTTTTGTTTATAATTATTGTATATAAAACAGTGTGATCAGCAGTGCTAAATAGGTGTGGTTGGGACATGGATATGGGTGTGACTAATTATGAATGGGTGTGGTCAGAGGCGTGGCCTAAAATTTGCCGCGTTGCGCGCCGCAAACTTTGTCCCTCTTTCCCATCTTCAAAAGTCGGGAGGTATGATCTAAGTCATACATCAGAATAATGTGACTCTGACTCCCAAGGGGCCGAATGTGCCAACGTGGCTACCAAGTGGCCAATGTGGTTACCAAGTGGCCAAAGTGGCTACAAGTGGCGAATGTGCCAAAGTGGCTACCAAGTGGCCAAAGTGGCTACCAAGGTGCCGAATGTGCCAAAGAGGCTACCAAGTGGCTACAGAGGTGCCGAATGTGCCAAAGTGGCTGCCAAGTGGCCAAAGTGGCTACCAAGGTGCCGAATGTGCCAATGTGGCTACCAAGTGGCCAAAGTGGCTACAAGTGGCGAATGTGCCAAAGTGGCTACCAAATGGCCAAAGTGTCTACCAAGTGGCCAAAATGGCTACCAAGTTGCCAAAGTGGCTGACGAGTTGCTGAATGTGCCAAAGTGGCTACGAAGTGTAAATGTAAAAAACTAAAATTTTTGCTTTACATTGGCTGCATATACAACCCGCAACCATTCCTTCCTGGCTCTCACTGAGACCTGGCTGACGCCCTGACACTGCCTCCCCTGCTGCACTGAGTTACGGTGGCCTCCACTTTACCCACACTACTCGCTTTGGCAACAGACATGGCGGAGGAGTGGGTTTCCTTCTTTCTAAAAACTGCTACTTCAACCCTATCCAACCCCCACCCTCCCTTATCCTCCCTTCTTTTGAGGTTCACTCTGTCTGTATCTACTCTCCCTCTAATCTGGCTGTCATATACCGGGCTCAGCCACTGACTTCATTGACCAATTCTCCACCTGGCTTCTTCACTTTCTCTCTGCTCACATCCCCACCATAATGGGTGACTTTAATATCCCTACTGACACCCTCCAGAAGCCACAAAGCTCCTGGTCCTTACCTCATCCTTTGGACTCACTCAGTGGTCCTCCACAGCCACCCACGGGGATGGACATACTCTAGACCTCATCTTCACCTGCCTCTGTTCCTTATCTAATCTCACAACCTCTCCGTTCCCCCTATCTGACCACCATCTACTCACCTTCTCATCCTTGTCCTCCTCACCTGCCCCCCATCTCCAGCCATTACCACATCCTCGCAGAAATCTTGCACACCTAGACATTCACAGACTCTCTTCTATCCCTGTCCTCCATATCTTTACTCCACGACACAGACAGCGCCAACGCTTTCTATAACTCCACCCTCACATCAGCCATAGACTAGCCCTGACTTCTTCTAAACAGACCCTATTTCACTAACCTTGTATCCTCACTATCCTACAACCCAAAACAACTGTTCAGCACATTTAACTCTCTCCTCCCCCCACCACTGCCACCTCCAACTCCCCTCATCTCTTCTGAGGACTTTGCCAGCAAGATCGACCAAACAATGCAAACCTTTACTGTTCCACCACCCCATATACCATACCTCTACCCTTCCCTAATAACTTCCCTCTCCAACATCACTGAAGAACTTACCTCCTTTCCAAATCACACCTCACCACCTGTGCACTTGACCTCATCCCTTCCAACCTGCTGCCCAACCTCAATAACATGCTAATTCCAGCCCTAACCCATCTCTTCAACCTATCGTTATCTTCTGGTACCTTCCCCTCTGCCTTCAAGCATGTCACCATCACACCCATCCTCAAAAAAGCTAACCTTGACCCAACTGCCATGCCCAGCTATCGCCCCATATCACTGCTCCCGTTTGCTTCAAAACTCCTTGAGCAGCATGTCCATGCTCAACTTTCCTCCCATCTCTCTGACAACCTCCAATCTGGCTTCCGCCCCCACCACTCCACCGAAACTGCTCTGACCAAAATTACTAATGACTTACTCACAGCCAAAGCTAACAGTTTTCCATCCTCCTCGACCTGTCCTCTGCTTTCGACACAATCGACCACTGCCTACTGCTACAGATTCTTTCTTCCCTTCGCATCAAAGGCCTTGCCCTGTCCTGGAACGCCTCATACCTTTCCGACCGCATATTTAGCGTTTCCCACTCCCACACTGCCTCCTCATCCCGCCCTCTCTCTGTTGGAGTCCCTCAAGGCTGTCCTAGGGCCCCTACTTTTTTTCCATCTATACCCTTGGCCTAGGACAACTCATAAAGTCCCATGGCTTCCAGTACCACCTGTATGCGGACGACACTCAGATCTACCTCTCTGGCCCAGATGTCACCTCTTTGCTGTCCAGAATCCTGGAGTGTCTATCAGCCATATACTCCTTCTTCAACTCTCGCTTCCTAAAACTCAATGTAGAGAAAACCGAACTCATCATCTTTCCCCCATCTCGCGTATCCCCCTACCTGATCTATCTATTATGGTAAATGGCATCACGCTCTCCTGCACCTGAAATCTGCTGCCTCGGGGTAACTCTCGACTCTGCCCTGTCCTTCAAACCGCACGTCCCAACTCTTGCCACCTCCTGTCGCCTCCAACTCAAAAATATTGCCTCTTCTGTCCCTTCCTCGCCCCACAATCTACTAAAACTCTTGTGCATGCCCTCATCATCTCCCGCCTCGATTACTGCAACACCCTCCTCTGTGGCCCCCCCGCTAACTCCCTTGCACCACTCCAGTCTGTCCTCAACTCTGCTGCCCGGCTAATCCACCTCTCTCCTCGCTACTCCCCTCTGCAAATCCCTCCACTGGCTCTCAATTCTGCAACGAATCCAGTTCAAACTACTAACACTGATCTACAAAGCCATCCACAACCTGTCCCCTCTCTATAACTCTGTACTAATCTCCCACTATCTTCCCTCACGCAATCTTCGATCCTCCCAAGACCTCCCACTCTCCTCCACACTTATTCGTTCCTCACACAACCGCCTCCAAGATTTCTCCCGAATATCCCCCATCCTCTGGAATTCCACTCCTCAACACATCCGATTATCCACCACCCTTGGATCCTTCAGACGGAACCTGAAAACCCATCTCTTCAGGAAAGCCTACAGCCTGCAATAACCATTCTGCCGCATCACCAACCACCCGAGCTGCCGCCTAACCAACCGCCTGAGCTGCCGTGTCACCACCACCAGAGCTGCCGCATCCCGGACCTTCTGTCTCTTCTCCAGTATCCCGTAGAATGTAAGTCCGCAAGGACAGGGTCCTCTCCTCTCTGTACCAGTCTGTCATCATAAATTTGTGTACTGTAAATGATATCTATAACCCTGTATGTAACCCATTTCTCATGTACAGCACCATGGAATTAATGGTGCTTTATAAATAAATAATCTGTTCATGGTGTGGCGGCGCTTGTCCCTTATTGTGATATTATTCGGTCACTTTGTGGTGGAATATGTAGTCCAATCATGGTGTGGCGGTATGTCTCCCTTGTATATTATATTATAACTTATTTTAACCAAAGAAGACTTTAAATTCAAACTACCTTAATTGTACATCCCAGTTATAGTATGCGCACAGTAAATGTGCAGGAGTCGCCTGTATTTTACAGTCAATGCTCCACTATAATCTTATAATGGCTAAAAGCTATTTGCATATAGCTGTAGGGTGGGTCCCTAGGGTCAATTCCTCCTGAGGGCCCCAGACACCTCAGTACAACCATATATATACCTAAGTGCGCACCTGTTTTTTGAGGACTATGTTGAAGTTTTTAATTTTGCTAACAGAATAAACAACAGTTCAGGAATTGTCTTTCCTTTTCATATCATTTTACAGGCTCACCATGCAGAAACACCGGATTACGTACCGGTAATGCTCTTTTATAGAGCCACGACAGCACCCACTGAGAGAGGGGATCCGCCCCTAGGAACAGGAAACCCTATGGAGAGATAAAAAGGGGCGGTCCCCTCGCTCCCACAGTTTGGGTTACAGAGATTGCGAGGAACCGCCCACCAGTATTAGTAGGCAATTTTATTTATCATTTTTTCTTAGACTACTATTTACAAGAACCAATCACCCTTATCCGTGCTCATATGCAAACTAATATATAAGGGAGGGAAGTGAAGGGGTGCTGTCGTGGCTCTATAAAAGAGCATTACCGGTACGTAATCCGGTGTTTTCTCTTCGCCACGACAGCACCCACTGAGAGACTTTCAGAGATAGTCATTTGGGGGGGATTATTGTGTTAAGAACTGATCTACCGAAACACAGGTCAGTGGAGGCAGATAAATCTAGTCTATAGTGACTATAGAAGGTAGTAGGGGACGACCAGGTTGCGGCCTTACATATGAGTTCTATCGGAACCTCTGCTCGCTCTGCCCAGGATGATGCTATCGCCCGGGTGGAATGTGCCTTCACAGTCTCAGGTGGATCTTCCCCATTAGCTGAATAGGCCAGGTATATCGCCTCCCGAATCCATCGGGATAATGTGCCCTTAGTAACACCAGCTCCTTTCCTTTGACCCTGGAAGGAAACAAAGAGAGCCCTGCTCTTCCTCCAGGGACTAGTCCTGTCTAGATAGGTTATCACAGCCCTTCTCACATCTAAAGTATGGTACTTTTCTTCCTCCTGATTAGTAGGGTTATTATAGAAGGTAGGAAGAAGAATTTCTTGAGACCTATGGAATTTAGTACACATTTTAGGTAAGTAGGAAGGGTCTGTTTTTAGGACAATCCTATCTGGCAATATTGACATAAATGGAGGATCTACTGATAGTGCCTGTATGTCACTTACCCTTCTTGCCGATACTAAGGCGACAAGAAGAGCAGTCTTGAGGGAGACATGTTTAATGTGAGCAGAATGTAGAGGCTCAAACGGGTGATCTGTTAAGGCTTCAAGGACCAGATTAACATCCCAAGGAGGTGAGTTGGGAATATGGACTGGTTCTGCT
Source organism: Ranitomeya variabilis (assembly GCF_051348905.1). Classification (NCBI taxonomy): domain Eukaryota; kingdom Metazoa; phylum Chordata; class Amphibia; order Anura; family Dendrobatidae; genus Ranitomeya; species Ranitomeya variabilis. The sequence continues at coordinate 267,742,118 of NC_135236.1, read as the reverse complement.
CTCTGGCAGGCTGAGATGAATCTGGATATCCACCTATTCCCCGCAATGTTGTGACTATACAAAGCCCCCAACGCAGAAACTTGCACTCTTAAGGTGTTAACTGAAAGGCCTAAATCACGTCCTCTTTGGAGAAATTCAAGAATTATAGGGACTGGAATTTCATTTGAGAGGGCTGAGGGATAGAGGCTTAAAAATTTTTTCCATATTTTTACATAGATCGATGTAGTGGATCTCTTCCTACTCAGCAATAGGGTATCGATTACTTTATCAGAGAAGCCCCTTAGTTTTAACAGCTGCCTCTCAAATCCCAGGCTGTCAACCGTAGACCCTTCACATGAGGGTGGTTGAAGGGCCCCTGGAAAAGCAGATCTTGATTCTCTGGGAGAATCCATGGATCCGAGATGGACATGGCTCTGAGCAGGGAAAACCATGGTCTCTTTGGCCAGAATGGAGCGATCAAGATTACATTCGCTCTGTCCTCTCTTATCTTCCTGATGACTGTTGGAAGAAGAATCATCGGGGGAAAGGCATATGCTTTCTGAAATGTCCATGGAATCTGGAGGGCGTTGAGAACATCGGGGTTGTCTGCTCGGAACATTGAGGCGAATGTTTTTACTTGCCTGTTGTCTCTTGTGGCAAAGAGATCTATGTCGGGTATACCCCATTTTATAGTTATCATATTGAATATCCGACGATTTAACACCCACTCCCCTTGATGGAGGGTATGACGACTGAGAAAGTCTGCTTTTGCGTTGTCTATCCCTCGGACATGTAGCGCTGATAAGGACAGAAGATGGTTTTCGGCTATAGTCAAGATGTTTTCGGCTATAGACATGAGAGTGCCTGATCTCGTTCCGCCTTGATGGTTGACGTAAGCCACCGATGTCATATTGTCTGAGAGTACCCTGGTATGTGTTCCGTGCAACTGTGGGAGGAATTCACATAGGGCATGATAGATGGCTTTTAGTTCTTTTTTATTAGACGAATCGTCTAACTCCGAAACCGACCACAACCCTTGGACAACCTGGTCCCCCAAGTGTGCTCCCCAACCATGAGGGCTGGCATCCGTAAATATTATTTTTGAGGGTTTAATATCCCAGGGAACCCCGCTAATTAGATGATCTGGTTGTAGCCACCAGGTTAGGGATTGGATTACGTCATTAGAAAGGGAAATTTTACCGTCTAACCGTCCTTGTAATTTTATCTCCTCATGTAAAATTGCATACTGTAAGCATCTCGAGTGGAATTGGGCCCATGGAACCGCCGGGATACATGACGTGAAGGAGCCAAGTAAGGACATACCTTCCCGAAGGGAAATTATAGGTTTATCTAGTATAGCCTGAACTTTCTTCCCCACCGTTATTTGTTTAGATTCTGGGAGAAAACATCTTTGAGTTATAGAATCTAATATAATCCCCAAAAATACTTGCCGAGTCGTTGGGATCAGCCGAGATTTTTCCCAATTTATTATCCATCCTAAGTTCTGCAAGGATGAAATCATGTGACTTAATCTTTGTTGACATTGTGAGGGGGATTTTCCTACCACTAAAAGGTCGTCTAGGTATGGGATTATGAGGGTGTCTTTTAATCTTAGATATGACATGACCTCTGACATTAGTTTAGTGAATACCCTTGGAGCAATTGATAGTCCAAAGGGCATTGCTGCATACTGAAAGTGTCGTATACATCCTTTTATGATAACCGCAACGCGGAGATATTGTTGATGTTTTTTAAAGATTGGGAGATGGTAATACGCATCTTTCAAGTCCAGAACCGTCATAAAGCAATGGGGAAACAGGAGTTTTATGGTGGATCGGATAGACTCCATTTTAAAGGTTTGATTTTCTAAGAAGGTGTTTAATTTTTTAAGGTTTATAATGGTTCTGAATGATCCATCCGGTTTTGGTATTAGAAATAAAGGGGAGTAAAACCCTTTGCTCTCCTGAAGAAGTGGAACTTCCACCAGAACCCCCTTGGACAGAAGACTCATTACTTCCTGCTCCAATGCGTCCTGTTGTGATTGAGATTTTAATGAAGTCAATAGAAATGAGTCCGGAGGGACTCGGGAAAATTTTAATTTTAAGCCGGAGGTGACAAGATCATTTGCCCAACTATTTGATGTTATCAGCCGCCATTTATCTGAGAAGGAGGATAATCTACCTCCCACAGGTAGATCCGCTCTAACGGGGTTTGTCCTCAGGTTTGAAAGGGCGCTTCCCAAAGAATGCACCCCTTTGTTTGGTGTCTCTAGTGGCCCATCGGTCTTGGTTCTTAAAATCTTTCCTTTTATTAAACACGGGCTTCCGGAATGCTCTCCTATAGGATGGAAGGTAATTAACGTTAGGGAAGCCCTTCTTCCTCTCTCCCGCTTTAGTTAAGATTTCGTCTAGTTTAGTACCAAACAGGTACTCACCCTGACACGGGAGGCCACACAATTTAGATTTTGTTTGGGGATCACCCTTCCATCCTTTAAGCCACAGGGCTCTACGTGCTGCATTCGTGAGTCCCGCTGACTTAGCCGCTAAGCGTATGGAGTCAGCAGATGAGTCCGCCAGGAAGGCTGTAGCCCCTCTGATCAGGGGTATAGAGGACATTAATCTGTCTCTAGAGAGACCGCTTTTTAGTCCCTCCTCCAAGTCATTTAACCAGACTAGCATGGACCTAGCGGTGCATGTAGCCGATATTGCCGGCCTAAAGGCTCCCGTACATGACTCCCAAGCTCTTTTTAAAAGAGAGTCGGTTTTGCGGTCTAATGGGTCTTGTAATGAACCCGAATCCTCCACGGGCAGTGAGGATTTTTTGGATGTGGATGCCACTGCCGCATCCACCTTCGGGGCTTTTGACCATAATAAGAACTCGTCATCATTGAAGGGATAACGTCTTTTTGAGGTTGGTGGTAAACCCCTTTGCCCCTGGTTTTCCCACTCTTTCTTGATTAAATCTTTTACCGCTGATATTACAGGAAAGGAGGGCCTTTTCTTTTCTGACAGACCAGCGAACATGATATCCTGCTGCGTTTTAGGGACCTTAGAATCTTCAATACCCATGGTGTTGCAGACTGATTTTACCAGGTTATCAATGCTATCGGTGGGAAAGCATGTATCTTGATCCTCATCAGAGGAAACGTATTCACGGGAAATGTCCGAGTCTGCATTTTCTCTGTCAGACGACTGGTCAGACATAGGGGAAACGTACCCTTTTTTCACTTTAGTACGCGGCTCTTTGTCAGAACTATGTACGGCCCGTAATTCTTCCCTGATCATGACCCTAATATCCTCAGATCTAACCGAGGCTTCTTCCCGCAGGGTAGAGTCAATACACGGTTTACACAGCCTCTTTTTATGACTATCCGGAAGGGGCTGGAGACATAACGCACACTGTCTGTGTTTCGTTTTTTCAGTTCTTTTGGCCTAGGGTGTGAGGGAGAGGGAACAGTAATCAGCCTAAATAGGGTGCGACATCGGAGCGACATCGCCGGCGTCCTTTCATATGGGGGCCGCCATCTTCTTCCGGTTGTACCCGGAAGCGCTAGTCACTTCCGGGTCGCGGCCATACTGTATGGGCCTGCGCTGCCGCCGGTGTCAGCGCAGGCGCTGTCCTCCTCCTCCATCACCCCGGAAGTTTACCTGTACTTCCGGGGGAATACACTGGGGCTCCATGCTGTGTATGCGTCCGCCGAGGACGGCGCGACGCTGACCGCACCACAGCGTTGCTCCCGCAGACGAATCCGGCTGGTATCCCGAGAGCCAGCAACCACCCGTCCTGGCCTCACGGCGTCTGCCAGCAGAGGGGGGAAACTGAGTCAGGACCCCCGACGCTGCTTCCAGCTCTGGAGCCCCTGCCGTCCTCTAAGGTAAACTGCGCAGGCGGCATCCAGGCTAGGTATCCTCTTCTCTCCATGGATTCCCGTAGGAACAGGAAACCAAACTGTGGGAGCGAGGGGACCGCCCCTTTTTATCTCTCCATAGGGTTTCCTGTTCCTAGGGGCGGATCCCCTCTCTCAGTGGGTGCTGTCGTGGCGAAGAGAAAAAGTAATAAGACAACTTTATTCTTTAGGGTTACTATTTGGGGGGATTGTACTCATGCAGCTAACTACTGTATAAAAATCAGTGGGCTGGAGAGAGAGCTGACTGAGATCTTAGGAGTTAAAGAGGTATTTCCATCTCCAAGATCATATCCCAATATGCAAAAGGTGTAATAATAATAATCTAAGCAAATAGCTCCAATTGGAAATGTAGTATAGCTCTTCTGATACGCTATGCCACTTACCCCATGTTCAAGGCATTGCACATGGTTATGACTACTCAAAGTGAGTTAGTTGTTAGTAGTCGTAACCATGGATTCCTAAGCTACTGCAATGCCCTGCACATGGGGTAAGCAACAGCAAATCAGAAGAACTATACTACATTTCTAATTAGAGGTATATGCTAATATTATCCTTATACCTACTAGATATTGGGATAGGATCTTGGAGATGGGAATACCCCTATAACTCACCTCCTGGAATGTACCTTCTGTGCATAGTCAGACAGACTCTTGTGGACAATCTCCTTGGAAACTAGCTGTACACTATGTAAGATAAAATCGCTCACAGCAGGAGAATGAAAGCAGATAGAAAAGGCAAGTTGCTTGCAATCTTGCTAATTAAAGCAATGTAATAACACGAATACCCTTTTAATATTCTAATAAGTCCATGTACATTGAAATTAAACTCAGACGGTGTCCAGATCTTATCAGTATTATAATAATTTGGAACAGTGGAGAAATTTCTATTTGCCAGGACGTGTATTGGGTTGTAACAGCGAGTCAGTAATTTATTCTGCGCTTGTCAACCATAACTTTTGGTTGTATGTTCTTTTTTACTAACATGTGAATCCCGAAGATGAACATGTGCTATGTCTTAGATTTCTATGCATATTTTGACTTATCTACTATATAATTGTCTAGGGGTCACTTCCGTCTGTCTGTCCTTCTGTCTGTCATGGATATTCATTGGTCGCGGCCTCTGTCTGTCATGGAAATCCAAGTCGCTGATTAGTCTCGCCAGCCGCCTGTCATGGCTGCCGTGACCAATCAGCGACGGCCACAGTCCGATTAGTCTCTCCCTACTCCCCTGCAGTCAGTGCCCGGCGCCCGCTCCATACTTCCCGCAGTCAGTGCCCGCTCCATACTCGCCTCCAGCCACCGCTAACACAGGGTTAATGCCAGCGGTAACGGACCGCGTTATGCCGCGGGTAACTCATCCCGTTACCGCCGCTATTAACCCTGTGTGACCAAGTTTTTACTATTGATGTTGCCTATGCAGCATCAATAGTAAAAAGACCTAATGTTAAAAATAAAAAAAACACCTGCTATTCTCACCTTCCGTAGTCCGAGGATTCGCTCGCGTCTGCCACCATCTTCCGTTCCCAGAGATGCATTGCGAAATTACCCAGAAGACTTAGCAGTCTCGCGAGACCGCTAAGTGATCTGGGTAATTTCGCAATGCATCCTGGGAACGAAAGATGGCGGCAGCCACGCACGCATCGCCAGAGGTTCGCTGGATCTACGCTGGATCACGGCGGGTGAGTATATAACTATTTTATTTTTTGAACAGGGATATGGTGCCCACACTGCTAAATACTACGTGGGCTGTGTTAGATACCGCGTGGCTGCTATATACTACCTGTCCAGTGTTAGATACTATGTGGGCTGTGTTCTATACTGCGTGGGCTGCGTTATATACTACATGGCTGCTATATACTACGTGGGCAGTGTTATATACTACGTGGCTGTGTTCTATACTGCGTGCTATATACTACATGGCCACTGTTAGATACTATGTGGGCTGTGCTATATATTACGTGGGCTGTGTTATATATTACGTGGCCAGTGTTACATACTGTGTGGCTGTTATATACTGCGTGGCTGCTATATACTGTGTGGGCTGTGTTATATACTACGTGGGCTGTGTTATTTACTGCGTGGCCTATATTAATGCATCGGGTATTCTACAATATGTATGTATATAGCAGCCACATGGTGTATACCACATGCCACGTAGTACTCCTGTATACTACGTGGCCTGTGCTATATACTATGTGGCTGCTATATACACATACATATTCTAGAATACCCGATGTGTTAGAATCGGGGCTACCATCTAGTGATATATAATTTGGCTTATGAACTGAAATAAAGAAAATAACTGAATTGAAGAAAATAAGTTATTTTATTGCAAGATATATAAATATTTATAACATACATATTAATTTTAATACAGTTATTAGTCACTGCCAAATGATCCACAACCAACAGCTTAATACTGCAAGATGAGAATCATTTGGCAGTGCGCAATGAATAAAAATTTGCCAAATCAAGCCTAACATGCCAGCAAATCTCACAGCACACAGTATCTACACACTGGACATATAAATAGTGCACATTGAGCTTAGGGAGCATTACATGCAGCATATAATTACATGGGAGCACAATCTCGTGAGCATTGTGAGAGGCCACAATCCATCAGAACTTCTTACATATTAAAATGCTTAAAACAAACTTATTAGACACTTAATCTTTTTTCAAGAAAAACTGTTGTGAGGGCTCCCAGCAATGACGTGGAAATCGGCAGGAAAATTCCAAATATTGCTGCATGTAATCTGAAAACAAGAGAAAAAATGCATTATTTTATTATATCACGATGATATGAATACATACAGTCATCAGATAGTGTGTGATCAGGATATACGTGAGGCGGGCTGTAATTATTCATCAGTGTTTACACGACCTCCTGCTTAGGAACCGTGAGGGATTCATCTCATGAGACAAACTCTGCTGGAGACTGGTAGTCATTTATTGCTTTATTTGTTTTTCTCTGCCATCCACTCAAGGGCTCTAGTCAGGGGAACACAGAGATATATAGAGGCCATGTTTGGGGTCACCCAAAGTTTACAAAGGATTGAAGACAGGCTCTTCTAGTTCACAGTCAGTGTCATTGCCCTTTGCATAGAATGCTATCATCTGTCCAGGGTCTTATTTTTTTTCTCTTTAAGTGGTCATCTAAAGGGAAACACAGTTCTATACTGTATGATGAAACATCTAGCGATCACTGAAGAGATTTCGGGAATTTTAACAATTTTTTTTATAAGTGGCCTAACAGTTGGAAATGTTTTAAAATAATAAAATAATCTACTTAATAAATCCCCACCATTCTGACGCTGCCACTTGGGTGTAATCAACGTATCCTGCAGTCATGTCCATTATTCAACTATTTACTGACTTCAAGCATCACATACTGTACATGCAGATATCACTGCTGAGGCCAGTGATTGCCTGCAGAGGTCACATGAATGATGGACGTGACATAATTGCTGTAGGACCAAAGAAGATCACTGGAGCAAGAAAGGACTGAAAAAGTAAATTAATTGTTATTTTATTATTTCAACACAATTTCCGATGTGAGACCATTTTAAAAATCCAGGGAAACCCATATAAGAGCATTCTACATACATTGATATTCATGTTCTCCGTTTCTTAGGTAGTCAATTTGAGTTATTTTAGAAAGCTGCAGAGACAAGTCCCTCTCTTCTGGCAGTGAAACAACACATCCCACGTGGTCAGCTAACTCCCTTTTTTAGGAACCACTATGTCAGGCTGCCAATAGCGTCAATGACGACAGCCACAGAAAGTGTATGTCAGACACTAGCATTATCATCCTGGCCTCACCTCCTAAACTAAACCTAGATAGAACTTCTATCATGACAATAATCCTTGTTGGCCTGGCTGCCCAGAGTAAGGAACACAAATTACGCTCCTCTATTATTCCAAATAGCTACTAACTACTGCCACAATTGGGCTGCACAGTACCCACAATTCTATTTCCCATGAAGTGGTTCTGTCCACGTAAGCGCTCAGCGCTACATTGGCAGCATCAAACATACACTTGCCCTAGAAATGTCAAAAACGTTAACTAAGTCTTAAAGGACTATGGTAGACAGAATCTTAAAGTGGTTGTCTGGCCTTTTTATTAAAGTGATATTAAAGTATCAGTGGTGGCGAACCTATGGCACGCGTGCCAGAAAGGGTACACAGAACTTTCCCTGCGCCATCACCTCAGCACTAGTGCTTTTCCGCAACAGTGGACAAGGCCATGAGTGTGAGGAGCCCAGTGATGCCGACCTCTACTTCAGCAAGATTTTCTTTCTCGGATGCACATCCAGCTGAAGTGTGTTGCAGCACATGAACTTGCCAGGTCAGTGCACCATAATACACGCTGCTGGCCAATCAGAGGCCAGCAGCTAATGTCGGAGTATATATACTGCATATAGCAGGATATAGGGGCATGTATACTAGGACGGGGAATATATGTTATATATACGAGGATGTGGGGTCATATACACTCCCTGACAGAAGTTATGTCGCTTATCCATGTTATGTAAATAAAAGCTTATAACCTGACGTTAAATTCATCCACTGGTTGTATAAATTATTCTTATGAAAGCTGAAACCCTGCAAAATGTGGTTTAGGTTAAGAAAATTAATTGGCATCAATGCAGAAATATTGATCAGTTAATGGACACAGAATGGTCAGATTTTGGCAAGACAAAAGTTTTGTCGCCTAGTCATATAATGCATCCAATCATAGTTTACATCCTCACCTGTGCTCAGTAAATGATCGGTTAATTAGTGTGTGTATAAAAAGAAACCCAGCACCCCAGACCTTCACTTGACCTGCAACTTGAGCTCTGATAACATGCCAAAAATTCACCCTGCGACCAAAGCCTGGATTATCAAGAGGTTGAAGACCAGATCCACTGCAGAGAGTTATAAGCTTTTATTCACATAACATGGATAAGTGACACATCTTCTGTCAGGGAGTGTACAGTGCCTTGCAAAAGTATTCGGCTCCCTGGAACTTTTCAACCTTTTCCCACATATCATGCTTCAAACAAAGATATCAAATGTAAATTTTTGGTGAAGAATCAACAAGTGGAACACACTTGTGAAGTTGAATGAAATTTATTGGTTATTTTACATTTTTGTGGAAATTCAAAAACTGAAAAGTGGGGCATGCAATATTATTCGGCCCTTTACTTTCAGTGCAGCAAACTCACTCCAGAAGTTCATTGTGGATCCCTGAATGATCCAATGTTGTCATAAATGCCTAATGATGATAAAAATAATTCACCTGTGTGTAATCAAGTCTCCGTATAAACGCACCTGCTCTGTGATAGTCTCATGGTTCTGTTTGAAGCACAGAGAGCATCATGAAGACCAAGGAACACAACAGGCAGGTCCGTGATACTGTTGTGGAGAAGTTTAAAGCCGGATTTGGATACAAAATGATTTCCAAAACTTTAAACATCCCAAGGAGCACTGTGCAAGCAATCATATTGAAATGGAAGGAGAATCATACCACTGCAAATCTACCAAGACCCGACCGTCCCTCTAAACTTTCATCTCAAGCAAGGAGAAGACTGATCAGAGATGCAGCCAAGAGGCCCATGATCACTCTGGATGAGGTGGGACAGTCTGTCCATAGGACAACAATCAGTCATACACTTCACAAACCTGGCCTTTATGGAAGAGTGGCAAGAAGAAAGCCATTTCTCAAAGATATCCATAAAAAGTGTTGTTTAAAGTTTGCAACAAGCCACCTGGGAGACACACCATACACGTGGAAGAAGGTGCTCTGGTCAGATGAAACCAAAATCGAACTTTTTGGCAACAATGCCAAACGATATGTAAAGGCAACACAGCTCATCACCCTGAACACCATCCCCACTGTCAAACATGGTGGTAGCAGCATCATGGTTTGGGCCCGCTTTTCTTCAAAAGGGACAGGGAAGATGGTTAAAATGGATGGAGCCAAATACAGGACCATTCTTGAAGAAAACCTGTTAAGAGTCTGCAAAAGACCTGAGACTGGGACGGAGATTTGTGTTCCAACAAGACAATGATCCCAAACATAAAGCAAAATCTACAATGGAATGATTCACAAATAAACGTATCCAGGTGCTAGAATGGCAAAGTCAAAGTCCAGACCTCAATCCAATCGAGAATCTGTGGAAAGAACTGAAAACTGCTGTTCACAAACGATCTCCATCAAACCTCACTGAGCTCGAGCTGTTTGCCAAGGAAGAATGGGCAAGAATTTTAGTCTCTCGATGTACAAAACTGATAGAGACATACCCCAAGCAACTTGCAGCTGTAAGCGCAGCAAAAGGTGGCGCAACAAAGTATTAAGTTAAAGGGGCCGAATAATATTGCACGCCCCACTTTTCAGTTTTTGAATTTGCTCAAAAATTTTAAATAACCAATAAATTTCGTTCAACTTCACAATTGTGTTCCACTTGTTGTTGACTCTTCACCAAAAATTTACATTTGGTATCTTTATGTTTGAAGCATGATATGTGGGAAAAGGTTGAAAAGTTCCAGGGAGCCGAATACGTTTGCAAGGCACTGTATACATACCAGGATGGGGGGAGCATATTGCAGTCTGGTACCTCTGCTCCTGTCTGTGGCTGTTCTCCACTGCTCCTGCCTGCTCTTGTAGGAGTTGTTTTTTCTAAACTAAAACCACAATTTTCAGACTAAATTGCCGTGTTGGCACTTTGTGATAAATAAGTGGGTCTTCAGTTGCAGTTTGGGCACTTGGTTTCTAAAAGGTCCGCCATCACTGATCTATATGATTGCAGACTTCTAAATCCTCACAGTGTGTGTGTCGCAGGATTTCCCAGTGTTTGCGGCGAGAGCGAGTTGTCACATGTGACTTGCATATTTCTAGCCACTTTCTGACTTGATATGCACGGCCTCGCTCAATACCAGTGAACTGAGTGAGGGCATGCATGTCGAGTTGCAGTGGGTACGCTGTGAAGAGTGAAGATTCAGAAGTCTGAAGTCACCAAATGATTGCAGATTTTTTTCAAGAGCCCAGACAACCCTTATAGATCATGTAACAGACCCACACCATGATTATTGTCCTGTGACCAGTGTGCAAAGAGCAAGATCAAGAACCCGAATGACACAGCAGCAGATTTCTCAATGTGGCAACCACAGTGCCTGTACAATACAACACATGTATGTCTGTCCATTCCTCTAGCCATTGGAGCAACCACCAGCAGCCATTTGAGTGTCACTATTTCTCACTGTGCCAAGATACCGAGCTGAAGTTGAGAAGGAAGAATTACAGATGGGTTGTCCTTCCAGGACAGTGACAGCAATCCTGAATAATATTTTGGGCATGAGGTCAGGAATTACAGAATACAAGCAACCAAGATACATTATCTCTCCACCACCCAGAAATTCACTGCTCTAATTTTTCCAAAACAGAACATACACCGAACAGAGAGTTTTACTGATGTAACTTTGCATTAGCGTGGCTGTCTAGGTAAACGGTGTATTTCTGGAAGCCACTGCAATATATTCTACTCTGGAATCAGTCAAAACAAGCAAAACTCTCTGTAAAGATAAGGAAACATTTGTGTTCGGACTTACAAGAAAAAATACCAGCTAAAATTTAACTTTCAATATATTATTTAAAACTCATAAATATAAAATGAGAAAAAAGTACCCCTAATAATATAGGGAATTAAATACAATGTTACTTATAATAAATATAGTGCACACTAGAAAGAAAACCCCATAATAAAGGCAACAATGTTTCTTGTGATTAACTCTAATAATCTTTATTTTTTTTATATAGCGCTAACATATTCCGCAGCGCTTTACAGTTTGCACACATTATCGCTGTCCCCGATGGGGCTCACAATCTAGATTCCCTATCAGTATGTCTTTGGAATGTGGGAGGAAACCGGAGAACCCTGGGGAAACCCACGCAAACACGGGGAGAACATACAAACTCTTTGCAGATGTTGTCCTGGGTGGGATTAGAACCCAGGACCCCAGAGCTGCAAGGCTGCAGTGCTAACCACTGAGCCACCGTGCTGCCCACTCTGTACAAATCCCACAATAGCAGACAAATAGAATAATGTATGCCCCAATTAAATTGATAAATATTATTGTTTAATTATCTCATTCTATATGTTCCTAGCCACGGAGGATGGCACCAGAAAATAAACGCAAATGGTGCCCCCGCTCACCGACGGCTGACTAACAGGTCCTATGAATTGCTAGCCTTACTTAGCAGACCAACCATGTAGGAACACTTCAATGCTTCAATATAAAGGTCTCACAATAAAGTAGTCAAATTCTGAAGGCTGAATCCAGACCAGGTCATATAGGAACACTTCAGGATATTAGTCAAGTGGGACATATTGGCCAAAAAGATAGACAAAACCACAGGATAACCTCATAAGGGATACAATCGCTTATATCACCTGCTATACATAAACAAAGGGGGCATAACAGCAAAGATCAATGACGGGGAATCCAGATTTGCGCTGCACTTATCTGCTTCCCCTGCAGTGTATATAGCCTACAGTGTATAGTAACACTTACAGTACATTCAACATTGTTTTTTTTGTTCCATTAATGCAACTCCTGCAAAATATGTATTTGTCTTATAACAGATACAAAAGGAGCCAGATCGACCCTATGCACTTTAATTGGGACTATTTGGTTTCTGTCGAGGAGGCCATCATTTAACATAAAAAGCACACACACTGCACCACTTCTTCTGGCAAAAACTGATGGAGCTTGCAATGGAATATCGAACGCAAGTGTGAACCCAGATTTCGTTGAATATCATATTGGGAAGTGCTTTATAACAAAGTGCAAATCTTAATATATACTTACCTTGTAATGTCTTCACATCCTGTTCCGTCCAGATGTGTCCGGATCCCAGAATTCCAAGTGGCGGAAGTTCACTGACCTCCATATTGGGACACCCAAGTGATAGGTGTCTCAATATGGAAACTGCTGGTGGTACCACAAGCGGAACACCGTCACACCACACACACTGTATATGCCGTACGCACCACACACACACACACACACACACTGTCTATGCCGTACCCACCACACACACACTGTATACGCTGTACCCACCACACACACAAACACACACTGTATATGCCGTACCCACCACACACACACACACACACACTGTATACGCTGTACCCACCACACACACACACACACACTGTATACGCCGTGCGCACCACACACACTGTATACACCGTACGCACCACACACTGTATACGTCGTACGCACCACAAACACACACTGTATACGCCGTGCGCGCCACACACACTGTATACACCGTACGCACCACACACACACTGTATACACCGTACGCACCACACACACTGTATACGCCGTACGCACCACACACACACTATACACCGTACGCACCACACACTGTATACGCCGTACGCACCACAAACACACACTGTATACGCCGTACGCACCACACACACACACTGTATATGCCGTACGCACCACACACTGTATACGCCGTACGCAGCCTCTTGCGTGGTACCACCAGCGGAACACCATCGCAAACACGCCGCCGCCGGGATCAGCCGAATGATTCACTGACCGCCACCATCTGTGTACAGGAGGAGCGCATAGCACATGGGATAGACAGGTCAAAGAAGAGAGCACAAACGGGAGAAGTCAGCACATGGGGAAATAGATTCTGAATGCTGCAAAGCCTGCCCCCATCATGACATTACTGCCCTTCCGATGAGGTACCTTCGGGCCTCCATCTAGTTATTGTAATAAAGAGAGAACTAGTTAATTCTGGGTGTACTATTATACTGGCCAATCAATAGTAGTGCATCATGCTGCGGCCAGTGATTGCCTGCAGAAGTCACATATTCATGTAGCGACATCATCTCTGCAGAAAGCTTAACTGAAGTCTTAGTATCAAACTTCTGGAAATCATGTGCGGCCCAAAGAAAGAAGGTCACAGAAGAGCCTCTTTACAGACATGGTGACTTTATTAAAGGTAAAGGAAAGAACACATTTCAGCTCAGATCTTGCACTTTCATCAGGTTTCATAATATGTATGTTCATGTTCACATTCACATATATACACTAAAACTTAAGCAAAGACTTAAGGTACCGTCACATTAAGCGACGCTGCAGCGATAGCGACAACGATGGCGATCGCTGCAGCGTCGCTGTTTGATCGCTGGAGAGCTGTCACACAGACCGCTCTCCAGCGACCAACGATGCCGAGGTCCCCGGGTAACCAGGGTAAACATCGGGTTGCTAAGCGCAGGGCCGCGCTTAGTAACCCGATGTTTACCCTGGTTACCAGCGTAAAAGTAAAAAAAACAAACAGTACATGCTCACCTGCGCGTCCCCCAGCGTCCGCTTCCTGACACTGACTGAGCTCCGGCCCTTAGCAGAGCGGTGACGTCACCGCTCTGCTTTCACTTTCACTTTAGGGCCGGCGATCAGTCAGAGCAGGAAGCGGACGGCAGGGGACGCGCAGGTGAGCATGTACTGTTTGTTTTTTTTACTTTTACGCTGGTAACCAGGGTAAACATCGGGTTACTAAGCGCGGCCCTGCGCTTAGTAACCCGATGTTTACCCTGGTTACCAGTGTAAAATATCGCTGGTATCGTTGCTTTTGGTGTCAAACACAACGATACACGGCGATCGGACGACCAAATAAAGTTCTGGACTTTATTCAGCGACCAGCGACATCACAGCAGGATCCTGATCGCTGCTGCGTGTCAAACTAAACGATATCGCTAGCGAGGACGCTGCAACGTCACGGATCGCTAGCGATATCGTTTAGTGTGACGGTACCTTTAAAGACTAACTAGATCCGCCCCGAAGATAAGGTGCGACCATTTAACAAGGATCCATTGCATTTTTAAAAAAAAGCTATGCGGCACTGATACATTCTGATAAAATAAAAACTTACTTAATTTATTCAAAATTATGAACCTAGCCCTAGCCAGATCTCATAAGATCTGATTCTGGGAACCGCTTTATAACATAATGTATATATTGCAATTAAAAGAGAGAATTACTTAATTGTGGGTCTACCATTATTTCTGGCCAATCAATGGTTGTAGAAGGTCACCACTGCGGCCAGTGAATGCCTGCAGAGGTCATATGTCCCATGATGTCAGGAAGCGGAGACTGGTGAGCAACTGGGCAGCATTGGAACAGGAGTAGGTGCGGATCAGTGAGGCGAGTATTGCTACTTAGACAAAAGAAACAACTTTTACTCATTAGACAACCCCTTTTATAAGACTAAGCAGAGTTTGTCTCATGGGATAAATTTCATAATGACAAATGATGTACAATAAAAAATTATATTGTGGTACCGTGTTAGCCAGAAAAATCGATGTAAATACATATGCCCAAAAATGTAAAAAAAAAAATAAAGGTATCACTTCGAGAATACCTTTGGGCATAAAAGTATTTACATAATGACAAATAATGAAAACACAAGAGCTCTACAGTGATCATACACTGGGCACATCTGTATGGAGGTCTCAATTTAAGGGCTCCAAAATATTAGATATTTTATTAAACATTTATTTTGAGTAAAATTTGGATAAAATGGCAATCTTGACAATTTAGTGACTTACCGCAAATTATTTTATCACAGTTTTTTGCTATGAATATATTTGGGAATATACAACTCAATTAATCTTCCAGTTCTACAAAGTCCTCCACTGTAATAAAAATTTGGGCTATTTGGGAAGAGGATTTCATTCACGAACACTTCGGCATTGGACAAGATTTTGCCTGAAACACGAAGTGCGGTGCCAAGTCCTATTTTGTGCTAATAGTACACTTTTCAGTTTTTTCTTGACTTCTTATAAGTGACTTTCTCGATTTGTCACATTTGTCCAGAGTTCACGAGGGCAATGGTAGTAAGGCTGAGGGACCACCCGCAGAGGGTGTAAGAAGCGCTTTTAATAGCCGGGTTCGCAGCCTCTATGAAGTGCAGTGTCCTGCGGGGAGTGTGTAATGTGGAGGTAATTTAACCTGCTCCAGTAATGCTAGTTTATTTAGTAAGTAACTATTTCCAACAGCGGGCAGAGCCTTTGAGTAAACTGGCTTTTGTTGCTAATAAAAGGACAAGCTTGCTCTCAATAGGCTTTTGTTGTGGAGTTGTTCTGTGTCATTATGTACAATGAATTAGCACCATGCTCATTATGCTGCTTGGGCTGTCAAAGACTTCTTCTGAAAACAAGCCATTTCCTTGGTCTGAAGGTCAGGGGGATAGACAGTTGTATGTCTCAATGGCTGCAATCACCCAGCCATGGTTACATTACCTTTGTGCAGAGACGTCTTGCTGTCGGGATGACTTGATCCTTGCAAACAGTCCTAAGACAATAGGACAATGTAGTGGTTAGCAGAGCGGCAAACAGCTACAATCCTTACACGCTGGTACAATTCTCAATTTACAGTGAACTGGGCACCATTGGTTGATATAAGAGCTGAAAGGCTTCTATCCCATAATCTTTTTGTTTATACTGTATGATCAAGAAAGACTAAAACCCCTAACCAAATAGCCAGCCCACATGGCACACTAAGCTTCCTTCCATTAATAGGCGTTTTCCCATATACAAAATTTAGGTTATGCTTTAGAACTTTACACAACTACGGTGCTGTAGCCAAACAACGGTCATGTGTCTCCGGGAAAAGGAATAGCTTATATTTTCACTACTTCAAAAACGGTTAAAAAAAAGTTTGGTTGAATGAATTTTAAAAAAATAATAAAATAAATGTGTAGCTATATTAAGATCCTAGGAGAGAGACAGACACGCAGCCATCATCTCTCCAGCGGCAGCCCCTGTGGAGCAACGCGCATCCAAGCTCCCGCTTCCTCCGTACCATGAAAAATAAGCAAATGTGACATGGTGTTTATAGGTTATAAGATTAGAGGCCAGAAAGTAACTGAGCAGAGCAGAAAATTACACAGCTCCCGTCTGCACTTAACTCATACACTACCAATGGCTGCAAGAGTGCATCAGATCTTAGTCCTTTATCCATTTATATATATTAATATGATGTATTCTACACAAAACAAGTAAATAAGTCATTTATCAAACATTCAGGGTAAAGTGGATTCTTGAAATGCACTACTGATATAACACAATCCAACTGATCTCTGGAATAAGTGGTTGTATTCCAACGCGTTTCAGAGTCCATCTGACTCCTTCTTCAGGACAACCACAGATCATTTCAGACATTGAGTCCCAACTATTCAACAGCACTGAAGAATAAATTACACATTTTACAGAATATGCTCTGATGTCTTTTTTTCAACTCCTTATAGTCATATACAAGATAAAAGCCCTGAAGAGATGGTCGGAAGCATTTACTGTATCATATATGTCAGCTGGCATGACAAGAAATGAGTTTGGAAAATTGATTCTGATTATGGACATTTACAGAATATCTCCGGCCGTTCCCTGTGAAATAAATGCTAAAAATAATGGCATTCAGTAGTTAAATGCTTTCACTACTAATTGCACAAAAAAAAAATCATAGTGAGTTAATTCTCCCATATCAAAAGCAGCTGCTCTCTGATATATCATACACAAAACTCAAATTCCTAGAACTCGCAGCCATTTTCTTCTCATATATCAGGGTGTTTCTAGTGATAAAAAAAAACACATATGTTTAACAGACTTAATGCGCTGTCTGAAATTTAATTAAATTTGGCCTTTGGTCACCTTTTGTGGTCTGATAGATATAGCACAGAGAGAAGATTAGAAAAACAGGTTAATTATGTTTCAAAGAGTTAATCATATGTTAAATACAAGCAGACAAGCTCATTTTCTAGGGAAAGGAATGAGATCCAACACGGTCCTTTTCTAAACCCCCTCCAAAGATACACAACGTGTCATGATAAAATAACTGTTCCTAAAAGTGAAGAGTCCCGAGACAATAACAATGATATTCTCCGCATGGCATCTCTCCCGCGGTGACACCGTAAGAAATAGAAGTGTTCCTATAATGACATCAAGGCAACAAGGAATAGCGCTATTCATTATATTTTTCTTACCGGATATACATTTGCTCCACTAATGTATATGTAATTATGTTACATGTAATTGTCATGTTAATTAAGTATATGTAATAAATAAGATGGAAAAAAAAGATACATTGTATTAAAAAAAACAAACTGTAAAGTTTAAGTCATCCTTAGTAAATCCCAGCGTAAAAATGTCTACATTTTCTGCATCATTTTGCAACTGTACAAATAATACACACTTGATACTATATTAAGGAGGAACTTTCTCCAACCACATTCTACAGGGTGTCCCTAAAGTCTGGACACATAGGGAAAAATACATATTTTCAAGAAATGAAATTTACTAACATTTTATTCAATTGGAATATTAAACAACTTTTCAATATGATTTCCACCATTTGCAATGCAAAGGTTATTGCGCTTTGCAAAATTCTATTATAGTTAATTAAATTAATTTCAAATTATAGTTAATGAGAATGTGTCCAGACTTTAGGGACAGGAAAATAAAAGCTTATCCTTTTCTAATGGCTTCTGGAACAATTCAGACACTAATTTTAAAATATAAATGGATAAAAAGAGGAAAATAGAAGATGGAAATAAATTCCATATTGTCAGCTGTAATTTTTTTTGTTAACAAGCTACAACCAAAATCTGATCATTAACAAACACATATTAATAATTGTATCATTGCCAACTAAACACCAAACAGGGGCAATGTCTTATCCCGAAATGTGTACGAAAATAGAGGAACCGACCCGTCTGTGGTCACTTTATGATAGACCTCAATAAAGTGGTCATGAGCATTTCATTAAAGAGAAAACTAAACTTCTGTTTTTACTTGTCGCTTATGGATTTTATGAAACCAGGGATATTAATATAACTAATCTAATAAATGAATAGCTGTGAGGTACAAGCTAAAGATAAGTGAATTAGTCTATATCTATACAGTAATGAGGTTAGCGAGGCTTGGCGTATCATTATCACTTACATAGTATACTCACCGCCATGTGTCCTTCAATGGCTTTAGTTTATTTGGCAGATTTTAAATCCTTTAATTTACAGTGTCCCTCTCTTGAACACCCCCTATAGACATCCCAGCACTCCTTGAGCCCTTTCACAGCCACCCAGGTCCCTGCTCACTTTTCCAGCTTCGTACCTGAATAAAAGTGGCGAGAAGCTGACAGCTTAACTCCTGCTCCAGAATCAGTTTGTTCTGTGGGTTGTTATAACAGGCGGAGATCAGTGTGGGAAAGAGGAGCCGGACCAGCCGGGAGTCACTAAAATACTGGAAGGGGAGCTGGCAGAGTTTCTGAAGGACAGTAGGTTGACGGCCAGACTGGACAATGACCTGCAGAGAAAGGGAAAACAAGTCAGCATGGCATCCATAGTGCAGGCACATCCAGCTCAACACTGCGAAAACCTTTCAGCATCTGGAACAAATCTGTGAAAAACAACATAATTTCATAAATCCAATATCTGATCTTCGTAAAGAAAACTCCTTCTACTTGATTTCCCTTTTTATGTTTTGCTTTAACTCATTTATTCAATCAGCTATATAGTAAGAATGCATCGGCTGCATTTTTTGGGAAGAATTCAAGCCGACTGTATCAAGACTGGCACTAAAATTTGCCATTCCGGCCGACATTCTTGTAATCAGCAAATTATTAACATATTGTACACACAGTTTGGCTTCCTGATGGCACATTTCCATAGTAATGAGTAATAAAGATGTTACTGATTACTTAACAAAGCATTTCATAGCTTGCTTCATCCAACAGGGTGAACCCAACAATTCCGATGATCGAGGTAACAGAGGGGAGTTTGTCATTAATGTAGTTCGTTTTTCCGGAAGTCTGTATGTACATGACATTAAAAACAAACTGCAGAAAACTCAGGCTATCACCGGGCACAAAGTGATATCTCAGAATCACACTCTACTCTGATACAGATACATCCATTTACATGGGGCCTGTGTAATGAAGAAGAACCGGCCGGTAGCTGGTAACATGGACCATGAGGCGGGGGTACAATGAGACTTATAAAACATTAGCTGCGGGTTTTCTATTGCCCCCAGGAGAGCGATGCACAAGTGTAACTATCACAGATACAATAGATTGTGGGATCTTGATAAGACTACCCTTCCTGTGCTCTTCACCTTTACAAGCCTCCATACACATCCAAGGAGAACGCGTTAACAACAAATATATTAGGAAAAAAAAAGCATGGAAATAAGAGCAATAAAAACCATAATCACAGCCATTTCCTCATATTGTCGATATTATGGAGAGTAAAAGGCCAGTACATACATGGAGAATGAAGAGGGCGACATTAACTGGAAAGGAGCATCGTGCATACGGAGATCATCTGATGTCTATTTCTGTCCGGACAGATCAATCATTGTACAACTGACACTGCAATGATCGACACGTCCTGTATCGGTGCCAGATATTGATGAACATATTCGATTACCTCTATTACACACAAATAGTCAGAACGTCATCAAATCCACAAAGGTGTTTGCATTTTTATTAATGTTAGACAACATGGGTTGGAATCCTTCTAAAATAATCATATCTAAATATTTTATTCTTATGTCATCTGTTGATTAACTCATTTATTCAGAAAGGACCAGCACAAAGTATAACATGGTGCACTACAGGATTAACAGAAATGTGGCAAAAGTTTCTTGTTACTTTGTAGCAATTACAATACGTTATTTTTCTTTAGCTAGGGGCTGATTATGTAGACATCTTTTTTGCTTCATAATATTGTGCAGAATGTACCGCAGGTAGCACGTTGGGCATTTGCTGGGGGAGCCCTAATATGTCCCGATTATTGTATGCACTATTTGCGGGACTTTATAATAATGTTGGCACCTTAAACCGTACGTCTTTATTCCCCCTACACTTGTATTATTTATGTGCTTGCTTATCTTTTGAAGAGACCTTGTATGCAGGTCACTTATACCCTCCATTAGCCTCTATTTATTTCTCTGTGACGGTCATCACAGTCCATTCTTAGCTATCACTTTGCAATGTCCCTATTTTCAGGGTAAATTTCCTCATTTTCAGCTCACCCACCTTTCAACTCTGTGTCTGTCATGTTGGATATTTATTCCTCTTTTTAATTTAAAAGAAAAATGATCAATAAAGATTTATATAATTTAGATTGAATTATGTCCTGGCACATTTTTTTCTATTTTTGATTTTATTATTTATTTAGCACAATATTACAATTAAACTTTTTTTATTTTTGAAATTATTATGAAGAGAGTGAAAACTGTCAGAAAATTGCAGTTTAATCTTTTTTCATTTAGAATTTTATTATAATAGTGATACAAAAACAAATACAAATCTGTAAGTTGCATATTATCAACACAAGAAACATTTGTGTGTCCTTTTTTCATTTCATTCAGATCCTTTACTGAAGTAAAAGTCTGACCATCAGGAACTATTTACAGCACTCACTGTACAGCATTATAATGTCTAGACTCCATTATTTCTACTTGCTTATATATAGTCATTCACTCCACAGGACTTTACAGTCATCATCATCACCGTCCCCATCGGGGTTTTATATCAGGATGTCTGGCGTGTGGGGGGAAACCCACGCAAACACGTAGAGAGAACATACAAACTCCTTGCAAATGTGTTCCTTGATGGGATTAGAACCCAGGACTCCAGCGCTGCAAAAAAACTGTATTAACCACTGAGCCACCCTGTTGCCCTGCATGACGTTTTACTTAACCCAAAAAGGGAACAGATGGCTTCTAACTTTTTTTTTTTTTACGATGCCTTCCAAATTTTGGTGGCAAAGACAATGTATAGTTGAGCTAAATCTCTAAATATAATATTAATGACTAACTCCCCAGAGTCTACTTAAACAAATAGAAAGAAATATTTATTGATCCGAATATTCTTTTCCATCTATAGTGACTTATATGGCAGAGGAAAAGCTGACCAGCTTTAAAGATCATACATTTCTATAAATTAAAGTAGACATTTTTCGCCATAGAAAATATTGGGATCTTAGATCAGATTCCGATAGAGCTCAGTAAAGTGATATAATGGAAAGTGCGGCAGAACAAACTTAAAGTGTCTGTCATAAAGCCTAAGAGCAAGGGGAGGATCAGATAAGACAGAAGTGTGTGTACATGAAAGCTTCTCATAAAGGTCCTTTTCTCCACAGCAATGACATGCGACATGGGAGGACTTCTTTTGTTTAGCCTCAGAGACCCCTCCAGAGTGTTTAGAGCGAAAGGGTTAAACTAGTAAATGTCAAGGGGCTTTCTATACCCAGCATTAGTGAACAGTTCATCCAAAATCCCTAACATTTCATTGCCACTTAGTCAAGCTTTGTGAAAACCTTTTCATCAGCCCACGATAAATATCTCCCATTAACATTGATGGAGGGAGGGGCAGGCTTTTAGGTGTAGGCACTGGGTCTGTGAGGTGGGACACCCAAGTTTTATCATTGGCGCCAGATCAGCTTCTAAGCAAAGTGGATCTGTTAACCCAGTGTTTGTAGATGTTAATACTACATTCTAGATGATAAAAGAAACCAACTTCAAAACCCATGAACTGAACCCGGAAACTTATTTTGTGCATTGTCTATTCAATTACATAGAAACAGAAAAGGCAAAAACTTCCCAAAAATTGTAAAAATTCATCTTTACAAAACCTTGTAGCAGTTTCTAATCTCATAAACTGTGAAAAACAAAATCCAACCACATCCACAATGCGACACATACCTATACAAGCAGTAACTCCATTTAATGAGGATAATCAGCCATCTTTTTCATTTGGAATTTGCCATGATAATAATAATATTAATAAACGCTACTTATTCATGCAATTTTTTTTTCCGGTGATGTGAACAAAAATTTGTCAAATCATCCTACAAAACAAACCCTCACACAAAGCTGTCTACAGGGAAAAAAAAAATATGTCTCTAAGATTATGAAAATTATATATTTTTTTTTTAGCGTGCAAAAGTAGTAAGAGATAAACATAAAACTCTACACAAAAAATGACAACCAATAAAATAAAAGTAGCATAGTCGTTATCCTGCAGACTGAATGAGAAAACATTAAAAATTTCACAAACCAATGGTCAAACTTGCGCTATTTTCCCATTCCCGTAAAAAAAGATTAAAATCAATAAGTTGTTTGTGCGTCTAAATGGTGTCATTGAAAAATACAACTCGACCTGCCATGAACAAGTCTTTATACAGCTATGTTGCAGATTATGAGGAGGCAAAAAGGATTATATATGTATATATAATCATATATATA
This sequence comes from Ranitomeya variabilis, assembly GCF_051348905.1. Lineage (NCBI taxonomy): Eukaryota > Metazoa > Chordata > Amphibia > Anura > Dendrobatidae > Ranitomeya > Ranitomeya variabilis. Next base: position 267,718,923 of record NC_135236.1, on the reverse strand, counting down.
TATATATATATATATATATATATATATATATAAATATATACACATACATATATAGATATACAGTCGTGGCCAAAAGTATTGACACCCCTGCAATTCTGTCAGGTAATACTCAGTTTCTTCCTGAAAATGATTGCAAACACAAATTCTTTGGTATTATTATCTTCATTTAATTTGTCTTAAATTAAAAAACACAAAAAGAATTGTCCTAAAGCCAAATTGGATATAATTCCACACCAAACATAAAAAAGGGGGTGGACAAAAGTATTGGCACTGTTCGAAAAATCATGTGATGCTTCTCTAATTTGTGTAATTACCAGCACCTGTAACTTGCCTGTGGCACCTAACAGGTGTTGGCAATAACTAAATCACACTTGCAGCCAGTTGACATGGATTAAAGTTGACTCAACCTCTGTCCTGTGTCCTTGTGTGTACCACATTGAGTATGGAGAAAAGAAAGAAGACCAAAGAACTGTCTGAGGACTTGACAAACCAAATTGTGAGGAAGCATGAGCAATCTCAAGGCTACAAGTCCATCGCCAAAGACCTGAATGTTCCTGGGTCTACCGTGCGCAGTGTCATCAATAAGTTTAAAGCCCATGGCACTGTGGTTAAACTCCCTAGATGTGGACAGAAAAGAAAAATTGACAAGAGATTTCAACGCAAGATTGTGCGGATGTTGGATAAAGAACCTCAACTAACATCCAAACAAGTTCAAGCTGCCCTGCAGTCCGAGGGTACAACAGTGTCAACCCGTACTATCCGTCGGCGTCTGAATGAAAAGGGACTGTATGGTAGAAGACCCAGGAAGACCCCACTTCTTACCCCGAGACATAAAAAAGCCAGGATGGAGTTTGCCAAAACTTACCTGAAAAAGCCTAAAACGTTTTGGAAGAATGTTCTCTGGTCAGATGAGACAAAAGTAGAGCGTTTTGGGCAAAGGCATCAACATAGAGCTTACAGGAGAAAAAAAAGAGGCATTCAAAGAAAAGAACACAGTCCCTACAGCCAAACATGGCGGAGGTTCCTTGATGTTTTGGGGTTGCTTTGCTGCCTCTGGCACTGGACTGCTTGACCGGGTGCATGGCTGTTATGATCTGGTGGCCTAAGAGCAGCATGGGACGTACTCTGGAGAAGGTGGTACCTGTACTGACCGCAGACCCTGAACCTAACACCGCAACTAGAAGTAGCCGTGGAATGTACCTAGCGCTCCCTAGACATCTCCACACAGCCGGAGGACTAATTACCCCTAGAGATAGAAAAGGGAAAACTATCTTGCCTCAGAGAAAATCCCCAAAGAACAGGCAGCCCCCCACAAATGTTGACTGTGAGAGGAGAGGGAAAAAACATACACAGACTGAAATGAGAATTTAGCAAAGGAGGCCACTTCTAGCTAAATAGAAAGGACAGGACAGAGTACTATGCGGTCAGTATTAAAATACTAGAAAATATCCACCACAGAAAATACAAAAACTCCACAGCTAACTAAAGACATGGAGGGTATATCTGCATCTCCAGAGATACCAGCTTGGCTAAACAAATCCTTATACAGACCAAGCTGGACAAGACAAAACATGGAGAATAACTGAACAATAAGACCACAGCATGTGGACAGCAAAATCAAGGCCAGAACTTATCTTTGTTGAAAAGAACTGCAAAGCAGAAGAGACCAGGCAGGGATGTGAATCCTCCAGGAACAATGGACAACTGGCACTGACTAAAGGGTGAAGCAAGACTAAATAGCCCTGTCCAAATTGCAAAAAGTGAAAACACCTGATACATGCTGTGATTCAGAGACAGCAGCGCTACCACTTACAACCACCAGAGGGAGCCCAAGAGCAGAATTCACAACACATGGCATTATGAAGTCTGAAGACTACCAAGAAATTTTGCAGCATAATGTAGCGCCCAGTGTGAGAAAGCTGGGTTTCCCTCAGAGGTCATGGGTCTTCCAGCAGGACAATGACCCAAAACACACTTCAAAAAGCACTAGAAAATGGTTTGAGAGAAAGCACTGGAGACTTCTAAGGTGGCCAGCAATGAGTCCAGACCTGAATCCCATAGAACACCTGTGGAGAGATCTAAAAATGGCAGTTTGGAGAAGGCACCCTTCAAATATCAGGGACCTGGAGCAGTTTGCCAAAGAAGAATGGTCTAAAATTCCAGCAGAGCATTGTAAGAAACTCATTGATGGTTACCAGAAGCGGTTGGTCGCAGTTATTTTGGCTAAAGGTTGTGCAACCAAGTATTAGGCTGAGGGTGCCAATACTTTTGTCTGGCCATTTTTGGAGTTTTGTGTGAATTGATCTGTTATGATGACCTGGTGGTTAGGAGCACTAGGAATGACCTGATGAGCAAACTAGTAATACAGGACAAGCTCTGGGAAGTGGGAGCTCTGCTGACCGCAACCCCTAATCCTATCACAACAACTAGAAATAGCCGTGGAGCGTACCTGACTCTGCCTAGACGCCTCTTCACAGCCTAAGAGCTAACTACCCCTAAAGATAGAAAATAAAGCCTAACTTGCCTCAGAGAAATTCCCCAAAGAAAAAGGCAGCCCCCCATACATATTGACTGTGAGTTAAGATGGAAGTCACAAACACAGGAATGAAATAGGTTTCAGCAAAGGAGGCCAGACTTAACTAAACAGACTTGAGGATAGAAAAGGTATCTTTGCGGTCAGCATAAAAAACTACCAAAAAACCACGCAGAGTGTGCAAAAGAGACCCCACACCGACTCACGGCGTGGAGGTGCCACTCTGCATCCCAGAGCTTCCAGCTAGCCAGGCAGAATCATGATAGCAAGCTGGACAAGAAAACAGTGGTAAACAAATAAGCTAGCAGGGACTTAGCTTTTGCTGGAGTAGACAGGTCATCTGAAAGATCCAAGAGAGAACTGAACCAGTACTAGGACATTGACAGCTGGCATCAGGTAACAATCTAAGTGGAGTTCAATAGAGCAGCCAGCCTAGGACTAAACGAGGTCAGCTGAGGAAGGAACCTCAGAACCAGCAGCTCCACTCACAGCCACCAGAGGGAGTCCATGGACAGAACTTGCCGAAGTACCATTCATAACCACCGGAGGGAGTTCGAGAACAGAATTCACAACATTGATCAATGTTTTGTTTTTTGCTTCATTCTCCTTTGTGTTTTTTCATTAAGACAAATTAAATGAAGATAATAAAACCAAAGAATTTGTGTTTGCAATCATTTTCAGGAAGAAACTGAGTATTATCTGACAGAATTGCAGGGGTGTCAATTCTTTTGGCCACAACTGTATATATATATATATATATATATATATATATATATATATATATATATATATATATATATATATATATACACACATACACACACGCTTCTCGATAAATTAGAATATCTTCAAAAAGTTAATTTATTCAATACAAAAAGTGGAACTCGTATATTAGATAGAGTCATCACAAACAGAGTGATATATTTCTGATGTTTATTTCTGTTGATGTTGATGATTATGGCTTACAGCCAATAAAAACCCAAAAGTCATTATCTCAGTAAATTAGATTACTTTATAACACCAGCTTGAAAAATGAATTTAAAATCTGAAATGTTGGCCTACTGAAATGTATGTTCAGTAAATGCACTCAATACTTGGTCGCGGCTCCTTTTGCATCAATTACTGCATCAGTGGGCATGGCATGGAGGCGTTCAGCCTGTGGCACTGCTGAGGTGTTAGGGAATCCTACGTTGCTTTGATAGCAGCCTTCAGCTCATCTGCATTGTTGGGTCTGGTGTCTCATCTTCCTCTTGACAATACCCCATAGATTTTCTATGGGGTTAAGGTCAGACGAGTTTGCTGGCCAATCAAGCACAGTGATACTGTTGTTTTAAACTAGGTACTCATACTTTTGGCAGTGTGGACAGGTGCCAAGTCCTGCTGTAGAATGAAATTTCCATCTTCAAAAAGCTTGTTGGCAGCTGGAAGCATTAAGTACTCTAAAATTTCCTGGTAGACGGCTGCACTGGTCTTGATAAAACACAGCTGACCTACACCAGCAGATGACATAGCTCCCCAAACCATCACTGATTGCGGAAACTTCACACTAGACTTCAAGCAGCTTGGATTATGTGCCTCTCCACTCTTCCTCCAGACTCTGGGAGCTTGATTTCCAAATGAAATGCAAAATTTACTTTCATCTGAAAACACCACCTTGGACCACTGAGCAACAGTCCAGTTCTTTTTCTCCTTGGCCCAGGTAAGATGCTTCTGGCGTTTTCTATTGGTCATGAGTGGTTTGACACAAGGAATGTGACACTTGTAGCCCATGTCCTGGATACGTCTGTGTGTGGTGGCTCTCGAAGCAATGACTCCAGCAGCAGTTCACTCCTTGTGAATCTCCCCCAAATTTCTGAATGGCCTTGTCTTAACAATCCTTTCAAGGCTGTGGTTATCCTGGTTGCTTGTGCACCTTATTCTACCACACTTTTTCCTTCCACTCAACTTTCCATTAATATGTTTGGATATAGCACTCTACAAACAGCCAGCTTCTTTAGCAATGACCTTTTGTGGTTTATCCTCCTTGTGGTGTGTCAATGACTGCCTTCTGGACATCTGTCAAATCAGCAGTCTTCCCCATGATTGTGGAGCCTACTGAAACAGACTAAGGAACTTTTTCAAATGCTTATGAAGCCTTGGCAGATGTTTTTTGTCAATTATTGTAATTTATTGAAATAATGACTTTTGGGTTTTCATTGGCTGTACACCATAATCATCAACATTAACAGAAATAAACACTTGAAATACATCACTCTGTAATGACTATATAATATATGAGTTTCACTTTTTGAATTGAAGAACTGAAATAAATTAACTTTTTGATGATATTCCAATTTAGTGAGAAGCACTTGTATATACAGTGGCATGTAAAGGTTTGGGCACCCCTGGTCTGAATTATTGTGAACAGTTAAGCAAGCTGAAGATGAAATGATCTCTAAAAGGCTTAAAGTTAAAGATGACACAATTTCTTTGTATATATATATATATATATATATATATATATATATATATATATATATATATATATATATATATATATATATATATATATATGTGTGTATGCACCGTATATACTTGAGTATAAGCAGAGAATTTCAGCCCATTTTTTAGGCTGAAATTGCCCCTCTCGGCTTATACTTGAGTCATACCCAGGGGTCGGCAGGGGAGGGGGAGTGGCATCTGTGTAATCATACTCACCTGCTCCTGGAGCAGTCCCTGATTACCCGGCGCCGACAGCTTCTTCCTGTAGTGAGCGGTCATATGGTATCGCTCATTACAGCAATGAATATGGACGCGACTCCACTCCCATATCGGTGGAGCTGCATATTCATTACTGTAATGAGCGGTACCATGTGACCGCTCAATACAGGAAGAAGCTGCCGGCACTGGGGAACCAGGGACCGCACCAGGAGCAGGTGAGTATTACGCAGTGCGTGATATTCACCTGCTCCAAATGTCTTTATGGAGCATCTTATGGGGCATAATCAATGTTTGTGCAGCTTTATATGGGGCAAATGTCTTTATGGAGCATCTTATGGGGCATAATCAATGTTTCTGCAGCTTTATATGGGGCAAATTTCTTTATAGAGCACCTTATGGGGCCATTATCAACGTTTGTGGAGCATTATATGGGGCAAATATCTTTATAGAGCATCTTATGGGGCCATAATCAACGTTTGTGCATTATATGGGGCAAATGTGTCTATGGAGCATCTTATGTGGCCATAATCCGCATTTGTACAGCATTATATGGGGCAAATGTCTGTATGGAGCATCTTATGGGGCCATAATCCGCATTTGTGCAGCATTATATGGGGCATATTTTAATATGGAGCATCTTATGGGGCCTATCATGAACTTTATGGAGCATTATATGGGGCTCCTGATTCAATATGGATATTTAAAAACACAACCTACTGATGTCTCAATTAATTTTACTTTTATTGGCATCTATTTGTATTTTTGACATTTACTGGTAGCTGCTGCATTTTCCACCCTAGGCTTCTACTTAGAGTCATTAAGCTTACCCATTTTTTGTGGCAAAATTAGGGGTCTCAGCTTATACTCGGGTCGGTTTATACTCGAGTATATACGGTATATATATATATATATATATATATATATATATATATATATATATATATATATATATATATATATATATAAAAAAAGTATTTAGTCAGCCACCAATTGTGCAAGTTCTCCCACTTAAAAAGATGAGAGGCCTGTAATTGACATCATAGGTAGACAACAACTAGGAGAGTCAAGATGAGAAAACAAATCCAGAAATTCACCTTGTCTAATTTGGCAAGATTTATTTTGCAAATTATGGAGGAAAATAAGTGTTTGGTCATTAACAAAAGTTCATCTCAATATTTTGTTATATATCCTTTGTTGGTAATGACTGAGGTCAAACGATTTCTGTAAGTTATATTTTCATCTTTTACATTTTAAAAATTACAAAAAGGAAAATGGGCCGATGCAAAAGTTTGGGCACCCTGAATGGTTAGTACCTAGTAGAACCTTTTGAAAGTATCACAGCTTGTAAACGCTTTTTGCAGGCAGCCAAGAGTATTTCAATTCTTGTTTGAGAGATTTTAATCCATTCTTCCTCGGAAACAATCGCCCAGTTCTGTGAGATTCCTAGGTCATCTTGCATGCACTGATATTTTGAGATATAGTCACAGATTTTCAATGATGTTCATATCAGGGGACTGCGAGGGCCATTGTAAAACCTTCAGATTGCACCTTTTGAGGTAGTCTATTGTGGATTTTGACATGCATTTAGGATCATTATCCATTTGCAGAAGCCATGCTCTTGTCAACTTCAGCTTTTTTACCAATGGTGTTATGTTTGCATCAAGAATTTGCTGAAATTTGATTGAAAACCTTCTTTCCTCTACCTGTGAAATGTTCCCCATATCACTGGCTGCAACATATCCCCAAAGCATGGCTGACACACTTCCCTGCTTAATTGTTAGCGAGATGGTCTTTTATTAAAATTCTGTGCCCTTTTCTCTACACACATACCTTTGATCATTGTGGACTTTTAATCTCATTAGTGCACAGGACTTGTATTCAAAGTACATCAGGCTTGTTGAGATGTTCTTTTGCATACTTCTGGTGCTGAATTTTAAGGTGAGGACACAGGAGAGGTACTCTGCCATGAAGGCCATATTTGTGCAGGTGTCTCTGAACAGTAGAACAATGTACCACAACTACAGAGTCTGCTAAATCGTTCTGAAGGTCTTTTGCAGTCAAGTAGGGGGTTCTGATTTGCATCTCGAGCAATCCTACGAGCAGCTCTCACTGAAATTTTGCTTGGTCTTCCAGAACTTACCTATTTCTCAATTACATTTCAAACTGAGGTAAGGGCAACATGAAAATAAAAGAACCTGAAGACCCACCTCTTCCGACAAGCCTACAACCTGCAGTAACCACCGATCGACCAAACCGCTGCATGACCAGCTCTATCCTCACCTACTGTATTCTCACCCATCCCTTGTAGATTGTGAGCCTTCGCGGGCAGGGTCCTCTCTCCTCCTGTACCAGTTATGACTTGTATTGTTTAAGATTATTGTACTTGTTTTTATTATGTATACCCCTCCTCACATGTAAAGCGCCATGGAATAAATGGTGCTATAACAATAAATAAATACATAATAATAATAATAATAATAATAAAATGCTTTGCTATCTTTTTATAGACTTCTCCTGCTTTTTAGGCCTCCACCATTTTCAGAGAGCTAGGCAGCTGCTTAGTAGGACCCATGGCTGCTATTTTTTGGCACAAAATTAGAGGAGGCTGGGTTTTTATAAAGCTGGTAAATTTGCATCACCTGGCCTTTCCTAATGATGATAGTGAACAAGCCATAACAGGCTAATTAGGCTCTGAAACGTTGGTCAAGGTAATCTGAGAACACAAATTTCCAAGGTTGCTCAAACTTTTCCACAGGCCCATTTTCCTTTTTGTAATTTTTAAAATGTAAAAATTAAAAAAAATATATTTTTCTAAAATACAAAGGAAATCTGTCATCTTTAGCGATAGGCCTTTTAGAGATCATTTCATATTCAACTTGCTTAATTGTTCACAATAACAGCAATTTTGATCAGGGGTGCACAAACTTTTACATGCCACTGTACATATTTTTATATCCATCTTGAGAGAGAGAGAGAGAGAGAGAGCGAGAGAGAGAGAGAGAGCGAGAGAGAGCGAGAGAGAGCGAGAGAGAGAGAGAGAGAGAGAGAGAGAGAGAGAGAGAGAGAGAGAGAGAGAGAGAGAGAATAAAAAAAATAATTTTGGAAGTCCGGAACCCGACTTTACAGTACAATCGGCCGATTCCATACGATCCGACATCCGAGAAGGTCGGTTTTCACAAAACCCACCTCGATCCTAAAAAAGCTAAGGTCGCTCAACCCTACTTTCCACTATAGTGGCAAGCGACTTCCTCCCAGATGCTGTCCAAAAGATGAACATGCTTATATTTTTGACCGCTTCACCATTTCCAAAGTATTTAACCCTTTTCTGACGTCGGACGGTGGGCTCCGGCGGTGAGCCCACCTCAAAGCCGGGACATGTCCTCTGTTTTCAACAGCTGACATGTGCCCGCAGTAGGCGCGGGTGGAATCGCCATCCACCTGTGCCTATTAGCTAGTTAAATGCCTCTGTCAAACTCTGACAGTGGCATTTAGCGCTCGCTTGCAGCCATCTGGCCGGAAATACGCGCACCGCTGACCCCCGTCACGTGATTGGGGTGCAGCGGCATGACAACCAGAGGTCTCCTTGAAACCTCTATGGTTGTTGATGCCGGATTGCTATAAGCGCCACCCTGTGGTCGGCGCTCATGGCAAGACTGTAATTCTGCTATGTAGAGGCAATCTGAGAATCGCCTCTATGTAGCAGAGCTGATCAAGTTGTGGCAGCTTCTAGCCTCCCTTGGAGGCCATTAAAGCATGCCAAAAGTTAAAAAAAAAAAAAAAGTGTTTAAAAATATGAAAAAATATATAAAAGTTCAAATCACCCCCCTTTCGCCTCTTTCAAAATAAAACAATAAAAAAAAAATCAAACATATACAGTACAGACCAAAAGTTTGGACACACCTTCTCATTTAAAGATTTTTCTGTATTTTCATGACTATGAAAATTGTACATTCACACTGAAGGCATCACAACTATGATTTAACACATGTGGAATTATATACTTAACAAAAAAGTGTGAAACAACTGAAATTATGTCTTATATGCTAGGTTCTTCAAAGTAGCCACCTTTTGCTTTGATGACTGCTTTGCACACTCTTGGCATTCTCTTGATGAGCTTCAAGAGGTAGTCACCGGGAATGGTCTTCCAACAATCTTGAAGGAGTTCCCAGAGATGCTTAGCACTTGTTGGCCCTTTTGCCTTCACTCTGTGGTCCAGCTCACCCCAAACCATCTCGATTGGGTTCAGCTCTGGTGACTGTGGAGGCCAGGTCATCTGGCGTAGCACCCCATCACTCTCCTTCTTGGTCAAATAGCCCTTACATAGCCTGGAGGTGTGTTTGGTGTCATTGTCCTGTTGAAAAATAAATAATGGTCCAACTAAACGCAAACCGGATGGAATAGAATGCCACTGCAAGATGCTGTGGTAGCCATGCTGGTTCATATGCCTTCAATTTTGAATAAATCCCCAACAGTGTCACCAGCAAAGCACCATCACACCTCCTCCTCCATGCTTCACGGTGGGAACCAGGCATGTAGAGTCCATCCGTTCACCTTTTCTGCGTCGCACAAAGACACGGTGGTGGTCCACTGGTCTAATGTCCATTCCTTGTGTTCTTTAGCCCAAACAAGTCTCTTCTGCTTGTTTCCTGTCCTTAGTGTTTTCCTAGCAGCTATTTTACCATGAAGGCCTGCTGCACAAAGTCTCTTCTTAACAGTTGTTGTAGAGATGTGTCTACTGCTAGAACTCTGTGTGGCATTGACCTGGTCTCTAATCTGAGCTGCTGTAACCTGCGATTTCTGAGGCTAGTGACTCGGATAAACTTATCCTCAGAAGCAGAGGTGACTCTTGGTCTTCCGTTCCTGGGGCGGTCCTCATGTGAGCCAGTTTCTTTGTAGCACTTGATGGTTTTTGCCACTGCACTTGGGGACACTTTCAAAATTTTCCCAATTTTTCGGACTGACTGACCTTTATTTCTTAAAGTAATGATGGCCACTCGTTTTTCTTTACTTAGCTGCTTTTTTCTTGCCATAATACAAATTATTACAGTCTATTAAGTATGACTTTCAGCTGTGTATCCACCAGACTTCTGCACAACACAACTGATGGTCCCAACATCATTTATAAGGCAAGAAATCCTATTTATTAAACCTGACAGGGAACACCTGTGAAGTGAAAACCATTCCCAGTGACTACCTCTTGAAGCTTATCAAGAGAATGCCAAGAGTGTGCAAAGCAGTCATCAAAGCAAAAGGTGGCTACTTTGAAGAACCTAGAATATAAGACATAATTTCAGTTGTTTCACACTTTTTTTGTTAAAGGGAACCTGTCACCCCGTTTTTTCCGTATGAGTTAAAAATACCGTTAAATAGGGCCTGAGCTGTGCATTACAATAGTGTATTTTGTGGACCCTGATTCCCCACCTATGCTGCCGAAATACATTACCAAAGTCGCCGTTTTCGCCTGTCAATCAGGCTGGTCTGGTCGGATGGGCGTGGTGACATCGCTGATTCTTCCCCCAGATCTTTTTCCGTTGGTGGCGTAGTGGTTTGCACATGCCCAAGTGCCGAATCCACTGCACAGGTGAGGAAAAAGAGCACGATCTGCGCTATTGCCCTGGTGATCGGTGGGGGCGGCCATCTTCCTGTGGCCGCGCGTGCGCAGATGGAGCGCTCTGCTGCCCGGGGCTTCAGGAAAATGGCCGCCGAGATGCGAACACGGCTTCAGGAGAATGGCTGCCGCGATCTCCATCTGCGCACGCGCGGCATCCCGCGGCCATTTTCCTGAAGCCCCAGACCAGCGTGAGTGACAGCCCAAAACGGCGACTTTACAAAGGTATTTCGGCAGCATAGGTGGGGAATAAAGGCACAAAAAATACACTAATGTAAAGCACAGCTCTGCCCCTATTTAACGCTATTTTTATCTCATCTTGAAAAAACGGGGTGACAGGTTCCCTTTAAGTATATACTGTAATTCCACATGTGTTAATTCATAGTTTTGATACCTTCAGTGTGAATGTACAGTTTTCATAGTCATGAAAATACAGAAAAATCTTTACATGAGAAGGTGTGTCCAAACTTTTGGTCTGTACTGTACATATTTGGTATCGCCGCGTTCAGGATCACCCGATCTAGCAATTAAAAGAAAAAGGGATTAACCTGATCGCTAAACGGCGTAACGATAAAAAAAATTAAAAACGTCAGAATTGCGTTTTTTGGTCGCCACGACATTGCTTTAAAATGCAATAACGGGTGATCAAAAGATCGTATCTGCACAAAAATGGTATAATTAATAACGACAGCTCGGCACGCAAAAAATAAGCCCTCACCCAACCCGAGATCACGAAAATTGGAGACGCTACGTGTCTCGGAAAATTTCCCTTTTTTTTTTTATTTTACCAAACTTTGGAATTTTTTTTTACCACTTAGATAAAAAAGAACCTAGACATGTTTGGTTAAATACAGATGACATGTCCCGGTTTTGATGCAGGCTCACCGCCGGAGCCCGCATCAAAGCGGGGGTTCTGCCATCGGACGTACTATTCCGTCCGATGGCAGAAAGGGGTTAATCTGCATGTATCTGGAAACCACAAAAAAGCAAAGTTTGGTACTTGAACCGAGATCAAGAAATGTATTCACCTGCACTTCTTATGTTTCTACCCATGATAAAGTAAAAGCAAGTTACTGCAAGCACTTATTTCCCACAGATTACTGCGCGGCGTTCTGTAAAGTATGTAGACGCCAGCAATTTAACGACCAATGTGCTGTCAAAGGCACATGATTACTCTTATACTCTGAGACCACAATATTCCTCCTTGATAGCAGCGCACTTTTTAGATTACAGCTGGATTTACATGACCTCTTTTGCTTTATTAGAAGATTACATGTCTTAGTGCAGTTCTGTCTTTTTTTGCATAGTTGTATTGTATGTGACATAATTCTAAAGAATATTATCACTCTTTGCTGTGCTGTGGTTTGTCCGCACACAACTCAGTACTAACAATATCAGACTGTGCAGGACATTTATAACCAAAACTACAGCTTCCAGCATGTCCTGACAGCTGTGTCCTGTCCAGTTATTGTATTTCATGAGGAATATTAGTATCTACTAAATCTGACATCTAAGGAGAGATGACAGGTAGGGTTGAGCGACCTTAGCTTTTTTAGGAACGAGGTGGGTTTTGTGAAACTCGGCCGGTTCGTTCTCTCGTTCTCGTTCTCTCTCTCTCTCTCTCTCTCTTATGCAAGGCATATGTAAAACGTAACATAGCACTATGATGCCGCAGGAGCCGGAACCTATGTCATCACGCTGCCCACAATTAATTGGCTCAAAAAAATGGCGGGGAAGGCGTCATTCGAAACGCGACTTTGGCGCCAAGTTCGCGTTCCACGTGGCCGACCCACACTGGGATCGGATCGGGTTTCATGAGACGCCGACTTTGCCAAAAGTCGGCGACTTATGAAAATTAACGACCCGTTTCGCTCAACCCTAGTGGAAAGTATAGATAAAAGGCGGAACAAAAAATGATGGCAACGTCGCCAACGAAGTTACTTCAGGAAAAAGACAACCAGTGTTTTCCTGAAGCAACTCCACCTAAAAAAAAAAACAACTCAGCAGCTCTGCCTCAGAAAAAAGACATCATATGCATATACCCTAATGATCTTTACAGTGATACTGTGTGTTGAGACACCGCATTGTATCTTAATTAAACAGATGAATATTTTTAGCAAACCAAGAAGAATAGACCGTATTCTGTATATTGACTTTTGAATTTATGTGTTGGTCAAGAAAACAGACTTTTGCTTGTGTAAGCCTGTAATATTTTATATAACATATTGTGCTCTTATCCTTGATGACTAGTGAAGTTTACCGATATGCTAATTATGCATTGTATATTCCAGATTGTTTGGTGACTTTGAAAGCAGAGGACGAAAAACTATGCAAATAAATTAAATAATCAAGTAATGCTAATTGATCTCATCTCCATTCTTACCCTCTCTGAGTGCGTGCCACAGGCAAGGTTAATCAACCCTGGAAGATGAAGCCAGGTTGTGACCCTTGGGCCAACTGGCCTTGTAATGAAATGGTCTGTCATCTTCCTACGCTTGCCGTTACCTCCTCTCTGTGTGCTTTTGATAGGGCTCATTCAGACGTCCATTTTTGGGGATAGAACTCGTATCTATGATAGTCTATGGGACTGTTCATGTCAGATCTTTTTTGTGGACCCAGTGGTCAAAATTGGCAATGCAATATAGGTCTGTGAAATAAAATCTGACCGCAAGTGCTATTCATTTTTCATGGACTGCTATGTGGGAGAATTTAGAGAAACCTTTTTTTCTCATCAGAGAAAGGCCGATTAAAATTTGGGGCAAACTTGAATGAAAATCTTATGAACTGCTAAACAAAATCACTGATGGAACTAGGACAGTTTTCTCGTGCATGAAAGAAACCCGACGTTTGAATGAGCCCTTATTGTGCTGCCAATTATTCCCCTTTAACTTAATGATCCTGGAAAACCCCTATAAAAGATACTTTACAACTAATTATTCACATAATTACACTTTGTGTATGCTTAAAACATATTCAAGTGAAATAAAACATGCAACACAAAAAAAGAAGTAGAATGAAAACAAGAGTTAACAAGGCTACCTTGTAATGCAGAAGGTCAAGACAATATACTTTGGGAAGAAGTATCCCTGGTATACGCCCTGAGCAGAAAAAAGTCCAATTGAAACAAGAAGGAGTGAAAGCAACATCATTCCGAGAGATTTACAAGGTTTCAAAGCTTTTGAACAATACGCTAAGAACACACTCGGAGTTCATAATGCACCTTAATCAGGGACAAGATCAACAAACTAATAGTTGGCATTTTTCAGTTGATAGGAGGGTGGAGTAATTTTATTGCTGGAAAACCTCAATCATATATACAGTCAGTATGGGGTTCACTGTAGATATTTACTAGCTGACTGCAGTTGCCAAGATTATATTCCTTTACAACCGCTACACCAATGCCTCTACCCTGTGCCAGTACTGGCTGCCTATCCGCTATAGAGTCCAATATATAGTTATTACTCGCAGCCACACAGCTCTCCACAGTTCAGCCCCACCCCACATCTCCTCCCTTGTCTCAGTCTACCACCTTACCTGTGCCCTGCGTTCCGCTAATGACGGTATGGACGCCGAACTTTATTGTTCGGGTTTGCCCATCACTAGTCACAAAAGACCCCACAACATCAAAAGAACGGCAGGCCTCAGTTAAGGTCAATGTTCATGATTTTATCATAAGAAATAGACTGGGCAAAAAGGCTTGCATGGCAAAGTTCCAAGATGAAAACCACTGCTGAAAAATAAGAACATAAAGGCTTGTCTCAGTTTTGCCAGAAAACATCTTGATGATCCCCATGACTTTTGGGAGACTACTCTGTGGACTGACAAGACAAAAGTTTAACTTTTTGGAAAGTGTATGTCACATTAATCTGGCGTAGAAGTAACACAGCATTTCAGAAAAGGAACATCATACTAAATGTAAAATATAATAGAGGTAGTGTGTGATGGTCTGGGGCTGGTTTGCTGCTTCAGGACCTCGAAGACTTGTTTCGGTAAATGGAACCATGAATTCTGTGGCCTACCAAAAAATCCTGAAGAGGAATGTCCTGCTATCTGTTCATGACCTCAAGCTCAACCGCACTTGGGTTATGTAACAGGACAATGATTAAAAACACACCAGTAAGTCCACCTCTGAATGGCTTCTGTATCACAAAATTAAGACTTTGGAGTGGCCTAGTCAAAATCCTAACCTTTGCCTGATTGAGATGCTGTGGCATGACCTTAAAAAGGCTGTTCATGCCTGAAAACCCACCAATGTGGCTGAATTACAAAAATTCCTCCAGAGTGTTGTAAAAGACTCATTGCCAGTTATCGCAAACGCTTTATTGCAGTTGTTGCTGCTAAAGGTGGTCCAACCAGTTATTAGGTTTAGGGGGCAATCACTTTTCACACAGCGCCCTGTAGGTGTGGATTTTTTTCCCCTTAATAATAAAAGCCTTCATTTAAGAACTGCATTTTGTGTTTACTTGTGTTATCTTTGTCTAATATTTAAATTTGTTTGGTGATCTGAAACATTTAAGTGTGACAAACATGCAAAAGAATAAAAAATCAGGAAGGGGGCAAACACTTTTTCACACATTTGTAGGCATGCAAACCATTGAAGTGAAGGACAAATCTCATAGCAGCATGATACAAGTATGATCATTACGTAAACGTCAGGCACGGATCTATATGCATCCATTTTAAAGATGAACTCCAGGGTATTTTTTATAGATATTCTGCCTTTAAATTCTGAAAATCTGATTAAGGTCTCATTCAGAAGTCCCTTTTTCACTGATACATGTTTTTTTTTTTTTTTATCAGCGTCATGTATGAAAATCACCGAAAGAAGTCTTTGGGTCCGTGAAAATCACGCAAATTATTTAAAAATTACTGATGACATATGGACCAAACACTGATTAAAATCAGATCAAAAACACTGATGACACTCAGACTGTTTGTTTGCATGTGTGTACAATCATTAATGTCTGAAGGAGGCCTTATAGTGCAGGCGCAGAAGAGCAGTGCTCGAATGATAACAAGCGTCTTTTCTCTATCTCTGCTGTATGTGCAATAATAATCCATATTTTGTCTGTGTAAAAATGTCAAAATCACTACCCACCACTAGGCTCTGGCATTCCAGCAGAGAAGAATAAGACATCGATATGCAGCACTTTGTGCAACTGAAGTGCCTGTGCCTATTAGCAGTAGCAACTCATGTTGCCTACTTCATCTACCGCAGTGCCAACCACTCCAATAATACTACACTCAGGAGAAATAGGTTTTATTTCAAATTAGACAAATTTGGGTTTGACTATATAATTTTCAGACTTTTCTCCCCACAAACCTATTAATAGCCTAATCTATGTGGAAGTATCTGGCAGACACAGCTATGCACTGCATCTCATAGGGATGTCAGAAAGGCTTCTGGACACATCTGAATGGTTCATAATTATAAATAAAACATATTGAAAGCATCCGAGCTGGAAACATAATATTGGGTACGTGATACCACTGGCTCCAGATCACTTGTCCCCTCTGGCAAGTGACAAAGGCCAGGTAATAAGGATTAAATTGTTAACACCTCTTGGTAACTCTGCACGCCAGTACACAGCTACAGCAGCAGGTAATTGAGGGAGACAAGAGCTTGTGACATGATCCATTACATCTTGGGCAATGGGGGAAGTTAACGACTGGCAAGTCAAGATAGCAAGAAGTATAGAAAATAAAGCATTCAATTAGTCCGAAATTTATCTATTACAGGTGAAATCACATTATTGAACACATGATACTGGGATTATTTCCGGCGGCAGTCGCGCTATTGGTTTATGTCAAAGACATAGCCTACAATATTTGTGGCACAAAATAAAGCAAAGGAAAATAATTATCATAACATAGGAATAAAGTCTATTTTCACTTTTTTTGCAGAATTACAGAAAGCACTTTTTATACTCACATCTAATTCAACCTCATATATAAGCAACTTATTTACTAGTTACATTTTACATTTACTATTTTCCTTGGTCCTAGTGTGGCCAGTGCCTGAACCCGAATCCCTGGTCCCTCTGTACTCTGCAGCCAGCGCGTGAACCCGAACCCCAGGGTCTTGTGTGGCAAGGGCCTGAATCCTAACATCACATCCGACGGTACACGAACCTGAAACTGCATCGGTGGTACCTAACCCAGTTCCCGAGACCCATGTGTCTGAACATGTACCTATCCCTGCATTCTGCGTTGTCCAGACTGTTATACCAGTCTCCGAATCTTTCCTGTTTGTGACTCCGTGTCAGTATCCATCCTGCCCGAGGAGTAGTCTGAACGGAGCTAGAGTCTGTGTACCTGACCCCAGGTGCAGTACCCGGGACTGCCTAGGAGTGGTGCATGGCGGCTACCTGCAGCTCAAGCCTGACCACCATCAGGAGCTCCAGTGAACACCAGGTAGTCGCTTAACTACGCCCCTCCTAGGTAATCATGGACCTGTGGCACAGTTGGTCCACAAACCATGTGCGCCACCTGCGTGCGTGAAAAACAAAAAATAGATGCATATACACACTTTGCTATATCTTTCTATCAGCAAGGTGGCTCGGTGGTTAGCACTGCAGCCTTGTAGCTCTAAGGTCCTGGGTTCAAAGGACAATATCTGCAATGAGTTTGAGGACCGGGTTCTCCGACTTCCTCTCAAAACTATAAAGACATACTAATAGGGTATGTAGATTGTGAGCCCCAATGGGGACAGTGCCAGTAACGTCTGTAAAGTGCTGTGCAATTAATGGCGCTATATAAGTGAGTAAAATAAATAAAATATACACACACTGTATGTAAGAGCAGTGAGACTATGGAACTCTCTGCCGTATGATGTTGTAATGAGTGATTCATTACTAAAATTTAAGAGGGGACTGGATGCCTTTCTGGAAAAGTATAATGTTACAGGGTATATACACTAGATTCCTTGTTAGGGTGTTGATCCAGGGAACTAGTCTGATTGCCGTATGTGGAGTCGGGAAGGAATTTTTTTCCCCAATGTGGAGCTTACTCTTTGCCACATGTTTTTTTTTACCTTCCTCTGGATCAACATGTTAGGGCATGTTAGGTTAGGCTATGGGTTGAACTAAATGTACTTATAGTCTTCCTTCAACCTTAATAACTATGTTACTAGTCACATATTATGCATATAAAAAAAAATCACAAACATTTCAATCTCAATATTATGTATTTAGCATGAAACTCAGTTTCTGATTTCACCTACAGTCTTTTCCCCCAACCTCTAACCTAAGTCTTGGCAGCCAGGGCACTTGCTCCTCTTGTACCATTCTGTCACTCCGTAAACTTCCGTTTATTGGTCCTGCTTGTTTTTATTGATTATTCATGTTAAGTATTGTAACCCTAATATGCACAGCGTCCTAAAAGTTATATAAAATAAATTGTGACAATAGATATCATAACTAGAAAGCGCATATAAAATGTAAAAATAAAAAAAATACGTAAGAAGCTATGATCCACCTGTATACAGCATACTTTGCGCATTTTTAATACATAGTACTAATAAAGAAGCATTTAAATAGAAGAAACAGAATGTATTAATAGTACAATAAGGTAAGTACTTGAATAAAAGAAGAGAAAACAATTACAGAAACAGTCCGGCTAAAACTAGGAGGAGAAGCAAGGAAATGTAGAAGTTGCTGCAGAGAACATTGAATCATCCACAATTACCCAGATCTGATTCCAATTCTTACAATTGTGATGTTATAAGGGACAAGCACAGGTCGCGAGCGTTACTGAAGGTACGACATCACTCAGAGGTAGATGGGGGGATCTATGTGGCCCTAAATCCCACAAGAGACAGATGCTGATGTCACTGTAATTATACACATCATTAGCTGCTGTTAAGAGATGTTCAGGATTGTGCATGAGGTCTTGTATGGCACATTCCTTGCTAAATACTGCATTCAGAATAGCTTGCCTGATATGCCTCTGGACTTTCTAAATCCCCCTCTTCAATCCTAAATCCCAGCACAAAGCAACTTGTGAAAAGTTTTTGACAGATAATGAGTTAATCTTAGTGTCTGAAAAGTTCCCCACTCTGTATTGAAAAGCAAAATGAAGAGCAATGAGGCATGGGCAACCAGTGGATGTAAAAG
The DNA here is from genome assembly GCF_051348905.1 of Ranitomeya variabilis. Taxonomy (NCBI): domain Eukaryota; kingdom Metazoa; phylum Chordata; class Amphibia; order Anura; family Dendrobatidae; genus Ranitomeya; species Ranitomeya variabilis. Next base: position 267,699,968 of record NC_135236.1, on the reverse strand, counting down.
TATGGCGCAACGTCCTAACTCATCAACAAGAGCTAAGGTGAAGGTAACCCACCAATCAAACCAGAGCAGTAGTAAAGCGACATGGGGGTATGGCTGACAAGCCTGCTCACCGACAAGGAACTTGGCTCATTCTTGGGAATATACAAGTCACCAAAAATAGCACAAAAGCCATCTCACCGCGTCAAGGTAACTCTGATAGGGACAGTCCTACACTGTCTAATATTAAAACCTTACCATGTGTCAATGTTGACCTCAGTGTGAATAAGGGCAGACAAAAGGACTGGGCCCAACCAGTGAAACACCAGACTGGGGAAGCCTTATACATAATCTCTAGCTCAAAAACAGGGAGGCCACACCCCGGTTTACGATATATAGTAATTGTTTAGTTTCACATAACGATCCATATTAAAAATAAAATTATAAAAATGTTGCAATTATAACACTGGCCACTGGGGCTATATTAGACAACACACTTAGGCTGCCGTCACACTAGCAGTATTTGGTCAGTATTTTACCTCAGTATTTGTAAGGCAAAACCAGGAGTGGGTGATAAATGCAGAAGTGGTGCATATGTTTCTATTATACTTTTCCTCTATTTGTTCCACTCCTGGTTTTGGCTTACAAATACTGAGGTAAAATACTGACCAAATACTGCTAGTGTGACCTCAGCCTTAAGGTATGTGTCCACCTTCAGGATGGCCGGCGGTTTGGACGGAGCGTCAAACCCGCTCCGCCCTAAGCCCCGCCCCCTTCTGTGACGCGATGATGCCAGATGGGTTCATTGCACACATCCGGCATCATCGCACCCCACACATAGGGCCCTGTGATTTACCTTGCGGCGGCGCAACGTCGCCGCAAGGTACACGGACATGCTGCGATCTTAAAAGACGTGCAGCATGTCCAGAATCGCAGGGCCGCCGGGTGCGTGTTACCACGCATAGTGGAGACGGGATTTGATAAAATCCCCTCCACTATGCTGTAACATCTGGACGCAGCGTGTTTGACGCTGCGGCTCTGCGCAGCGTCAAACACGCAGCGTTTCCTGAACGTGGACACATACCCTTAGGGTGCAGTCTGACGGCCGTGTTACTCGCGCAAGGTCAGGAGAGCTGACGGCCAGTCCGAGGATTGCAATACGATCCTTGCACGAGTGATACGGCCGTCTGACTGTGCTTTATCTGTTTGTTTTTTTTCATGCACAGTTTTCAGAAGTCAGATTATCATATGGGACAGGATTACAATGACAGGTAACACTTCCATACACAATGCTGGATCCCACAACCACAGCTCCTTCACAATAACCTTTGAACACACTTACTAGATGCTTCAATTCAAAAGGGTGTGTTATTACTAACGTACATGTCAATTTCCTGAAAAAACATGAAAGTATTATGCAGGTGTCTAGAAACGCCCCAGTGGCCAATGAGAAAACTGAAAAAAGACTTATATTTTTAATAGTGACTGTATTATGAAAAAAAAAATACAAACACACTACTAACATGAAAAAAAAATTATTTATTTATTTATTTATTTAACACAAAAACTTGATTTAAATGATATGTTCGCCCTTTTTTTTTTTTACTTTCGACTCTGCAAAAACTCTTACTGTTTCTCTCATTCATTCTCGTCTGGACTATTGTAACTCTCTACTAATCGGCCTCCCTCTTACCAAACTCTCCACTCTCCAATCTGTCCTGAATGCGGCAGCCAGGATCATATTCCTCACCAATCGTTACACCGATGCCTCTACCTTGTGCCAGTCATTACACTGGCTACCCATCCACTCCAGAATCCAGTACAAAACTATTTCCCTCATCCACAAAGAACTCCATGGCTCAGCACCACCCTACATTTCCTCCCTGGTCTCAGCCTACCACCCTACCCGTGCTCTCTGCTCTAATGACCTGAGGTTAGCATCCTCAATAATCAGAACCTCCCACTCCCGTCTCCAAGACTTTTCACGTGCTGTGCCAATTCTTTGGAATGCACTACCTAGGTTAATACGATTAATCCCCAATCCCCAGTTTTAAGCGTGCCCTAAAAACTCATTTGTTCATATTGGCCTACCGCCTCAACGCATTAACCTAACTATCCCTGTGTGGCCTATTTAAAAAAAAAACAAACAAACCATAATCCGGTTCCTCGTATCATGTTCTCATACACTTTATGCAGTTAATAGCACTCTGTGTCTGTACTGCTACATACTTGGGCTGTTAACTGGTTCATGCAGCTTTACATGAACACCCGAGCCTTACACTATGGCTGGTCCAAATAACTTAAGGAATTGTTACCATCCACCTCTCGTGTCTCCACTTTTCCTCATAGTTTGTAAGCTTGCGAGCAGGGCCTTCATTCCTCCTGGTATCTGTTTTGAATTGTGATTTCTGTTATGCTGTAATGTCTATTGTCTGTACAAGACCCCTCTATAATTTGTAAAGCGCTGCGGAATATGTTGACGCTATATGAATAAAATTATTATTAAATGTTATTTTCGGATGACATTCCCTTTAAAGAAGTTGTCAAATAAATAAAAACAAACAAAAATAATACAAAAAATACATTACTATGTATATGTACAAATACCCTCAATTATTTATTAATGGTCATGGAACATTAATTAAAATGGTCACCACGAAGTTATTAAACATAAAGCCTATCCTACAATGGAGGCTGTGTCAGGACAGAGCTGGAGACCAGTGTAAGGCTATGTGCACACGTTGCAGATTTTCCTGCTGATTTTTCTGCACTAAAAACCGCAGATCTTGGCAGAAAACGCAGGTGCGGTTTTTGGATGCGGTTTTTAATGCGTTTTTCCCTGCAGATTGTCTGTGTTTTTGACACAAATAAAAGCTTGAACTGCAGTGGGGAAAAAAAAAAAAAAAACACACATGATGTCATTTCCTTGTCCAACCCCTTCTTCTTCCATCCTCCAAATTTGGTTAACATACCCCTGGCTGTTCCCAGGCTAGGAATATTAGCCCACAGCTGTCTGCGTAGCCTTTCTGGCTGTAAAATATAGGGGGGCCCGAAAAAAAATTGCGTAGGGTCCCCCTATATTTTTAGACCAGAAAAGCTAGGCAGACAGCTGTGGGCCAATATTTGTGGCCTGGGAAGGGGTTGAAATACCCCTGGCTATTCCCAGGCTAGGAATTAGCCCACAGCTGTCTGCGTAGCCTTTCTGGCTGTAAAATATATGGGGGCCCGAAAAAAAATTGCGTAGGGTCCCCCTATATTTTTAGGCCAGAAAGGCTACGCAGACAGCTGTGGGACAATATTTGTGGCCTGGGAAGGGGTTAAAATACCCCTGGCTGTTCCCAGGCCATGAATATTAAGCCCATAGCTGTCTGCGAAGCCTTTCTGGCTCTCTAATATAGGGAGAGCCCCTCAAAAAAAGTGTTGGGGCCCCCTATATTTTTAGGCCATAAAGGCTACGCAGACAGCTGTGGGCTTATATTCATAGCCTAGGAAAGGGGCCATGGATATTTGCCCCCCCCCCCGGCTATAAATAGAAGCCCACAGCTGCCCCAGAAAAGGCGCATCAAAAAGATGCGCCAATTCTGGCACTTAGCCCCTCTCTTCCCACTCCCGTGTAGCGGTGGGATATGGGGTAATGAGGGGTTAATGCCACCTTGCTATTGTAAGGTGGCATTAAGCACGGTTAATAATGGAGAGGCGTCAATAAGACGCCTATCCATTATTAATCCTATTAAAGGGTTAAAAAAAACAGACACTAGAAAAAAATATTTTAATGAAATAAACACCCACTTTTTGACAAACCCTTTATTATACGCTCAATCCACCTGAAGACCCTCGACCTGAAAAAGAAATAAAAAAACAAACCAAATTCATACTCCCTGGCCCTGTCCGTAGAAATCCAACGAGGGTCCCATGACGATCTGCCATGGGGAACAGACACATCCGGAGATGTGTCTGCTCTCCACGGCTGCAGCAACACACTGACAGGAGCTATGGCTCCTGTCGGTGTGTAACTGCGCATGCGCGAGAGTTTACCGGCGTTCATTGACCCCGGTACTCTCGCTTTACGGCAGTGCTGCGCGGGAAAGTTCACACGCAGCTCTAATGCCTTAAATAGAGACGCCGGAGCCGCTGAACTCCGGTAAAGTACACGATACACTGCTAGGAGCTTCGCTCCTGGCAGTGTATCGCCAGAGAGCAAGCGATCGGCGTGGGACACTCGTTGGGATATCTGCGGACAGGGAGTATGGATTTTGTTTATTTTTTTGGGATTTTTTCCTAGGGGACCGAGGGCTTCGCGTACCAGTGTGCTGTATGGTGAGTATATACTCTATGTTATATGGTGTATGTAATGTCTGTCATGTATGTTACGTTTATTGTATGTGTATTGTATGTGTATGTGTTTTACTGACAATTGTGCTAAGTCGCCGGACACAGGAACTACTCTCCCATCCTAATATCGGATGGGAGTAGTAATCCCATACGGCGACAGCACAATTGGGTGGCACTATGGTCGCATGGGGACACACACACACAGACAGATACACACACACACATACACAGACAGACACACACACATACATACCAGATCAATCAAACGACAAACATCGATCCCCATGCGACGATATGCCTCCATGCTGACGGTCACACTCCGCCCACACACTTCCTCCCGCTTCCCCGCACTTCCTGCTGCAGCGGTTTCTATACCAAATCTGCAGAAAACCCGCAGATATTTTTTCTTCTGCGGGTTTTACTGCGGGTTTGACCCTCACAATGGAGGTCTATGGGTGCAGAACTGCTAAAGTTCCGCCCAAAGAAGTGACATGCTGCGGAATGTAAACCGCTGCGTTTCTGCACGTTTTTTTCCGCAGCATGTGCACAGCGGTTTGCGGTTTCCATAGGTTTACATGTTATTGTAAACGCAATGGAAACTGCAGCGGACCCGCAGCGGCAAAATCGCTGCGGTTCCGCGGTAAAAACCGCAACGTGTGAACATGGCCTAAGGCCTCCTCCTGCTCTGTCAGTCATCAGGGAGTGAACACCCATCAGCCTGACAGAAGAGAGCGACCTATACCATCTGTATACATATCTCTGATGACGTACTATCTCAGCTGTTTCTGTGCCTCAGAGGCTATAATGGAAGTGAGGAAGAAGAGATATTAGGGATGATACACTAAAACTTTTACATCACAAAAGTGGCGCAAAAGCTTTGAAAATTGTAATTATTTTTGTGCAATGTGGAGTTTTGCAAAACTTTTGTGACCACTTTGGATCAGTTCTGTTGAAATAATGGGATCAGGGGTGTGGCACCCAGTCAAATCTGCTGGTATTTTCTATGCCAGTAATGCTACTCCAGTCCCTGACTGGAATAACATTTCTAGTGCAGTGCATACCACTTAGTAGAGGCGCCAAAATCATTAAGTGGCGTGCAATTCTCAATGAATCCGGCGTTGTGTACTCAGTCAAGACAGTCATAACACGAGCTTGAGCTACACCAGTCTTGATGACTTGGCCCTAAAGGCCATAGTGGTGAGTGAGGTTGTTTTCTAACAGCACACATACAGGTTTCATCATGCCAAACTGTAACTGTTGCCTCAGGAGAACTTGTGTGATTCTGCCTCTACCTCCTTCCCCTCCATAGAATTTTAAAGGCACTAACGGTCATCTCCTTTGTCAGGAATGGGAAAATGTGCATGCACTGAAGACAAATTTTACCTATGAATTAAGAATAAAAGATCAGTTCAGGAGGTTAAAGGAGCAATTTCTCTTAAAATATATTATACAACGTTGTTATTTTCATGTGTACTAAAGATGTCTGAAATAAAACTTAAAACTGCAGTTACTTTTTATTAAAAAAAAAGCCCTTATAAGTGGACAACCCCTTTAAATTAAATTCTCATTCAACTGGGAGCTACTTAGGGGGTCAATTCAAATGGAGTAATTGTCTTGGAAACCAGAGTTTACTAAAAAGCAGAGAAATATGTTTGTTTTTTATTTCTTAATTTTCTGTGGGTAAAAGTGCCTCGGTGACGGCACAGCAGACAGTTTCTTTGATTTTCACATACTTCGGGCCTAGACTCTTCTATGTAAGCTGCAGCCTGAGACTGGAACTGTTTATCAGATGCATTTCTGTCAGATTATTTACAAGAGGGCTGAAAAAATGACTCTTGACGGTTGTGCTCCCTCTTGAAAGTAGTCTGTGAATTCTCTGCCTGTATATAAACAATCTGGTGTGTTCAATCAGCGAAGTGTCACAGCTAGGACTCGGCATATGGAGGTCACACTATGGGGAGGTTTCAGGCAAGCCAGTTCCAAAGATCTTTAACCCTTTGACGTGCAGGATTGAATTAAGCAGGTCTTCTCTCTCCTGGTGAATGATGAATTTTATATAGTCCATTTACAGATCTGAAAATTCCCTATTCCTCTTTACATACTCATGAAACGAATGATAAACTTTAGGCCGCCTGCAGTCAGTACTAGGGGGAGCTGCCAATGGTGGCTGTGTGCCGCCCCCAGGTATGTGCACAAATTATGTTTTTGCTTCTGCATCAAAACCATGTCTCTTGGCAGGAAAAAAGTTGGATAAAAACAACACATTTTTGTTGTGTGTTTTTTTTTTTACTACTTTTTTCGAATTCATTAGGAAAGGTGAAAAAAAAAGCTGTAAAAACGCTGATAGAAATCACAAGAGTAAATAAGCAACGTGTGCATAAAATTTCAGGAATCTCATTCACTTTGCTGGGACAATAAAATGATGCGTTTTGTGCATGAAAAACTAAAGGGAAAAACGCAGAGAGGGCACGTACGCAAAATGTTATCATTTAGCTATAAAGGAGTGAAGATGGGAGAAATTTGTGGTAAGAAAAATGGGTTCAGACCACTAAAGTACGGGGAACTAAAAAGGAATAATAATTTACAAAACTGTAGTATCGATCACTAAACAGAACTTTCACGGAAATGTTCCCAAAAGTTATTAATGGGTATGGTGTCTGGCACTGTAAGGGGAGCACTAGTGCTGGCCCCAAACTCAGATAGTAAAGGGAATTCGTGCGATTTATGGGTATGGTGTGTGGCACTGTATGGGGAGCACTAATGCTGGCTCCAAACTCAGATAGTAAAGGGAATTCGTGCGATTTATGGGTATTGTGTCTGGCACTGTATGGGGAGTACTAATGCTGGCCCCAAACTCGGATAATGTAGGAAATTCCTGCGATTTATGGGTATTGTGTCTGGCACTGTATGGGGAGCACTAATGCTGGCCCAAAACTTCAATAGTGTAGGGAATTCATGCGATTTATCGGTATGGTGTCTGGCACTGTATGGGAAGTACTAATGCTGGCCCAAAACTCGGATAGTGTAGGAAATTCATGCGATCTATGGGTATGGTGTCTGGCACTGTATGGGGAGCACTAATGCTGGCTCCAAACTCGGATAGTGTAGGAAATTCCTGCGATTTATGGGTATTGTGTCTGGCACTGTATGGGGAGTACTAATGCTGGCCCCAAACTCGGATAATGTAGGAAATTCCTGCGATTTATGGGTATTGTGTCTGGCACTGTATGGGGAGCACTAATGCTGGCCCAAAACTTCGATAGTGTAGGGAATTCATGTGATTTATCGGTATGGTGTCTGGCACTATATGGGAAGTACTAATGCTGGCCCAAAACTCGGATAGTGTAGGAAATTCATGCGATCTATGGGTATGGTGTCTGGCACTGTATGGGGAGCACTAATGCTGGCCCCAAACTCGGATAGTGTAGGAAATTCATGCGATTTATCGGTATGGTGTCTGGCACTGTAAGGGGAGCACTAATGCTGGCCCCAAACTCGGATAGTGTAGGAAATTCATGCGATTTATCGGTATGGTGTCTGGCACTGTATGGGGAGCACTAATGCTGGCCCAAACTCGGATAGTGTAGGAAATTCATGCGATTTATCGGTATGGTGTCTGGCACTGTATGGGGAGCACTAATGCTGGCCCAAACTCGGATAGTGTAGGAAATTCATGCGATTTATCGGTATGGTGTCTGGCACTGTATGGGAAGTACTAATGCTGGCCCAAAACTCGGATAGTGTAGGAAATTCATGCGATCTATGGGTATGGTGTCTGGCACTGTATGGGGAGCACTAATGCTGGCCCCAAACTCGGATAGTAAAGGGAATTCGTGCGATTTATGGGTATTGTGTCTGGCACTGTATGGGGAGCACTAATGCTGGCCCCAAACTCGGATAGTGAAGGGAATTCATGCGATCTATGGGTATTGTGTCTGGCACTGTAAGGGGAGCACTAATGCTGGCCCCAAACTCGGATAGTGTAGGAAATTCATGCGATCTATGGGTATGGTGTCTGGCACTGTATGGGGAGCACTAATGCTGGCCCCAAACTCGGATAGTAAAGGGAATTCGTGCGATTTATGGGTATTGTGTCTGGCACTGTATGGGGAGCACTAATGCTGGCCCCAAACTCGGATAGTGTAGGAAATTCATGCGATCTATGGGTATGGTGTCTGGCACTGTATGGGGAGCACTAATGCTGGCCCCAAACTCGGATAGTGAAGGGAATTCATGCGATCTATGGGTATTGTGTCTGGCACTGTATGGGGAGCACTAATGCTGGCCCCAAACTCGGATAGTGAAGGGAATTCATGCGATCTATGGGTATTGTGTCTGGCACTGTATGGGGAGCACTAATGCTGGCCCAAAACTTCGATAGTGTAGGGAATTCATGCGACTTATGGGTATTGTGTCTGGCACTGTATGGGGAGCACTAATGCTGGCCCCAAACTCGGATAGTGTAGGAAATTCATGCGATTTATCGGTATGGTGTCTGGCACTGTAAGGGGAGCACTAATGCTGGCCCCAAACTCGGATAGTGTAGGAAATTCATGCGATTTATCGGTATGGTGTCTGGCACTGTATGGGGAGCACTAATGCTGGCCCAAACTCGGATAGTGTAGGAAATTCATGCGATTTATCGGTATGGTGTCTGGCACTGTATGGGAAGTACTAATGCTGGCCCAAAACTCGGATAGTGTAGGAAATTCATGCGATCTATGGGTATGGTGTCTGGCACTGTATGGGGAGCACTAATGCTGGCCCCAAACTCGGATAGTAAAGGGAATTCGTGCGATTTATGGGTATTGTGTCTGGCACTGTATGGGGAGCACTAATGCTGGCCCCAAACTCGGATAGTGAAGGGAATTCATGCGATCTATGGGTATTGTGTCTGGCACTGTAAGGGGAGCACTAATGCTGGCCCCAAACTCGGATAGTGTAGGAAATTCATGCGATCTATGGGTATGGTGTCTGGCACTGTATGGGGAGCACTAATGCTGGCCCCAAACTCGGATAGTAAAGGGAATTCGTGCGATTTATGGGTATTGTGTCTGGCACTGTATGGGGAGCACTAATGCTGGCCCCAAACTCGGATAGTGTAGGAAATTCATGCGATCTATGGGTATTGTGTCTGGCACTGTAAGGGGAGCACTAATGCTGGCCCCAAACTCGGATAGTGTAGGAAATTCATGCGATCTATGGGTATTGTGTCTGGCACTGTATGGGGAGCACTAATGCTGGCCCAAAACTCGGATAGTGTAGGAAATTCATGCGATTTATGGGTATGGTGTCTGGCACTGTATGGGGAGCACTAATGCTGGCCCCAAACTCTAATAGTGAAGGGAATTCGTGCGATTTATGGGTATTGTGTCTGGCGCTGTAAGGGGAGCACTATTGCTGGCCCCAAACTCAGATAGTGAAGGAAATTTGTGCAATTTATAGCTATTGTGTCTGGCACTGTATGGGGAGCACTATTGTTGGCGCCGAACTCGGATGGTGAAGAGAATTCCTGCGATTTTTGGGTATAGTGTCTGGCGCTGTATGGGGAGCACTACTGCTGACCAGGAACTCAAATGTTGAAGGCAATTCCCGTGATTAATCAGTGATCAACATGAAGCCCCTGTTTACCTTTAAAAAAGAGTTTCTGCAGCAGTTTTGGGGTATATTCCATTTCAAAATAGGCAGAAGGTCCCCATACTCAGCAGAGGATTTGTGGGTTTATGAGATAATAATAATCTTTATTTTTATATGGTAACGAAAGAGTCCCATAACGTGGATGAAAGAACTAGGCCCAGATATGGTCACTGAAGTTCTTGGTGGCACAGAATATTTGTATAATTTATAGCAGTACATGTATGTGGATGAAGGCTGATGCGGCGACAGATGGGGCTCATGTAGAAAGTGTTAGTCACAGTATGTAATGGTGAAATATCCCAGTTAACAAAGAGCACATAAAAAAGAATAGCCGATCATCAGCATAAAGGTGCTGAACATAGGTCAGAGAAAATGAACATCAGTGACCTTTTTAAAAGTCAAGTTCTAGCTTAAAACAATAACCAATTACATTTAATTTCCTGACAAATCCATCTACCTGAAATGATGGGTCTTTGTTTAGATCTTAGGAAATGCAAGTTAGACATTGTCCAATTAAGTAAATTATGTTAATTATAAACCATTCCATTCCGTCGCACCATAAACACATGCGTTAATTAATAAGAAAGCAGGTTTTACATTGGGGATCTTTCACCATGTCTCCCCTAATGTAAGCAGCTCTGGGTCCAATTCTCCGTGGAAGAGGCATCTAATAGATTGCTTGCTAATAAATTGCCTGCCAGGCGGACACTAGGCACAGATTTGTGCACAGCAGGTGACTAGCAGTGACTATGGACAAGAAAGTGATTTAACTAACTATTCAGAGAGTCAACTGGTCAGAACATTCACTGTTTCATTCATGAGATTCATGAGGTCTCAAGACATTAAAACAAAATACACACAAACCAACAGAAACAGCATATGGTACCGCACTGTGTGCAGCATTTTTAGCCAAGTGAGTATTTTGACCACATCGTCATTTTTCTGCATATTTCCCAACTCCGAGCTGTATAAACTTGAATGCTTATTAGATGAAGCTGATCAGGTGATGTGTATTTGTGTAATGAGGGGGGGTGTCCTAGGGATATCAACACCCTCTATCAATGTGAGCAGAATTATTAGGCAGCTTGTTTTCTTCAGACAAAATGTTACAAGTCTTATAGAGGGATGCAGCAGTCTTGTAATTACGAATATATTGGGACATGATCACAGAACCAGCAAGAGTTTTGTTGCAAATAGTGATTTCAGTACCAAGCCATCATGACTGGGTAAATGTGCCGGGATATGACCTCTGTATGGCACAGAACCCCTGCCAGAGAGCCTTCACTTCAGCGGGATAGGATTAGAAGTCTGCTCTCACCCTGACAATGGTCAGACAGCTCTACTAAATGGGATCAGCTGCAGCAAGCCCAGGGCAGAGGAAAGGTTACAGCCTTTACATATTTTAGACACATATGATAATACAGAGCAATAGCATTAATAAGATGTCCATATACTGTCACAAGCTGTCCTTCTGTAGGAAAGGAAAATGCAAACGAAATAGAAATGCAAACAAAGAACAAAGAAGGTGATCTCACAGCAATTTTACTGTATCTAAAACCAGGGGTGGGGGAACCCCTCAATATCCTGTGGTGTCTATGCTCCAGCCCCATGTCTCCTTTGGTGTCTATGCTCCAGCCCCATGTCTCCTGTGGTGTCTGTGCTCTATCCGCATGTTTCCTGTGGTGTCAATGCTCCGGCTCCAGGTCTCCTGTGGTGTCTATGCTCCAGCCCCATGTCTCCTGTGGTGTCTGTGCTCTATCCCCATGTTTCCTGTGGTGTCTATGCTCCGGCTCCAGGTCTCCTGTGGTGTCTATGCTTTGGCCCCAGGTCTCCTGTGCTGTCTATGCTCTGGCCCAAGGTCTCCTGTGGTGTCTATGCTCTGGCCCCAGGTCTCCTGTGGTGTCTATGCTCCGGCCCCAGGCATCCTGTCGTGTCTATACTCCGGCCCCAGGTCTCCTGTGGTGTCTATGCTCCGGCCCCAGGTCTCCTGTGGTGTCTATGCTAAGGCCCCAGGTCTCCTGTGGTGTCTATACTCCAGCCCCATGTCTCCTGTGGTGTCTATGCTCCAGCACCATGTCTCCTGTGGTGTCTATGCTCTGGCCCCATGTCTCCTTTAGCGTCTATGCTCCAGCCCCATGTCTTCTGTGGCGTCTACGCTCCAGCCCCATGTCTTGTGTGGTGTCTGTGCTGCAGCCTCATGACTTCCATAAAGTATTTACCATAGCCCCATGTCTCCTGTGGTGCCTATGCTCCAGCCTCATGACTTCTATAAAGTATATACCACAGCCCCATATCTCCTGTGGTGTCTATGCTCCAGCCCCATGTCTCCTGTGGTGTCTATGCTCCAGCCCCATGTCTCCTGTGGTGTCTATGCTCCAGCCCTATGTCTGCTGGTGTCTATGCTCCAGCACCATGTCTCCTGTGGTGTCAAATCTCCGGCCCCATGTCCCCTGTGGTGTCTACGCTCCAGCCCCATGTCTCTTGTGGTGTCTATGCTCCAGCCCTATGTCTGCTGGTATCTATGCTCCAGTCCCATGTCTCCTGTGGTGTCAAATCTCCGGCCCCATGTCCCCTGTGGTGTCTACGCTCCAGCCCCATGTCTCTTGTGGTGTCTATGCTCCAGCCCCATGTCTCCTGTGGTGTCTATGTTCCGGCCCCATGTCTCCTGTGGTGTCTATGCTCCAGCTCCATGACTCCTGTGGTGTCTATGCTCCGGCCCCATGTCTTCTGTGGTGTCTATGCTCTGGCCCCATGTCTCCTGTGGTGTCTATGTTCCGGCCCCATGTCTTCTGTGGTGTCTATGCTCCGGCCCCATGTCTCCTGTGGTGTCTATGCTCCGGCCCCATGTCTCCGGTGGTGTCTATGCTCCGGACCCATGTCCCCGGTGGTGTCTATGCTCTGGCCCCATGTCTCCTGTGGTGTCTATGATCCAGCCTCAAGATTTCTATAAAGTATTTACCACAGCCCCATGTCTCCTGCGATGTATACAGTATACTACAGCCCCGTGTCTCCTGTTATGTATATACTGCAGCCCCATGTCTTCTGTGATGTATATACAGCAGTCTCGGTGTCTCCTATGTGATGTATACTGCAGCTCTCCCACTGCTTGAGTTCTATAAATGTCATGTGAGCAGATATGGAAATTCCCAACTACGAGGAGACCTGCAATATATCTATATATATAATTGTCTAAGGGTTTTTCTGTCTGTCTGTCTGTCCTGGAAATCCCGCGTCTCTGACCCCCCCTGACGAAGGCTGATGCCGAAACGCGCGTCGGGGACTGGCACATCCAGGAGACGGTAGCAATTCAGGTAAACCTCTGCTCCAGGCACCTTTATTACCTTGATTATATTAACTATATTCATTATTTCTAACATGCACAACTTACTAAGGGGTGTACTTGTTATTGGTGCCTGTGACCTTTTGAGCTAGTACCTCTATATACTTGTGTATATCTGACTATATATATATATATATATATATATATATATATATATACACACTCACCGGCCACTTTATTAGGTACACCTGTCCAACTTCTTGTTAACACTTAATTTCTAATCAGCCAATCACATGGCGGCAACTCAGTGCATTTAGGCATGTAGACATGGTCAAGACAATCTCCTGCAGTTCAAACCGAGCATCAGTATGGGGAAGAAAGGTGATTTGAGTGCCTTTGAACGTGGCATGGTTGTTGGTGCCAGAAGGGCTGGTCTGAGTATTTCAGAAACTGCTGATCTACTGGGATTTTCACGCACAACCATCTCTAGGGTTTACAGAGAATGGTCCGAAAAAGAAAAAAAATCCAGTGAGCGGCAGTTCTGTGGGCGGAAATGCCTTGTTGATGCCAGAGGTCAGAGGAGAATGGGCAGACTGGTTCGAGCTGATAGAAAGGCAACAGTGACTCAAATCGCCACCCGTTACAACCAAGGTAGGCCTAAGAGCATCTCTGAACGCACAGTGCGTCGAACTTTGAGGCAGATGGGCTACAGCAGCAGAAGACCACACCGGGTACCACTCCTTTCAGCTAAGAACAGGAAACTGAGGCTACAATTTGTACAAGCTCATCGAAATTGGACAGTAGAAGATTGGAAAAACGTTGCTTGGTCTGATGAGTCTCGATTTCTGCTGCGACATTCGGATGGTAGGGTCAGAATTTGGCGTAAACAACATGAAAGCATGGATCCATCCTGCCTTGTATGGAGCATCTTTGGGATGTGCAGCCGACAAATCTGCGGCAACTGTGTGATGCCATCATGTCAATATGGACCAAAATCTCTGAGGAATGCTTCCAGCACCTTGTTGAATCTATGCCACGAAGAATTGAGGCAGTTCTGAAGGCAAAAGGGGGTCCAACCCGTTACTAGCATGGTGTACCTAATAAAGTGGCCGGTGAGTGTATATACACATTATATATATATATATACACAGTGGGGCAAAAAAGTATTTAGTCAGTCAGCAATAGTGCAAGTTCCACCACTTAAAAAGATGAGAGGCGTCTGTAATTTACATCATAGGTAGACCTCAACTATGGGAGACAAACTGAGAAATAAAAATCCAGAAAATCACTTTGTCTGTATTTTTATCATTTTATTTGCATATTATGGTGGAAAATAAGTATTTGGTCAGAAACAAACAATCAAGATTTCTGGCTCTCACAGACCTGTAACTTCTTCTTTAAGAGTCTCCTCTTTCCTCCACTCATTACCTGTAGTAATGACACCTGTTTAAACTTGTTATCAGTATAAAAAGACACCTGTGCACACCCTCAAACAGTCTGACTCCAAACTCCACTATGGTGAAGACCAAAGAGCTGTCAAAGGACACCAGAAACAAAATTGTAGCCCTGCACCAGGCTGGGAAGACTGAATCTGCAATAGCCAACCAGCTTGGAGTGAAGAAATCAACAGTGGGAGCAATAATTAGAAAATGGAAGACATTCAAGACCACTGATAATCTCCCTCGATCTGGGGCTCCACGCAAAATCCCACCCCGTGGGGTCAGAATGATCACAAGAATGGTGAGCAAAAATCCCAGAACCACGCGGGGGGACCTAGTGAATGAACTGCAGAGATCTGGGACCAATGTAACAAGGCCTACCATAAGTAACACACTACGCCACCATGGACTCAGATCCTGCAGTGCCAGACGTGTCCCACTGCTTAAGCCAGTACATGTCCGGGCCCGTCTGAAGTTTGCTAGAGAGCATTTGGATGATCCAGAGGAGTTTTGGGAGAATGTCCTATGGTCTGATGAAACCAAACTGGAACTGTTTGGTAGAAACACAACTTGTCGTGTTTGGAGGAAAAAGAATACTGAGTTGCATCCATCAAACACCATACCTACTGTAAAGCATGGTGGTGGAAACATCATGCTTTGGGGCTGTTTCTCTGCAAAGGGGCCAGGACGACTGATCCGGGTACATGAAAGAATGAATGGGGCCATGTATCGTGAGATTTTGAGTGCAAACCTCCTTCCATCAGCAAGGGCATTGAAGATGAAACGTGGCTGGGTCTTTCAACATGACAATGATCCAAAGCACACCGCCAGGGCAACGAAGGAGTGGCTTCGTAAGAAGCATTTCAAGATCCTGGAGTGGCCTAGCCAGTCTCCAGATCTCAACCCTATAGAAAACCTTTGGAGGGAGTTGAAAGTCCGTGTTGCCAAGCGAAAAGCCAAAAACATCACTGCTCTAGAGGAGATCTGCATGGAGGAATGGGCCAACATACCAACAACAGTGTGTGGCAACCTTGTGAAGACTTACAGAAAACGTTTGACCTCTGTCATTGCCAACAAAGGATATATTACAAAGTATTGAGATGAAATTTTGGTTCTGACCAAATACTTATTTTCCACCATAATATGCAAATAAAATGATAAAAAAACAGACAATGTGATTTTCTGGATTTTTTTTTCTCAGCTTGTCTCCCATAGTTGAGGTCTACCTATGATGTAAATTACAGACGCCTCTCATCTTTTTAAGTGGTGGAACTTGCACTATTGCTGAATGACTAAATACTTTTTTGCCCCACTATATATATATATATATATATATATATATATATATATATATATATATATATATATATATATATATATATATATATATATATATATATATATATATATTTTCCCCGCACTATATATTCTTTGTCACTTTTTGCTGGATATATTTATGTATATACACGCCACCCACTGCATTTGCAGTATTATATGCACTTTAGCTAAAAATTATTTTAGGCCATTTTGTGGGTATATATCCTGATATAGGCCGTATTTTTTTCTACTATACCCAGTTTAGTGTGCATGTATATATGTGTATATATTTCAGTTCTGTGGCTGATGACAAATAATTATTATTATTATTTTTGTGTTTACATCTCGCCACTATTCTAAACATCTCAGGACTGTGTCCATAATATTGCTCTGTCTCCATGGTGTTGTGCCGTTTTGTTGGTTTCTTTTTCCCCCCTACCAATTGGTGTATTTTCTCCACAAATAAACTAATTATATTTATTATTTGGGCATTAGTTCGGTTTTTTTGTTCTTTTTGTCTCTGTATTCATTCCGAGTCGTCCATTATCATGTCCATCTTAGAGTACCGTATTTTCCGGCGTATAAGACGACTTTTTAATCCCCGAAAATCTTCTTAAAAGTCGGGGGTCGTCTTATACGCCGGGAATCGTCTTGTACGCCGGTGTATATGGTGGGTGGGGAGGGGGAGTGATCCTGATGACGAGGGGGCGTCTCACAGGAAAGTGAGTAATCCCCATTACCTTATCCTAGCGGTGCAGCGTGGGGGTGTCAGTGCTGGGAGCGGCTGTGTTCTGGTGCGGCGGCTCCTCTTCTGTGTGGGGCCTCTGTGCTGTGGGGTGGCGGCGGCAGCGGCGTATCTTTATCCAGTTGGGGCTCCTCCGGCATCTCCTTAGCCCTGGAGGCCCCGCCGCAACTCCATCGGTGCAATGTGGTGGCCTCCGGGAAAATGGCCGCTGCTCAGATTCAGATCTCGTGTCCCGAGATTTCGGGACGAGATCTGAATCTGAGCAGCGGCCATTTTCCCGGAGGCCACCGCATCGCACCTATTGAGCTGCCTCCGGGAAAATGGCCGCTGCATTGCACCGATGGAGTTGCGGCGGTGCCTCCAGGGCTAAGGAGATGCCGGAGGAGCCCCAACTGGATAAAGATATGCCGCCGCCACCGCCACCCCACAGCACAGAGGCCCCACACAGAAGAGGAGCCGCCGCACCAGAGCACAGCAGCCGCCGCACCAGAGCACAGCAGCCGCCGCCGCCACTCCCAGCACTGAGACCCCCACGCTGCACCGCTACGATAAGGTAATGGGGGATACTCACTTTCCTGTGAGACGCCCCCTCGTCATCAGGATCACTCCCTCCCCCCCCAAAAGGCACATATTCACCGGCCCTATAAGACGACATAGGGTGTATAAGAAGACCCCCGACTTTTAACCCCTTAAGCCCCGAGGGTGGTTTGCACGTTAATGACCGGGCCAATTTTTACAATTCTGACCACTGTCCCTTTATGAGGCTATAACTCTGGAACGCTTTGACGGATCTTGGCGATTCTGACATTGTTTTCTTGTGACATATTGTACTTCATGTTAGTCGTAAAATTTATTCGATATAACTTGCGTTTATTTGTGAAAAAAATGGAAATTTGGCGAAAATTTTGAAAATTTTGCAATTTTCCAACTTTGAATTTTTATGCCCTTAAATCACAGACATATGTCATGCAAAATACTTAATAAGTAACATTTCCCACATGTCTACTTTACATCAGTACAATTTTGGAACCAAAATTTTTTTTTGTGACGGAGTTATAAGGGTTAAAAGTTGACCAGCAATTTCTCATTTTTACAACACCATTTTTTTTTAGGGACCACATCTTATTTGAAGTCATTTTGAGGGGTCTATATGATAGAAAATACCCAAGTGTGACACCATTCTAAAAACTGCACCCCTCAAGGTGCTCAAAACCACATTCAAGAAGTTTATTAACCCTTCAGGTGTTTCACAGGAATTTTTGGAATGTTTAAATAAAAATGAACATTTAACTTTTTTTCACACAAAATTTATTTCAGCTCCAATTTGTTTTATTTTACCAAGGGTAACAGGAGAAAATGGACCCCCAAAGTTGTTGTACAATTTGTCCTGAGTACGCTGATACCCCATATGTGGGGGTAAACCACTGTTTGGGCGTATGGCAGAGCTCGGAAGGAAAGGAGCGCCATTTGACTTTTCAATGCAAAATTGACTGGAATTGAGATGGGACGCCATGTTGCGTTTGGAGAGCCCCTGATGTGCCTAAACACTGAAACCCCCTACAAGTGACACCATTTTGGAAAGTAGACCCCCTAAGGAACTTATCTTGATGTGTGGTGAGCACTTTGACCCACCAAGTGCTTCACAGAAGTTTATAATGCAGAGCCGTAAAAATAAAAAATCATATTTTTTCACAAAAATGATCTTTTCGCCCCCAATTTTTTATTTTCCCAAGGGTAAGAGAAGAAATTGGACCGCAAAAAATGTTGTGCAATTTGTCCTGAGTACGCTGATACCCCATATGTGGGGGTAAACCACTGTTTAGGCGTATGGCAGAGCTCGGAAGGAAAGGAGCGCCATTTGACTTTTCAATGCAAAATTGACTGGAATTGAGATGGGACGCCATGTTGCGTTTGGAGAGCCCCTGATGTGCCTAAACACTGAAACCCCCTACAAGTGACACCATTTTGGAAAGTAGACCCCCTAAGGAACTTATCTTGATGTGTGGTGAGCACTTTGACCCACCAAGTGCTTCACAGAAGTTTATAATGCAGAGCCGTAAAAATAAAAAATCATATTTTTTCACAAAAATGATCTTTTCGCCCCCAATTTTTTATTTTCCCAAGGGTAAGAGAAGAAATTGGACCCCAAAAAATGTTGTGCAATTTGTCCTGAGTACGCTGATACCCCATATATGGGTGTAAACCATTGTTTGGGCGCATGGCAGAGCTTGGAAGGGAAGGAGCGCCATTTGACTTTTCAATGCAAAATTGACTGGAATTGAGATGGGACGCCATGTTGCGTTTGGAGAGCCCCTGATGTGCCTAAACATTAAAACTCCCTACAAGTGACACCATTTTGGAAAGTAGACCCCCTAAGGAACTTATCTAGATGTGTGGTGAGCACTTTGATCCACCAAGTGCTTTACAGAAGTTTATAATGCAGAGCCGTAAAAATAAAAAATCATATTTTTTCACAAAAATGATCTTTTTGCCCCCAATTTTTTATTTTCTCAAGGGTAAGAGAAGAAATTGGACCACAAAAAATGTTGTGCAATTTGTCCTGAGTACGCTGATACCCCATATGTGGGTGTAAACCATTGTTTGGGCGCATGGCAGAGCTTGGAAGGGAAGGAGCGCCATTTGACTTTTCAATGCAAAATTGACTGGAATTGAGATGGGACGCCATGTTGCGTTTGGAGAGCCCCTGATGTGCCTAAACATTGAAACTCCCTACAAGTGACACCATTTTGGAAAGTAGACCCCCTAAGGAACTTATCTAGATGTGTGGTGAGCACTTTGACCCACCAAGTGCTTCACAGAAGTTTATAATGCAGAGCCGTAAAAATAAAAAATCATATTTTTTCACAAAAATGATCTTTTTGCCCCCAATTTTTTATTTTCCCAAGGGTAAGAGAAGAAATTGGACATCAAAAAATGTTGTGCAATTTGTCCTGAGTACGCTGATACCCCATATGTGGGTGTAAACCATTGTTTGGGCGCATGGCAGAGCTTGGAAGGGAAGGAGCGCCATTTGACTTTTCAATGCAAAATTGACTGGAATTGAGATGGGACGCCATGTTGCGTTTGGAGAGCCCCTGATGTGCCTAAACATTGAAACCCCCCACAATTGACACCATTTTGGAAAGTAGACCCCCTAAGGAACTTATCTAGATGTGTTTTGAGAGCTTTGAACCCCCAAGTGTTTCACTACAGATTATAACGCAGAGCCGTGAAAATAATTTTTTTTTTTTCTCAAAAATGATTTTTTAGCCCCCAGCTTTGTATTTTTACAAGGGTAACAGAATAAATTGGACCCCAAAATTTGTTTTTCAATTTGTCCTGAGTACGCTGATACCCCATATGTGGGGGGGAACCACTGTTTGGGCGCATGACAGAGCTCGGAAGGGAAGGAGCGCCATTTGGAATGCAGACTTAAATGGATTGGTCAGCAGCCGTCACGTTGCATTTGCAGAGCCCCTGATGTACCCAAACAGTACAAACCCCCCACAAGTGACCCCATATTGGAAACTAGACCTCCCAAGGAACTTATCTAGATGTGTTTTGAGAACTTTGAACCCCCAAGTGTTTCACTAAAGTTTATAGCGCAAAGCCGTGAAAATAAAAATTCCTTTTTTTTTTTCACAAAAATGATTTTTTAGCCCCCAGTTTTGTATTTTCACAAGGGTAACAGGATAAATTAGACCCCAAAAGTTGTTGTCCAATTTGTCCTGAGTACGCTGATACCCCATATGTGGGGGGGAACCACTGTTTGGGTGCATGACAGAGCTCGGAAGGGAAGGAGCGCCATTTGGAATGCAGCCTTAAATGGATTGGTCTGCAGGCGTCACGTTGCATTTGCAGAGCCCCTGATGTACCCAAACAGTACAAACCCCCCACAAGTGACCCCATATTGGAAACTAGACCTCCCAAGGAACTTATCTAGATGTGTTGTGAGAACTTTGAACCCCCAAGTGTTTCACTACAGTTTATAACGCAGAGCCGTGAAAATAAAACATCTTTTTTTTCCCACAAAAATGATTTTTAGCCCCCCAAATTTTTATTTTCCTAAGGATAACAAGAGAACTTGGACCCCAGAAGTTGTTGTTCAATTTGTCCCGAGTACGCTGATAACACATATGTTGGGGTAAACCCCTTTTTGGGCGCACGGGAGAGCTCGGAAGGGAAGGAGCACTGTTTTACTTTTTCAACGCAGAATTGGCTGGAATTGAGATTGGACGCCATGTCGCGCTTGGAGAGCCCCTGATGTGCCTGGACAGTGGAAACTCCCCAATTCTACCTGAAACCCTAACCCAAACACACCCCTAACCCTAATCCCAACGGTAACCCTAACCACACCCCTAGCCCTGACACACCCATAATTCTAGTCCCAACCCTAATCCAAACCGTAAATGTAATCCAAACCCTAACCCTAACTTTAGCCCCAACCCTAACTTTACCTCCAACCCTAGCCCTAACCCTAACCCTACCCCTAACCCTAACCCTAAACGTGACTGAAATATGTGGCACTGAAATACGTGGCACTGAAATACGTGGCACGTGGCACTTAAATACGTGGCACTGAAACACGTGGCACTGAAATACGTGATACGTGGCACTGAAATACGTGGCACTGAAATACGTGGCACTGAAATACGTGGCACTTAAATACGTGATACGTGGCACTTAAATACGTGGCACTGAAACACGTGGCACTGAAATACGTGATACGTGGCACTGAAATACGTGGCACTGAAATACGTGGCACTGAAATACGTGGCACTGAAATACGTGGTACTAAAATATGTGACACTGAAATACGTGATACGTGGCACTGAAATACGTGATACGTGGCACTGAAATACGTGATACGTGGCACTTAAATACGTGGCACTGAAACACGTGGCACTGAAATACGTGATACGTGGCACTGAAATACGTGGCACTGAAATACGTGGCACTGAAATACGTGGCACTTAAATACGTGGCACTTAAATACGTGGCACTATGACTGTCAGAAAATGTTCATTAAACGGTTAGGGGTAGAGTTAGGGTTAGGGTTTGGATCCCTTTATCACCTTGATGGTGGTGGGTGGCTTTTCAGTGTGTTTTCTGTTTTTTTCCAATAAAAACGCATGCGTTTTTAACGCAAACGCATGTGCTTAAAAACGCAAGAAAATACTGCAGGTTGTATTTCTGAAAATGAACGCATGCAGAAAAAAAACGCATGCGTTTGAAAACGCGACCAAACGCGTACAAAAAACGCATGCGTTTTCAATGTTAAATATAGGGAAAAAACGCATGCGTTTTTTTGTGCAAAAAACGCTGCAGACAAAAACGCAAGTGTGAAACCAGCGACGCTTTTTATAGCAAAAAAGTTTTTGCGTCTCCACATTTTGAGACCTATAATTTTTCCACATTTTGCTCCACAGAGTCATGTGAGGTCTTGTTTTTTGCGGGACGAGTTGACGTTTTTATTGGTAACATTTTCGGACACGTGACCGCTTTTGATCGCTTTTTATTCCGATTTTTGTGAGGCAGAATTACCAAAAACCTGCTATTCATGAATTTCTTTTGGGAGAGGCGTTTATACCGTTCCGCGTTTGGTAAAATTGATAAAGCGGTTTTATTCGACGGGTCAGTACGATTACAGCGATACCTCATTTATATCATTTTTTTATGTTTTGGCGCTTTTATATGATAAAAACTATTTTATAGAAAAAATAATTATTTTGGTATCGCTTTATTCTCAGGACTATAACTTTTTTATTTTTTTGCTGATGATGCTGTATGGCGGCTTGTTTTTTGCGGGACAAGATGATGTTTTCAGCGGTACCATGGATATTTATATCAGTCTTTTTGATCGCGTGTTATTCCACTTTTTGTTCGCCGGTATGGTAATAAAGCGTTGTTTTTTGCCTCGTTTTTTTTTTTTTTTTTCTTACGGTGTTTACTGAAGGGGTTAACTAGTGGGGCAGTTTTATAGGTTGGGTCGTTACGGACGCGGCGATACTAAATATGTGTACTTTTATTGTTTTTTTTTTTTTATTTAGATAAAGAAATGTATTTATGGTTATAATATATATATTTTTTTTATTATTTATTTAGGAATTTTTTTCTTTTTTTTTTACACATGTGGAAAATGTTTTTTTTTACTTTTTTACTTTGTCCCAGGGGGGGACATCACAGATCATTGATCTGGCAGTGTGCACAGCACTCTGCCAGATCTGCGATCTGCTGTGCAGGGCTGCAGGCTTACCAAGTGTCTGCACTGAGCAGACACTCGGTAAGCCACCTCCTTCCCTGCAGGACCCGGATGCCGCGGCCATCTTGGATCCGGGACCTGCAGCCAGGAGGGAGGTAGGAGACCCTCGCAGCAACGCGATCACATCGCGTTGCTCCGGGGGTCTCAGGGAAGCCCGCAGGGAGCCCCCTCCCTGCGCGATGCTTCCCTGCACCGCCGGCACATCGCGATCATGTTTGATCGCGGTGTGCCGGGGGTTAATGTGCCGGGGGCGGTCCGTGACCGCTCCTGGCACATAGTGCCGGATGTCAGCTGCGATAGGCAGCTGACACCCGGCCGCGATCGGCCGCGCTCCCCCCGTGAGCGCGGCCGATCGCGTATGACGTACTATCCCGTCACCCGGAATTAAGTCCCAGGTCACCTTGACGGGATAGTACGTCAAACGGGATTAAGGGGTTAAGAAGATTTTATATTTTAACTGGTAAAGTTGGGGGGTCGTCTTATACGCCCAGTCGTCTTATACGCCGGAAAATACGGTACATATGATATTTGATATATATATGTTTCTTTATTTCATTGTATTTGTAATACTTACGTATTCTTTGCCTTAAGTGCTGTATTTACTATATAATTGTCTAAGGGTCACTTCCGTCTGTCCTTCTGTCTGTCTGTCACGGATATTCATTGGCCGCGGCCTCTGTCTGTCATGGAATCCAAGTCACTGATTGGTCTCGCCAGCTGCCTGTCATGGCTGCCGCGACCAATCAGCGACGGCCACAGTCCGATTAGTCCCTCCCTACTCCCCTGCAGTCAGTGCCTGGCGCCCGCTCCATACTCCCCGCAGTCACCGCTCACACAGGGTTAATGCCAGCGGTAACGGACCGCCGCTATTAACCCTGTGTGACCAAGTTTTTTACTATTGATGCAGCCTATGCAGCGTCAATAGTAAAAACATCTAATGTTAAAAATAATAAAAAAATTAAAATATCATTATATACTCACCTTCCGCCGCCTTTCCCGCTCCTCGCGACGCTCCGGTGACCGCTCCATGCAAGCAGCAGGTTCCGGTGGCAAGGATTGTATGCGAGAAGGACCTGCCATGACGTCACGGTCATGTGACCGCGACGTCATCACACCCTGGGACCGGAAGCTGCCGCCTGCACCGCACACAGGCGACAGAACTACAAGGGGCCCTCGGAAGGTGAGTATATGTTTATTTTTTAACCTGTGACATACGTGGCTGGGCAATATACTGCGTGGCTGGGCAATATACTACGTGGCTGGGCAATATACTACGTGGCTGGGCAATATACTACGTGGCTGGGCAATATACTACGTGGCTGGGCAATATACTACATAGCTGGGCAATATACTACGTGACTGGCCAATATACTACGTCGCTGTGCAATATACTATGTGGCTCTGTGCTGTATACTACGTCACTGGGCAATATACTATGTAACTGGGCAATATACTACGTGGCTGGGCAATATACTACGTGGCTGGGCAATATACTACGTAACTGGGCAATATACTACGTGGCTGGGCAATATACTACGTGGCTGGGCAATATAGCACGTGGCTGGGCAATATACTACGTGGGCATGCATATTCTAGAATACCTGGTGCGTTAGAATCGGGCCACAATCTAGTACACACACACACATATATATATATATATATATATATATATATATATATATATATATATACACACACACACAAACACACACCTGTGTTTGGTACGACTTACTACTGTGAGTTCTTTACAAATCTCATCAGCGAAAAGAGTAGCTCGTTCTCCAAACCGATGCAAATCATCACAGCCGCACAAAAGAATAGCAGTTTTGGCTGTCACATTTGGGGTAAGTTAATTAAATGTTTGACCAAATATAGAAGGGATAATTTTCAAGTTGATAATTTTGCACAGCCCCCGAATTATGATATAAATATCCAAATGGCCCTTGGCAGAAAAAAAGGTTTCCCACCCCTGTCTTAAACCATGCACCAGTAACTGTAAATGAGCTGAGACTGCGGGAACTGTGACAGAAAGTGTCGGTTTTGGTTACAGAGATTTCAATCATCTTTTGCCAAGTCAGTGGGGTTTGGCAACTAATATTGGTGAACCACCTTATGATTTTGCTTGTCATGGTCACAACCCTACAACGTAAGTATCTTTGCAACAATGCAAAAGAATAAGTATAAAACACCGAGTGACCTACTGAATGTCTGTGGACTGCAACATTCCGAAGTTAAGACATGTAGCTTAAAGGGTAACTTTCAAATAACTTTTCAGTGTAAGCTCTCTTGTGTGTGTACATGAGGAATAACACCTATATCTGGCCTTTATAAGACTTGTATCCTGCATTTTTGCCAGTTTTCCTCACTGCATGGTCTCTCTCTTAGGCTACTTTCACACTAGCGTTAACTGCATTCCGTCACAATGCGTCGTTTTGCCGAAAAAACGCATCCTGCAAAAGTGTTTGCAGGATGCGGTTTTTCGCCAATGATTAACATGAAGCGACGCATTGTGACGGATTGCCACACGTCGCACCCGTCGTTCGACGAATGCGTCGTGCAGTGGCGGACCGTCGGGAGCAAAAAACGCTACATGTAACGTTTTTTGCTCACGACGGTCCGCTTTTTCCGACCGCGCATGCGCGGCCGGAACTCCGCCGGAACTCCGCCCCCACCTCACAATGGGGCAGCGGATGCGCTGGAAAAATGCATCCGCTGCCCCCGTTGTGCGGCGGGGACAACGCTAGCGTCGGGGACCTCGGCCCGACGCACGGCGACGGGCCGAGCCCGACGCTAGTGTGAAAGAAGCCTAAGGCCATATTCACACATTCACTATTTGTTCAGTATTTTACATCAGTATTTGTAAGCCAAAACCAGGAGTGGAACAAATAGAGGAAAAGTATAACAGAAACATATGCACCACTTCTGCATTATCACCCACTCCTGGTTTTGGCTTACAAATACTGAGGTAAAATACTGACCAAATACTGCTAGTGTGAACATAGCACAACCAAGGAAACTAAATATAAACAGAAACCCAAGGAGTATATTCCAAAATATTTATTAAATAAAATACAGAGCAGAGTAATTACTAACCAAGCAGGACTGAAGGATAATGACAGGTAAACCGCATGAAAATTTCAAATACCCCGTATTGTGAAATGAATAACACAACACTATGCTAGCAAAAAAATAGCATTGTACCAATAATATAATAGAAGTGCAATACATATAATACTAGGATATGGTTCTACTGCACTGAAACGAGCCATCAGGCTCCCTTATTGAAAAACCCACCATAGTATCTATGAAGATACAATGCAAACCAAAATTGTTTGCAAAAGTGCAAAGTGTGCCAGGTAGGGGAAAATCAAAGATTAAAGTGCATACTACCAATTAAAGCAGGGATATTAAAATGCTGCATGGGGGAAAAGGATTACCTATATGCGGTATTCAGCCTGAAGTCCAAAGCCTGCCGCCTCAACGCGCGTTTCGCCGATCTTCGTCAGGAGGCCTGACGAAGATCGGCGAAACGCGCGTTGAGGCGGCAGGCTTTGGACTTCAGGCTGAATACCGCATATAGGTAATCCTTTTCCCCCATGCAGCATTTTAATATCCCTGCTTTAATTGGTAGTATGCACTTTAATCTTTGATTTTCCCCTACCTGGCACACTTTGCACTTTTGCAAACAATTTTGGTTTGCATTGTATCTTCATAGATACTATGGTGGGTTTTTCAATAAGGGAGCCTGATGGCTCGTTTCAGTGCAGTAGAACCATATCCTAGTATTATATGTATTGCACTTCTATTATATTATTGGTACAATGCTATTTTTTTGCTAGCATAGTGTTGTGTTATTCATTTCACAATACGGGGTATTTGAAATTTTCATGCGGTTTACCTGTCATTATCCTTCAGTCCTGCTTGGTTAGTAATTACTCTGCTCTGTATTTTATTTAATAAATATTTTGGAATATACTCCTTGGGTTTCTGTTTATATTTAGTTTCCTTGGTTGTGCTATAATATTTGGAGTTTAAACTTAATAGTGTTTGATCCTGTGGATATATCTTGTGTCTCTAGTGTGAACATAGCCTTGTTTTGAAACTAGTTCTGAGCTGATGGGAAGAAATTGCTGCAATGATGTTTCCCATAGCCAGCCCAGCATAAAGAGTGGGGTTTCTGCTCTTCATTTTTTAGTCAGTACACAGGCAGAAGCAAAAGCATGGAGGAAATCATAGAGCACCACTGGCCAGTGTGGCCGAGAATCCAGCTCTGTGAGGTAAAAGATTTGTTAGAAAGCCATCAGAAAATGAAAACTTACTTCAGCATGAAGTATTATATGTCTTTATTACTACTGATAAGTACACAACATATCAGATGACACACGGGTACCAGATCCTGTGTAAGGGTACAGTCACACATTGAAATTTTCATCGCTGCGACGGCACGATTCGTGACGTCGCAGCGTCGTATAAGCATCGCTCCAGCGTCGTAGACTGCGGTCACACGTTGCAATCACGGCGCTGGAACGATGCCGAAGTCCCCGGGTAACCAGGGTAAACATCGGGTAACTAAGCGCAGGGCCGCGCTTAGTAACCCGATGTTTACCCTGGTTACCAGCGTAAACGTAAAAAAACAAACCGTACATACTCACCCGTCGGTGTCCTTCAGGTCCCTTGCCGTCTGCTTCCTGCTCTGAGTGCAGCCGTACAGTGAGAGCAGAGCGCAGCACCGCTGTGATCTGCTCTCACTTTCCGGCCGGCACTCAGAGCAGGAAGCAGACGGCAAGGGACCTGAAGGACACCGACGGGTGAGTATGTACGGTTTGTTTTTTTACGTTTACGCTTGTAACCAGGGTAAACATCGGGTTACTAAGCGCGGCCCTGCGCTTAGTTACCCGATGTTTACCCTGGTTACAAGCGAAGACATCGCTGGATCGCTGTCACACACAACGATCCAGCGATGTCAGCGGGTGATCAAGCGACGAAAGAAAGTTCCAAACGATCTGCTACGACGTACGATTCTCAGCAGGGTGTCTGATCGCAGTAGCGTGTCAGACACAGCGATATCGTAACGATATCGCTAGAACGTCACGAATCGTAACGTCGTAGCGATGGAAATTTCAATGTGTGACGGTACCCTAAGCCAATAAGTATTGTATGTATTGGTGCTAAATAAAGACATGGACTACTTGATGCTGGCAAAACTTTTTATTTTCCTATTGGTTTGAAGGTCAGAGGGGTCACCGTGCATCCTAGGTGAGGAGAAGCCAACGCTACCTGTGCTGTCTGCTTGCTTCATTCATTATATCTGGCATCAGTCATGTGACACCCTAGAAATTATACGATTCAAGTAACACCCTATGGAAATACATAAGACAGTGAAATAGCCATCTGTGGTACATTCACAGCAACATAAGTGGTTGGAGTTCAGACTTCACAAATGCATCTATCACATATCATAATGGCCTACCTTGGACACCATCGTGTCCTATTTATTAGAGGCGTTCTTTTTTATAGCATGTATGAGCACATGTTCACAAAAACAGGAGCCTATGAAGATGATCATTAATAATTTCCTTTGCTGGATGTCTTTAAAATAACTTCTGATTTAATGGAAAACATGAAGAACGCCTGTCTCATTACATACTGCCTTCTAATACTATCACTCACCTGATTATCTGCATGATTCACTGTGAAGTACCCAACACATACAATGATCTCATGGAGGAGATCCTCACAGGTGTATTGGGTGCAAAACCAAATCAGGGAACTGATCACATGTCGAAATGCAAGAGACAGGCCCTCCGCACCTACAACAGACTGGGAGAGAATCAGAGGAGATGCTTAGAGGGCATCATAATGGGTTATATGAAAAAGGTATGCAATATTTTGGACCATCATAGTATAGAAAATGGCACAAGCCACGTGCCGTATGGTGTGTAGTATCATTTTTGCCCCCCATTTTACATTGAAGTGTTAGTTTTTGGTCTGTATCTAAAAATGTGGTCTGTGTCTAAAAATTTTGCAAACTTAAGTACCTTACTACACTATAGTTTCTAATAAAGTCATCGGTGTAAGTAGAAAATAATTGGGGCCACTAATCATTGTCTCACTGACACATGCAGTTGATCGATCAGATAATGTACGGCCAATACTATTTGAATAAACCTCTGTAAGGGGACCTTTAAAGAGCGCCAATTGAATTGTTATATAGTAGATCAGTGATCAAAATTTTGCCTGTGTAAACGAGCCTTGAGTCTGGAAGTGGAGCAGATAAGTCCACCACACCAAAAGATAATGGCACTACAACCACAATCAACTATGAAAGGTACAAACAGCGTGTAAACTTGGCAACACAAACACTGGTATGTACTGGAAAGGAAAGGGACAGTAGAAAAACCCTGAACCCAAGACACATGTCCTCAGGATCCCATTAAAGAGGAAGCTGTGCTGCTTACTTGAAATGACTGGAGATGAAGTGTAGCAAAACTGTTAAGGAACCTCAGGCTCTGAATTGCCACTTGAATGGTGTTCTGCTCATAGCTCTCCTTAGAGCTGGAAACATTAGGCTCAGAGGACGAATTGTGGAATAGTGCACAATACAACATATGTAGAACTCCAACGAGGTCCGAGCTTTGAAAGACTGCTGACAATCCGGTGGGATCCTGATGGCTTTCAAATATGTCCCAAGAGCTGACATAAAACAGAAACAAATGTCATGACCAACTGACCACGTAACCAGCTAGGGTACCCTGGATATTATTTTCTCTGTGGCACAAAGCTTAGTTTTACAGATAAGGCTGGTATTATTTATTGGCTACCAGATCTGGAAGAGAAAGGGTAGCAGAAGACAGTTCCGAAGAACATTGTGTGGGGAGAGATAGGGGATTTCTATAAAGATAGGAGGACAACGTGAATTGGAGCGAGAGTCTTGCAGGGTCCAGGTACGTCGTAGCGGTCAGTATTACTGTACTTGGAGGGACGGACGCTTTAAGGTATATAGCTTTTATTTTTTATTCCCCTCTTCGGTATATTTTACATATAGGACTTTGGTATGTATGTTTTTATCATCTTTACCTCAATTGGCTTTTAGCCTTGACTATATAAGATACACATCACATTCCCTTTATGTACTTTGCCTCTGGCGCTCAAAATATATGTAGGATATAGGCATATGACCTACATTACTTCACCTCCATTGGACAGCTTCCAGCTTGAAAGGGTTTTTTTCCTTGGTTTTATTCACATTTGAATTGTATTATGACTTGATTTTTTACCTAGCACTTTATTATATATGATATACTTCACACTTTATAATTTTTGTGCACAATAAATGTAGTATATAGGTATATGACCTACATTTTTTCATCTTCATTGGATAGCTTTTAGTCTGAATATTGTGGTTTTTCTTTGGCCTTATTCACACCTCAATTGTATTATGAACTAATCTTTTATTCAGTATTCACATAATCCTTTAGTGGTTCTTATACATACACATTTATATTTATTTGTTGTATGTTTACATCCCCTTTTTTTGCACATTTGCACATCGTTTTTTCTACAAGATTGTGTACTTAGAGACGTAGTTATTATTATTTTTTTGAGGGCATTCCATGCTTTCTATTCCAAGTCCTACATTAACCTTCAATTTTGTCCGTCCTGCTATTTACTTATTGTTAAAGTATTTATATATTTTTAAATGTTCCAAGTACAGGCACATTTTATAGTGCCATTTGCCAAAAAATGAATAAAGGTAATTTTATATATATCAGTTTTGGCCTTAATTGATTCTATATGGTATATTATTACTTTTGTCATCAACCTGATTTCCAGTCCTGTTTTTTAACCTTATCAGTATTACTGGCTACAGATGAATGCATACATACATTATCCATACGTTTCACAAGTGACAAGGACATGTAAGTATAAACGGAACTGAGCGATTGACACTTAGAAATGTAGGATTTATAACACAGCGCGACTTTCCCTATACGCTGAAAGGCCAATGTTTCATTAGTAGGACTTTTCATGTTATAATTTAAGTTTCAGCAAGGCTGATCTATGACTATTTTATTCTAGCATTTCAGCGGCTTCAATCTACATAACATCTGATAACCTAGTCCAGAAGCGTTACCACATGCAATGACAGCCTACAAAAATGCTTTAACCACACATCCAAAACACTCAAGCTCACTGCTAGTGGTTGGGTTCCTTGTTTACATCTGAGCGCTGATAGTATATTTAGGAGGCTCCCAATGTCTCCAGTTGGTTAACGACGTCAAGATCAATCATGTGCTCTCTTGAAATTTGGTATGCAAAATAAAAAGGGTCTATTCAGCAGCCCAGAAAACAAGATATTACAAGAAAGGTGAGCCGATCTAATCAGATGATGTGATGTGTTATAGTTTAATATTGACTACTTGGTTGATATATCATTGCGGGAACCACTCAAAGTGTGCTGTAAACAATATAAGGTAACATACAGAAGTACAGTTACCTACGTGAGGTTTTAGTTATTGCATATTTGTGGCCACACAAAACAACTGTCGAATGTGATGCAATCAGTTTCCCTAGTACATCCATGGGACTAAACCATTATGGTGCTGACATTGTTCATATAGAACAATAGGCCTGTCTGATGACACACGTTTGTTGGACTGATTACACAGGTCACGAAACAATGATCGGGCAAAAGATCAATAATACAATTGTTCTGTCCTCGGACTGGATCAGGTTATCAGCAGCAATCCTCAATTTATACAGGGCCATAGTTTTTTGATCGCTGGTTGGGAAATAGCTGGCTTGTTTAGACGGGCCGATAATTGGGAATGAGAGTTCCTGCGAACACGATTATTAGCTTGTCTATATGGGCCATAAAGCCCTGCTTCCTTTTTCTTTGTATTGAAGAAAGGGGTTTGCGTGTCTAATGGACATAGTATTTATAGCAAATCGATTCACATGGACTAGAAGACTTGCCACAATAAGTGTGAAATACAATATTCAGTAAAATAATTGAACTACCGTAATAATAATAATAAAAACAGGCTTAGGCAGCACTGAACCGAAGCTATGAGGGACAAGTACATGTGTGCAATATAATAATAATCTTTATTTATATAGCGCCAACATAGTCCACAGCGCTTTACAATTCAATGTATGTGTCTTCCGGTTACTGATGTATATTAGAGTCAAAACAACAAAGTAGAGCAGTAATGGGTCACAATCCCTTTTAATGTAATTTACACAGTAAAGAAATCCACTGGAGAAGCTGCTCACCTCGGAGTTACAGAAATGCAAAGTCTGCACAGTTCATGTAGAAGAGTCGTAGCAGCTTGGAGGAACACTGCAACTTTGGGACTCTCATCAAGAGGACCTTGCATAGAGATGAAGCAACCATACAGCTTGTCAATGAGACCAATATTAATTGTATAACTGAGAGGGAAAAAAAGAAATCAGAGAAATTAGTTCTTGAAAATGCATGCATAATTTGGCACATACCGTATATCACATATCAATAGAGTGCTAACTATATATGCCCAACTTCTTTCAGACCCCTTTTTATTTATTTTTTTCAGATTTCTATAGTTTTGTTTCTACACTTTCTCTGTGAATGTACAATGTGATACAGCTCCCAGCTTGCTTCTGGAACTAGCAAAAAATAAATAAAACAGAAACGGTTCACAAGATTTTACCATCTGATAGTTGCGTAAAAAAATCTAATTCGAAATCTGTCCAGAATCTGTGTGACTTTTCAAAACGGATTTCACGCTTTAGTAATCTATGGTATAAAAACAGTGGCAGATCTGAATGCAACTCAGTGACACTGTGCATCCTTTGTGTCATGGGGATACAGAGACAGAGAGGGGCCAGAAGATCGTAGCGTCTGGTTATACAAACCCCTGCACCTAGAAGATCTGCTTCACCTTCCTTTTAGGGGTAAGCTCACACAGGGCATTTTTGCTGCTTTTTTTTCTGCAGCAAAACCTGATCTTCTTGGCAGGAAAGAAGCTGCGGCAAAAATGCAGGTTTAGGTGCGTTTTTTTTCTCTTTGTCCATGCTAATGTCCTTGACTTTTCAGCAGCAAAAACGCAGCAAATAATGAAACCTGCGTTTTTTATGTATTTTTTTTTAACAATCATTCAAAGTCAACGGGTCAAAAACGCTGCAAAAACGCTGAAAGAAGTGACATGCTCTATGTCCAAAAAACGCAGCAACGCACAAAATCCTGATGACACAAAAAACCAATGTGTGTGCATGAGATTTCTGAAATCTCATAGGCTTTGCTGGTACTGTAAAAATCAGCTGAAAATTTGCATTAAAAATGCAGACCCTAGTAGTGTGGGTCTTCCTTGCTCTGTTATTTTAAGGATTAATCAGTTAAGTTGATTTGCTAGAGGTCTTATCCTGAATTGTCTCAGCTGTTCTGTGTTGGCCACTCCTTTCAGGTATACAGTACAGACCAAAAGTTTGGACACACCTTCTCATTTAAAGATTTTTCTGTATTTTCATTACTATGAAAATTGTAAATTTACACTCAAGGCATCAAAACTATGAATTAACACATGTAGAATTATATACGTAACAAAAAAGTGTGAAACAACTGAAAATGTCTTATAGTCTAGGTTCTTCAACGTAGCCACCTTTTGTCTTGATGACTGCTTTGCACACTCTTGGCATTCTCTTAATGAGCTTCAAGAGGTAGATATCCTTTAAACATTTTTGTGCCATTTTTACTACTAGATACACTAATCTGTAGCTGTATTATGCTGTCCATACACAAAAAACCATATTAAGCTGACAAAACCACTTTGAATATAGTTTTCAACCAGCTTCAAGCTTCAAATTTTAGAGTAGTATTCCCAGTAATACATGCTGGCCATGTGTTATTTCTATTCTAGATTGCATCTGTTTTCAGTACAGAATATTCCATCTCCTGCTTTCCATTCTGTAGATAGTACAACTGATGTGCACTGTCTTCTCCCCTCTAGTGTGTGTGTCTTCTCTACTCCAGGTACTGATGTGGGGTTTCTCCTCCCTGTATACTGACACAGCCTGTGTGGTTCCACTTTCATTTTCGCACTCCGCTAGGGGTGCTCTCCTAGGCCTCTATACACGGATTTAGTTATTGTGCATAACCCTCTTCCCTGTCTCCTCGTATCTCTAACTCTGCGCAACTCTGTTTTGAACTGTGATTTCTGTTATGCTGTAATGTCTGTTGTCTGTATAAGTCCCCTCTATAAGTTGTAAAGCGCTGCGGAATATGTTGGCGCTATATAAATAAAATTATTATTATTAACTCAGAGGAGGGAGTAGAAAGAGCAGGCTCTCAGAAAAGCAGCCAGACATAAGTCACAAGCTGGTAACCACCAGGACCTGCCTACTGTTGGCATCTAAGCTAGAAGCAGCAGCATTGCCAGATGTACAAAAACAAAATAGCAGGATACTTGTAATTGAAGACTACATGGACAGTAGCTTAATTTTGCATTTATGAAGCGGATAGAACCTTAATAATAAGTGCAAATGTGTACAATGCATTCATTAGATTTTCAGTTTAGCTTAGTTCCACTTGATTGATAAAAAAAAATAAGGTATTGAAATGACTAAACCATACAAAGTTTATTTCTCTAAGAAGGAGATCAAAATAAGAGAGATCATAACCTACATCACTTACACTGAAAAATACATACCAATAGTTATATAAACAAGAATCAGCAGAAAAACATCATCAAACCTGATGAAAAGGCAAATGTACCTGATGATATCTTGGATACGACCATTGAAAACATCAGCAGGGGACAATTTCGTTTTGGCATCTGGTTTTATTTTTATGGTGTCTGTCTGTCCAGTCCCTACTGGAACACTAGTTGTTAGGCAAGCAAATATTTTAGAGAGGAGTTGGAGGAGACCTGTAGTCAAACTATCGAAGATCTGCTTGTTGAGACTTCTCATGATGGTAGACTTTTCGTCATCGGGGACAACCAACTAACAGGCAAAACAGAAACATCTTGGATGTCACCTTTATAAAGATAATAATAATTTTTGTTCTGCAACACTTGACAATGCAGAGGGGCATATACAAGCGAAGTAAGACACTACAGAGTAACATACAATAGTTCAACACCTATCAATGTCAAAGAGGGTATCAAAATTACACAAAAAGGTAAAAAACAAACAAAAACAAAACTGCTTGTCATGTGTGGTCCAGCCATCAATATAATAAATAGGGTATTCAAATAACGCTGCACGAGCCAATCACCAGCCAGTATGTGTATAAGCAGTTACCATGAGTGCATGGAGGGTGTAGAAACAGATGAGAGGGACCAGATTCCTTGGACAAATTTAGCAAGGGAGAATGGAGAATAGTTGGATTAGTGAGGTGAGGTGATAAGCCAGTCTCTAGAAATGTGTTTTTGGAGCATGCTTAACACTGTGGATACTAGGAATTAACCGGATTGTCCGGGGTAGTGCTTTCCAGAAAACTGTTGCAACACGAGAGAAGTCCTGATATGGGAGGTGCGAATTATAGAGGATGTTAGTATTAGGCCATTAGTGAAAGAGAGAACACAAGTAGGGTGGTGGAAATTTAACAAGAATGTAATCATCTGTAAAATGCCAATCCTGCAATATAAATCCACTTTATGCTCACATTTTGAATTTTTAGAATATGTTTTACTGCAATACAAGGCAACACAATACAAATAACTAAAACAGATAGGTGGCTCTCTAGGCTCATGTGCTTCTGTACACATGTGGAAAATATACATATCTTTCTATCTTGTGTCATTCTGCTCTGGAGGGAACTGAAATCAGTTCTTAGTACATCGATTTCCTAATATGTTTGTATAGAATTTAAAGAGACAGAAAGCAGCATATTGAAAAACTACTGAGGAAAAAGGTGTGCTTCTGATCTCATTAGGCTCCCTGTAGACACTGCAGTAGCTACATTATAGTCACGGACCACAGCTCTGACCTTAACCATCATTTCTTATCCAGTCTTTTAGCTCACAAATGGACGTGAAACATTATTTTGGGACTCACAGAAGAAGGTTTAGAACTTCTAGTGTAAATGTTTTCACTGACAAAAGAAATGAAGTCTAGTCCTATGGTATCTAATAATAATCTTTATTTATATAGCGCCAACATATTCCGCAGCACTTTACAGTTTCAAACGCAAGTCATAAGTAACAACGTTACCAATACAATAATTAAAGCAAAATAAGATGACCCTGCTCGTGAGAGCTTACAATCTACAATGAGGTGGGGGAGATACAAAGTACAGGTGTGTATTTACAATGATGTATTTACAATGATGGTCCAGCCATCTTCAGCGGGTGGGGGTTAGATGGAAGTAGTGAATTGGGCTACACACGCGCCCTTACTCATAAAATGACTTTGATTAGGGAACGTGGTAGGCTGCTCTTAACAAATGTGTTTTGAGGGCGTGCCTAAAACTATGCAATTTGTGGATGGTCCTAATATCTTGGGGTAGAGCATTCCAGAGGATTGGCGCAGCACGGGAGAAGTCTTGGAGTCGGGAGGTACGGGTTAGTGCAGAGGTTAGTCAAAAGTCATTTGCAGAGAGCAGCGGTCGGTTAAGCCAATAGACAGAAATGAGGGAGGAGATGTAAGGGGGTGCCACACTGTGGAGAGCTTTGTGGGTGAGAGCAAGTACTTTGAATTGGATCCTATAATGAATGGGCAGCCAGTGTAATGAATGGCGAAGAGCGGCTGCATCTGTATACTGATTAGCCAGGTAGATGACCCTGGCTGCTGCATTAAGGATGGACTGGAGAGGGGAAAGTAGAGTGAGGGGAGGCCAATTAATAGAGCGTTACAGTAGTCCAGGAGGGAGTGGATCAGGGCAACGGTGAGGGTTTTTGTTGTTTCCATGGTGAGAAAAGTGCGGATTCTAGAGATGTTCTTTGGGTTTAAGCGGCACGAGCGGGCAAGAGATTGTATATGGGAAGTGAAGGAGAGATTGGTGTCAAACGTAACACCAAGACAGCGTGCCTGCTGCCAGGGTGCTATTATGGTGCCACCAATGGAGAGGGAAATGTCAGATTTAGGCTAAGTTCACATGTTGCAGAATTGCCGCGGAAATTTCCGCGGCAATTCTGCGCCTCCTGCCGCGGGTATATCGCATGCAGAATTAGCATGCATATACCCGCAGAAAACTAGCGTTTTGCAAGCATAATTAGCTTGCAGAATGCTAGAGTTTTCCAAGCGATCTGTAGCATCGCTTGGAAAACTGACTGACAGGTTGGTCACACTTGTCAAACATAGAGTTTGACAAGTGTGACCAACTTTTTACTATAGATGCAGCCTATGCCGCATCTATAGTAAAAGATCGAATGTTTAAAAATAATTAAAAAAATAAAAAACATGGTTATACTCACCTGCAGACCTCAGCGGCGTCCGTTCCTATAGCTGGAGTGCAGTGAAGGGCCTGCGATGACGTCACTGTCTTGTGATTGGTCGCGTGAGTCACATGAGCGGTCACGCGACCAATCACAAGACAGTGACGTCATCACAGGTCCTGAACCACATCATCTATAGGAACGGAAGAGAGATCATGCACCGGAGAGGCGGGAACACTTCGGGGGCCATCAGACGGTGAGTATAGGACTATTTTTTATTTTAATTCTTTATTTTTTACCAATTATATGGTGCCCAGTCCGTGGAGGAGAGTCTCCTCTCCTCCACCCTGGGTACCAACCGCACATAATCTGCTTACTTCCCGCATGGTGTGCACAGCCCCGTGCGGGAAGTAAGCAGATCAATGCACTCCTATGGGTGCAGAAACGCCGCGATTCCGCAATTTTAATGAACATGCTGCGTTTTTTTCTGGAATGCGATTCCGCTCAGGAAAAAAATGCAGCATGTGCACAAAAAATGCGGAATGCATTCTATTACATAGGATGCTTAATATAAGCGTTTTTTTCGTGGTTTTATAGCGTTTTTATAGCGAAAAACACGCAAAAAATATGCTACGTGTAGGGAGGTTAGTAGACGGTGGGAGCAGAAGAAGTTCAGTTTTGGAGAGGTTGAGTTTCAGATAGAGGGCATCTCAATTGCATTGAGGGTATCTCAATTCAAATGTAAAAGTCTAGAGTTTCTCCACTATTTGACTTTTACCTACACTCATCTATTGATAAAAAGTAGTACATGGAACAATATGATACTGATTTATGATGATTGCTATAAATCGCTACATTAAAAAAATGTCAAACAAGGTTTCTTTTTTTTGCTCTAAATTCAACTAAAAACGTAATATTTTTTCATATTTTTAATTAATGAAAGCAACTTAAAAGTATATACCAATCAAATAGACAGTTCACTTCATACTCAGATGTGTAAATTTAAAAAAATATATTTAAATATTTTATACTGTATAGTTTTGTTATATTTCTTGACTATTCCTTGCATATTTTAAATATATTTGTATATTTTATACTAAATTGTTTTTATACATTTTTCCATTGATTATTTAATAAAAAACAAATGTAGAAATGAACAAATAACATAGAAATAAAAACATTCCGATTATATACCATTCTTTCCACACCATTCTAAATGTACTAAAAGTTGAGTCACATGAATCTTAATTCACAATAAAAAGAGTCAGGCCACTTCAGAGCTTCACACAAGTAGTTGGAATGAAAAATGATTTCTTGTCTGCCTGTGAACACCGGGAATAAAAGGAAGACTGGCCAGACCGAGGCTGCTGTAAGGCTTTTAATGACAGATTAATGAAGAATTGGATTCCAACTGAAGTCAAGAAAAATGGAGTTTGTCATTTTAAAATGTTTCTTCTGTAAACCTTTAAGAAAGTGACTACTTTAAAAATGTGACTACCATGTTAGATAGTTTAACTCATAAAGATCCAGGCTAAATTTTATCAGTAAAACTCAGTCTCCAGAAAATTTTATTAGGCCTCAGTGTAGATGGGGAAAAAAAAGTGTTGGATCCAATATTTAGCCATTTTTAATGTAGCATCTGTTTTCTGGTTTGCAAAAAAAAAGCTTCTCATTCATGTGTATCACGGATAGAATTCATTAAAATCTATGGTGCTATTCCCATCTCCGTGTGTTTTATGGACCGTGTGCCTGCAAAAAAAAATCACATAGGTATGTTCGTTTTTCGATCACAGCTATGGGTCAAAATTACCGTACCCATAAAAGACTGAGTCAGTGAAAATCTTGGATGTTGTATCCATGTTCTGTTCGTGATTATGGTAATACTGCAATGGGTAGGAGAAGCTTTGCAATGTAGATTTGTTTATTTCAGATGTGAAAATCGCTGGTGAAATTGTGATGGTAAAAAATTACCAAAACTGTTCAAAATCAAATGTGTATGTGAAAAATCAAGGATGTCTGAATAAAGCCTTATTATTAATAATAATAATGTTCTTAGTAATAACATAGTTTGTATTTCTGGCTAGCAAAAAATAAAAATATTTTCTTTATTCAAATAATTAGCTAAAAGTGGCAAAAGGCAAATTGTAATAGCACAAACACATTGGACGACCACCCCGATATTTTAATGATCATTACCGATTGCTATTTGATTGTAAATTGGTAAAACTAATTGGCCATTAACAAGAACATTATCCATTTACCTACAACTTACCCCAGACGGCACAGCCGCCTCACACGTTCACGCCTCAAAGTATTAATCCTATAGCTCTATTACCAAATATTTTCAATCAATTTTTAACAATAAAAATAAGTCACATCATAAGTTTTTCCTATAAAAGCAGAGACTTGGTGGTAAACCGGAGAGAGAAGCAATGTCTCCCATAAAGTGAGTAAAAGGTTAGCAGCGTAAGGCAGGGACCTGCACAATGACACTATTGTCTGCGGTACCCCATATTGCTGAAACATATGTCAGCGTGAGGGAACACGTTAGAGCGAGATGCTTAAGGCACATACAGACACGTCTTGTCCTTTCAGGTTCTCTGAAGGTTTTTCATGGCTTGGAGCATTATTATTGCCAAAACACAGGGATGTAATCACAAAACCATACTGCCCTGGTCCTGCACTGAAGACGATGTAACATATGGAGTTATTAATTTTCATACAAAAGGATTTATATACTGTAAACAGTGATCACAAGATAATATAAGTGAAGCAAAGGCTACTAGAGAAAATGTGATCAATGTATTCTGCCCATAGTTATATACAAAGGCAGTGCACACAACAGGCGCTTGGCTTATTGCATTTATTAATACCTATTGATGTGTTTTATGCCAAGAAGCAATAATGAGTAGAACAAGAACCAAAGACTATGTTCTTCAAACCTCTACCTCTAGGTCCTTTTTTCCCCAACTGTCTCTGGCTGATATTTTTACGGCACTGCGGTAAAGTAACCAAACCTCTGTGGCAAGTTCTAAATAAGCGCCCTCATGACAGCGGTCAGTAGCCTTGGTTAAGGCTATGTCGGAGAGATTGAGATGACATTGTCTTTAAGTCCAAGTATACAGTACCGGCAAATGTAAAGAGGATTGTCAGGATTATCCCACCAAATTTATTAGAGAGTCAGTAATGGACTAGAGTCCTGTCTAGTAGCATAGCTACTTGGGGAGAGGGTGGTGGCCCGTTCCCACTGATAGACTACAGTAGGGGCGACTGTCACTCTTAACCCTCCCTATGTGCATAACACGCCAATCATTCTAGCTAAACTCTATGGTAGAGCAGGAAGCCATTGGCTCCCAACCACTCTCCGTTATGTCTAACGCAACCTTTTTTACCATCTAAAGGGCCAAAGCCACAATTATTACTTTAATAGGCACTAAAAGGAATATCGTTACCATGCAGCACAGCAGATCCCGTAATAGGGACAAATATGGCAGCAGCAGGCTTAGCATGGAGACTTAGAGCAGGTTGAGAATAGATGGGAATGATACTGGAATTGTAAGAAGCCAAATGTGCCTTTGTTGCAAACTCTTCAGACGGGTCTTAACTCGAAAAAGTCGTCACTGTGGTCTGAGCCAGATGGAAAGATGAGAAAAATGAAAGACCTCATCAAAAAGAATGCCAGCTATACAATCACTATAACTCTAATCTCGCAATATGTTTTGCAGAACTGGTATCTACCACTATATGGTCACCATATGGCGATAATGTCGGTCTTGGTATAGTGATTTTTTTCTTCTCAGTAACAGCATGGTTATCTGCTAAAGTTCAACTTCACCCACTACGATTAGGGTTCACCACTGTAGTTGTGAACAGGGATACCTAAACAGGGTTACTGAACCCGCAGCTACACCACTGGCCAAGACTGTGACAGAAGACAATCCAACTTCTCTGCGTTCTGCAGGTTAGGGCAAAAATATATTAGTAAAATAAAATAACAATAAAAAAAATGTAAACCTGTTAAACTATGATGACCGAAAAAAAATTGCCTGGTGAAAGGCATTTCTAACTCTCCCCGATCTGTCTTTTATTCATTTCTTTATGAGGGTCTCAGAAGCAGCAGTCCATTTGTCCATGGTGTCTATCTGGTATTGCAGGTCAGCTGTATTCACTGTGTATCTGTTCACTGACCAAGACCATATCTGTAACTTTACATGACTTCTGCAGCTAGACTATAAGGGCGAGAGCTTAGCTTCATATTAAAGATCAGAATTTCAATTTTTTTTTAATGATACTAGAGCTCATTTACTGTCAGTGAGCAGGATGAAAAAGTTTTTAAAGATGAATTAAAACAATGGATTACCACAAAATGTTAAACCTATTTAGAACAAAACACTAAACGAGTCATATTATTTTTGTAGCCTTATTTATACAAAATTGTGCATCAGATTTACAAAAATGGAAAAAAAAAATGAAAGTTCACTTTTTCCATAGGGGAATATGTAAAAGGAAAAGAATGGGTTAAGAATGGATGGATACAGTTTCAGTTTAGTTTTCTCTTGCAAGAAAATATATATGTATTTCTATTAGAAGATTGTCTGTGGCTATAGCCTGGGGGATAGTTTATATAAAAACAAAAGCTTTAAGACATCCGCAGAGCAGAAGGAAATCTTTCTGCAGCTCATCAAAAAATCACTTGCTAAAGACTGAGTAACCAGGAAAAAGACTTACTCGCTGTCATGTTAGTTTAATAGAGGTATTTCTTATATTCTGTATTCAGGTGACACATAGGTCAAAGATACACTCTTAGTTTAAAGGCAAACATGCACACAAAAAGAATGCTTAAAAATAATATAAACTTTGCCACATGGTGTAATAGATTTATGCAGTAACGCACAGAGACACACACACACGAAAACCCATCTTCACTTGCTACTAAAGTTTCCGAGAGATGCAAGTATCTTAGTGACAAAATCAGCCATTTTTGAGTTATTTTGACCTAATGGATTTTGGATTACCATAAGTAACGTGAACTAGCAGCAGCTATTAATGTTCTCACTGGGATTGTGCTTGATTTATTCACAAAATGTACCCATGATTTAAGAGATTGTTTAGGGAGTATCAAAAATTCATGAACTCCTATTTACATATCTGGTGGGCTTGTCTTCTAAGTCATAAATTCTAGATATCAGTATTTTTTTTTTTTTTACAAATCTTGTCAGTCTCAATTCTGTAGAGCTTTCTCCAGAAATGGCCCTACTCTCACCCATGTCTGGATCTCTAAAGTATGCCAACAAGGACTTCTCAGGCATTCAGTCCGGTCCGATGGGTGTTGCCTCTGTTCCCTCACTCCACCCCTCCTCAGCTTGCTGTATGCCGTGAATCTCGCAGAGCGCTTGCAGAATTTGCACGTGCGCATTGCAATGTGACCTGGCGCGTGCGCAGTATGCTTGCCCAAAGGCGGGCAAAGCCGAAAAGCAGTATGGCGCAGTACTGACGTATGCGCCATACTGCTTTTCGGCTTTGCCCGCAATTGGGCAAGCATACTGCGCACACGCCGGGTCACATTGCAATGCGCAAAGTCTGTACGCGCTCTGGGAGATTCACAGCGAAGAATACGTACAGCAAGTCGAGGAGGGGTGGAGTGAGGGAGCAGAGGCAACACCCATTGGACCGGACTGAACAGATTAACATATAGCGAGGGACAAATTAAAAAGGTTTTTATGGGTGATGCATGGGGTGTCGGGGGTTTCAAATGTAGATGTGGAATGCATACCTGACAAGCAATTAAATGATATTTTTAGCTGATAGAGCAAAAAAGTGGTGACAGGTTCCCTTTAATGATTCGGCCCTGAATATGCTGCTGAGTTTTTATACACATAGTACATAAAGCTATATAAACAATACGATTGAAAGAAAAGACAACAAGGTCAACCGAGGGATGGGAAATGATAAAGGTAACGGACACATGCACAGCCATATTGCACGATCCAGTCCACTAATAGAGAGCTAACCTTTCTCTCATGATTCCACTTGTTCATCCTCTGGACCAAAAGAGAATAGTACCAAAACCGTTTTTGCACACTGCATGTTGTTAGTCTGTGATCTGCAAGTGCATCTAGATCCTTCTCTACTAATGACTCTGCTAGTTTTACTCAGCCTAGAACATATGTTTTCCGCATATTATTAATGACCATGAGCATAACTGTACATTTCGTTAGGGGTTAAAGATTAGGACCGATACGCACTTTGGGACTGGTGCCATTGCATCATAAGCACTCATTTTGATCACTATTCTTATTCTATGGCGACTACATAATTCTTTAAAGGGAACCTGTCAGCAGGGTTATGCATAGTAACCGACAGAGTGTCAGGTCGGCGCCGTTATACTGATTAAAATGATACCTGGGTTGGTGAAATCTGTCTTGTGGTTGTTTAATCTTTATTTTCAGTTTTGTGTTAATGAGATTCTTGTGCCCTAAGGTGGGGCTGGTGTATGTGGTGCTCTGATTATATATTCATAATGCAGACTGCTGACAGGTCACTGATCCCTCACTGACCTGCCCCCTAGTTTACATAATGAATACCATCACATATTGAATAAAAAAAAGTCAATTTGAAAATGGCGCCTGCGCAGTAGCAGCTATAGGTGTGTATAGCGATCTGATAGCTTATATTGCGCAGGCGGCACCATCTTGCTAGAGAAGAAAAAAAACCTCCTCCTCCAAGATGGCGCCACCCGTGCCTACGCAGTAGCTCTTGGAGATCGCCGATA
This sequence comes from Ranitomeya variabilis, assembly GCF_051348905.1. Classification (NCBI taxonomy): domain Eukaryota; kingdom Metazoa; phylum Chordata; class Amphibia; order Anura; family Dendrobatidae; genus Ranitomeya; species Ranitomeya variabilis. The sequence continues at coordinate 267,655,851 of NC_135236.1, read as the reverse complement.
GCTGCTATTGCGCAGGCAGCTCCATCTTGGGCCGGTTTCACACGTCAGTGGCTCCGGTACGTGAGGTGACAGTTTCCTCACGTACCGGAGACACTGACACATGTAGACCCATAAAAATCAATGCATCTGTGCAGATGTCATTGATTTTTTGCGGACCGTGTCTCCGTGTGCCAAACACGGAGACATGTCAGTGTTCGTGGGAGCGCACGTATTACACGGACCCATTAAAGTCAATGGGTCCGTGTAAAACACGGACCTCACACGGACATTCTCCGTCTGGGGTCCGTGTGCGTGCAGGAGACAGCGCTACAGTAAGCGCTGTCCCCCCCACATGGTGCTGAAGCCGCGATTCATATGTTCCCTGCAGCAGCGTTTGCGGACAGATAGATCTTTATTTTAAACACTATTATTCATATTTTCTCTGCAGCAAACGCTGCTGCAGGGAACATATGAATCGCGGCTTCAGCACGATGCAGGGTACCACACGCGTGGGTACCACACGCTCCGTGTGGTACCCACTCGCCATACGGGCGGCACACGTGTGCCGCACGTATGGCCTACGTGAGTTCCCAGGCACACGGACACGGATAACTCCGGTACCGATTTATTCCGGTACCGGAATTATCTGGACGTGTGGGACAGCCCTTGGAGGAGGAAATCTTTTTTTCCCACGCTCAATTAAATAGGCAAAAGGGATTAAGTGCACAGTAAACTTGTGATTATGCTCTGCCACGGCTGGCACCTGCCTGCAGAAGCGGTTTTTTATTCAGTATGTACAGTTACTCATTATGTAATCTAGGGGGCAGGTCACTGAGAGCAGTGACCTGTCAGCAGTCTGCATTATGAATATATAATCAGAGCACCACATACACCAGCCCCGCCTTAGGACACGGGCATATCATTATCACAAAACTGAAAATAAAGATTAAGAAACAGCCACAAGACGGATTTCATCAACCAAGATATCATTTTATTCAGTATAACAGCGCCGACCGGACAGTGTCTGTAGGTTACTGTGCACAATCCTGCTGACAGGTTCCCATTTATTAACTATTGGGCTACTCAGACCCCTTATTGCAAGTCACCTATGGTATGTTTGCACTTATGAGAATTTTCCATCAGTTTGTATTCTTGTCATTATTCACAACTATTTGACTTCCCTGAACAGTTCTCATTCTCACCCGTTTGACACCCAATAAATTTCATTCTCTTGGGGTGTTCTGATCTTTGTGTCTCTTCCTGCTGTGTCTGCCGCTTCTTTATTCAGTGTGATTGATCTGCTTTAACCTGTCATTTATATATTTTTTAATAAAATGTAATCTATTTGTACTATCTACTTGGTTGCTTACCATATTTGTAGGTATTTAATCTTAGAATACCCTAGATTTAATAGTGCCTAATAGGGACAGGAGCACCCGTGGAAGTTTGTCGTCTTTCACCGAACTTTAGTCCACAGACTTTACAGTTCGGATTCACTCATATTTAGGGCTTAATTGCTGTTTGACTGTCAAGTCTAAGTTTACACCACTTATTAGTTGGTTCACTTTGAGACAGAAATTTACTCCAATATTTTAGGACAATTTTGGCACATTGTGTCTCATGTAATGTCATGAGCCTTTTCTGACAAATCCACACTCTTTCCTGCAAAGCTACAACTGTTGTCTAAGGAGTTAGAAAAAGGGTCTAAAACACATAATGAATGTGGTGCAATCCAATTAAAACTTTTTGGGGGGCACAAATAAAGGTACCGTCACACTAAACGATATCGCTAGCAATCCGTGACGTTGCAGCGTCCTGGCTAGCGATATCGCTGTGTTTGACACGCAGCAGCGATCAGGATCCTGCTGTGATATCGCTGGTCGTTGATTAAAGTTCAGAACTTTATTTGGTCGTCAGATCGCCGTGTATCGTTGTGTTTGACAGCAAAAGCAACGATGCCAGCGATGTTTTACAATGGTAACCAGGGTAAATATCGGGTTACTAAGCGCAGGGCCGCGCTTAGTAACCCGATGTTTACCCTGGTTACCAGTGTAAAATGTAAAAAAAACAAATAGTACATACTCACCCTCTGATGTCTGTCACACGTCCCTCGCCATCCGCTTCCTTCACTGAATGAGCGCTGGCCGTAAGTGAAAGTACAGCACAGCGGTGACGTCACCGCTCTGCTGTTAGGGCCGGCGCTCAGTCAGTGTCAGGAAGCGGACGCCGGGGGACGCGAAGGTGAGTATGTAGTGTTTGTTTTTTTACATTTTACACTGGTAACCAGGGTAAACATCGGGTTACTAAGTGCGGTCCTGCGATTAGCAACCCGATGTTTACCCTGGTTACCCAGGGACCTCGGCATCGTTGGTCGCTGGAGAGCGGTCTGTGTGACAGCTCTCCAGCGACCAAACAGCGACGCTGCAGCGATCGCCATCGTTGTCTGTATCGCTGCAGCGTCGCTTAGTGTGACGGTACCTTAAATCTAGTAAATTCCCTCCACTGTAAATCAGTTTTTTAATTTAATCAAATTGATAAATATTGTCCATTGTGTTTAGACCATGAGGACATGCTAAACTGCTATTCCTTATCTTAGATCTCCTTCACAAACACTAGTTTTTCAGCTTTTTAAACTCTTGAAAAAAGAATGTCATGTATTTTAAGTATTTTTGAAAACTCTATGAATTCAATCTAAAGATTGTCTTGGCAGGATGATGGAGACAGTTGTAAACTGGCAGTATTTAGAAGGCAAGAATAAAGGGGAATAATTAAAAAATTAAAAATAAAGGAGAGAAGGTAACAGATTTTTCATACAGATAGCGACACACAAAAAATAGAGAGATCAATGCAGCACTCTGCCAGTAATATGGCTGCAAGTCCCAGGAAATTGACTCATTTTCCTCTCAATAGTAAACGCAAGAGATGGAAGGAATCGAACTTTAAAAGTGAAAAGATAGGAGCACTTAATTCACCTATCGAAAAAATATATATTTGTTTATTACAACATATATAGGGAGACATTTATTTCTTACAGCACATTAGCACCTTGGTAAAAAAAAAATAAAAATAATAATGAGTCCCAGGAATATTCTGGGAAAACAGATAGCAATTGAGTAACAAAGTCGGGGATACACACAGTTCAATCCTAAGATTTACACAAGACAAATATAAAGGAAAAAGAAAAGGCAGAATACTGAATTTCGGCAGTGAAGTGTTTTATTACAAAAAGGATTTAACAATTAACGGTCAATGAAAGAGAGTTGGTTAAACCCTTTGTGACAAAGTCACTGGCAAAGTGCTGGAGGGGAGATACGTTTCACTGAGGAGATTTATTAGCTTTAGCTTTTGAAATCCAGAAGTTTGCTCCAGCACACTATGGGTTGAGAGGGGTTAATCGGCCATTTTAAGGGCTGGATTTTTGTGCACAACCATAGAGCGGGTGGGAGGGTGTCCACCTTATCTGCATCCCAGGGTGTGGTCTGGGCTTTAAATAATTGGCCTCCAGAAACATTCAGTGTTCAGTGGGTCTGGAGCCGGCAGCTGCAGAGAAGTGGTTTTGTGTACTGATCTTGGCGACTGTATACTATTTTGTTTTCCTGTTTTGCTCTAAAGGTCGTGTTTATTTTTCACTTGTGTTGGTTTATGCCCTATGTATAATAAACCAGCACAGGATTTAAAGAAACAGTGTACCTGTGTCTACCTTCGTGTTTAGCCAAGTGAGCCGATCAACCACACCTTATAGAATGATCGCGTAAATGATAAGGCCAGTTTCATACGGTCCATGTTCATGGGAAGTGCTTACATCAGAAGGCCTGGCACAACCTTATAGGCATATATGAAGCAGTTAGCTCAGCTCAGGAGATCCAGACATTGGCCGAGTATTCCAGTGTAAGAACGGTCCGTCCAGGTTTCATGGATGTGTTAAAACGACATAAGGATGAATGCACATGCAACAGATTTGCTATAGAATTTTTAGCAGTAAATCTGCAGCAAAATCTAATTGTCTTCTTACATGAGGATTTTGTTGCATAGTTGCCGTAGAGGTTACTTCGAGGGGACATCCACAGACATTTTCATAGCTAAAATCTGTATTGTAACAGACGCGATTTCTCAGTGGAAATGCAGATTTATCACACATAGAATGAAATTTGTTGTGCAAACTGGCAACATTATTAGGCAGGCTGTGAATATGAAAACCACAGTGACGGTCCATTTATGCTGCAAATTTTTTCCTCCACAACCTTAGAAAATTTGCAGTGTGGGTCCGACCCTTGTGGACATACCCCTTTGGGTGAATTTACCCAAAAAAGAAATACTGTTGACCTTCCATAGCAGAATATTTTTCCAGATCTCATCCAAATACTGCAGAAAGTTTTCATGAAAATTGACCAGCAGTACAGATTTATTAAAGGGAATCTGTCACCCCATTTTTGGCTTATAAGCTGTGGCCACCGCCATCAGGAATTTATCTACAACATTCTGTAATGCTGTAGATAAGCCCCCGATGTAACCTGAAAGATAATAAAAAGACGTTAGATTATACTCACCCAGGGGCGGTCCAGTGCCTCCCATCTTCATGCGATGTCGTCCTCTTCTTTGCTTCCTGCCGCGGCTCTGGCGCAGATGTACTTTATCTTCCCTGTTGAGGGCAGAGCAAAGTACTGCAGTGCGCAGGTGCTGGGAAAGGTCAGACAGGCCCGCGCCTGTGCACTGTAGTACTTTGCGCCGGAGCCGCGACAGGAAGCAAAGAAGAGGACGACATCGCATGAAGATGAGAGGCGCTGGACCCGCATAGTAACGCCCATCGGACCGGACCGCCCCCCAGGCGAGTATAATCTAACTTGTATTTCTTATCTTTCAGGATACATTGGGGGCTTATCTACAGCATTACAGAATGCTGTAGATAAGCCCCTGATGCCGGTGGCGGCAGCTTATAGGCCAAAAATGGGGCGACAGATTCCCTTTAATATACATTTCTCATGTGGAATGAGCAAAAATATGTTTCGGATTATCCCAATTTAATTGAATGAGAAAAAATAAATTGGCAAACTAAATCTAATGCTGCGGATTGCTCTTTGAATTACATGTGGCTACATAGCGAACTTTGCAGGTGCGGATACTTGCTTAGATTGCTAAAAGAGCAATTTCTGTCTGGTCCACTGCTGATATGAAAGTTTTCAACAGCGCATCCATTGTGTGGATGCACCCTAAGGTTGAGGTTGGCAGAATTGCTATGCTTTGTCTCAATATTGGGTAAACAACAGAAATACTGAACCCACTATATATGGATTTGCCCTAAGGAGAGTCACAGATATGAGATTTTGTAGTAGCTGACGGTTGTCTAACAGCAAAAGTTGTGGAAAACAGTAAATGGCTGATATTTATCTTACTTCATGGGAAGCTTTTTAAAGATGGGAATAAAGTAAAATATTTAAGTAATAGTGATGAGCAGGCGTGCTGGGATAAGGTGTTATCTGAGCATGGTCTGGTGCTCTGAGCACGCCGAAGATACTCTATTAGCACAAGAGCATGCTCAGATAACACCTTATCCTATAACACCTTATCCGGGCACACACTCTCATCACTAGTAAGTAACAATTACATTATTAAATTTCATAACTTTTTCACAATTGCATGGCAGTCTAGTACTAGACCCATACACGCTGTCCTTTTAGCATACCATACATATTCGGATGGATGCACTGATGGACTGAAGAATGGAATGACAGTTATTGCACTGCAAAATTAAAGGTATTGTACGTAATGAATGTTTCACAGACAAGCAAACAAGGTCTCCCATTAAATGTCCCTAAACAATCACATTTTTGTCCGATTCAAAAGAAGTCGAGTAAATTATTTAAGTCACATACATAGATTTTCAATTACCGAATGACTTGGCTCGAGGACAGATTTGCACACCAAAGTCTTCTTATGAACACAGTTACTAAATATCATACAATTCTGAGTAGGAATGAATTAGAAATGACATTTTTAATTAAATATTAAGTGTGCTCCCCTACTGCGGAGACATCGGCTCCACAAACTACTCTGAATTTCTCTAGTTTCTATGCATTGAAAGAGTTGAAATAATCATTATCGCTTTGCTAAAGGAGGAATTGTGACAATTTTACATATTTTAAAAAACAAGAGACTAAAGCTTTATGATAATTTGTAACTGCCAAAGCTGGTAGCAAAGGAAGAACATACCAAAAAAAGTACTGAAGACTGAAAAAGAACCACTAGTCCCAAAAGTAAAATACACAGAGAACAGGACACAAACATACTAATAAATAAGGGAAGACGCAATTTAGCCAACTTAAAAAGCTAAAAATCTATGCTAACTGATTTATGGATGCAGTGGGAGAGCTGCGTATAGATGTAAGGCAGTAAATCTGTAATGGCTAGAGATAGGCAGAAATGTAGATTGGCAACAGTCAGTGCAAGTCACCAGAAATCTATTGTTTGCCGCCATCTTGTGACTGATCGGAAGTCAGATCTAGCGGTTGAACTCTCAGTGTAAGTTCTCAGTGTAAGGCTACTTTCACACTAGCGTCGTACGACGCACGTCGCAATGCGACGTTGCGATGCACCGACGCATACTGTGCAAGTGCCGCACAACGGGGGCAGCGGATGCAGTTTTTCAACGCATCCGCTGCCCCATTGTGAAGTGCGGGGAGGCGGGGCCGGAAATGCTGGACACGACGTACCAAAAAACGTTACATGCAACGTTTTTTGGTGGCGACGGACCGACGCAACACGACGCAACCGTCGCACGACGGTTGCGACGTGTGTCAATGCGTCGCTAACGCAAGTCTATGGAGAAAAAACGCATCCTGCAAGCACTTTTGCAGGATGCGTTTTTTCTACAAAACGACGCATAGCGACGTGCAGTGCACGACGCTAGTGTGAAAGTAGCCTAAGTCAGAAACTAATGGAGACCAACCGAAGGGGTGCCTATAACAGTAGAAGATGCCGGCTGGCAAATATAAGACTTAGGCCGGGGTCACATTAGCGTATCTGTGCGCAGTGTATGCCTGCGTACAGATCTGCATGTGTCTTGCATACCTATCTTTAAGGCTGGTTTCACACTTGCGTTTTAATCTGCAGCGTTTTTAAATAAAACGCATGTGGTGAAAAAACGCATGTAAACGCGGCAAAACGCCGCGTTTTTTTAGACGCATGCGTTTTTGCATGCAGAAAAAAAAACGTGGCATTTTGCCGCGATTACATGCGTTTTTTCCAGCGTTTGTGTTTTTTAAAACCCACTATAAACAGAAATAGCTAGGATTAGAGTTATGGATAGGGTTAGGATCCCTAGGGTTAGGGATAGGGGTAGCTTTTTATTAGAAGAATGTCCTGGTCACCAGGTCACTGATAAGCCACCCCCCACCATCAAGGTGATAAAGGGATCCAAACCCTAAAGGTACCTTCACACGAAGCGACGCTGCAGCGATAGCAACAACGATGCCGATCGCTGCAGCGTCGCTGTTTGATCGCTGGACTATAAACAGAAATAGCTAGGATTAGGGTTATGGATAGGGTTAGGATCCCTAGGGTTAGGGATAGGGGTAGCTTTTTATTAGAAGAATGTCCTGGTCACCAGGTCACTGATAAGCCACCCCCCACCATCAAGGTGATAAAGGGATCCAAACCCTAAAGGTACCTTCACACGAAGCGACGCTGCAGCGATAGCGACAACGATGCCGATCGCTGCAGCATCGCTGTTTGATCGCTGGAGAGCTGTCACACAGACCGCTCTCCAGCGACCAACGATGCCGAGGTCCCCGGGTAACCAGGGTAAACATCGGGTTGCTAAGCGCAGGGCCGCGCTTAGTAACCCGATGTTTACCCTGGTTACCAGCGTAAAAGTAAAAAAAACAAACAGTACATGCTCACCTGCTCGTCCTCCAGCGTCTGCTTCCTGACACTGACTGAGCTCCGGCCCTAACAGCACAGCTTTCACTTTCACTTTAGGGCCCGCGCTCAGTACTGTTTGTTTTTTTTACTTTTACGCTGGTAACCAGGGTAAACATCGGGTTACTAAGCGCGGCCCTGCGCTTGGTAACCCGATGTTTACCCTGGTTACCAGTGTAAAACATCGCTGGTATCGTTGCTTTTGCTTTCAAACACAACGATACACAGCGATCGGACGACCAAATAAAGTTCTGGACTTTATTCAGCGACCAGCGACATCACAGCAGGATCCTGATCGCTGCCGCGTGTCAAACGAAACGATATCGCTAGCGAGGACGCTGCAACGTCACGGATCACTAGCGATGTCGTTTCGTGTGAAGGTACCTTAACCCTAACCCTGACAAGCCACCCCCCACCATCAAGGTGATAAAGGGATCCAAACCCTAACCCTAACCCTGAGAAGCCACCCCCCACCATCAAGGTGATAAAGGGATCCAAACCCTAACCCTAACCCTGACAAGCCACCCCCCACCATCAAGGTGATAAAGGGATCCAAACCCTAACCCTACCCCTAACCCTGACAAGCCAACCCCCACCATCAAGGTGATAAAGGGATCCTAACCCTAACCCTACCCCTAACCCTGACAAGCCAACCCCCACCATCAAGGTGATAAAGGGATCCAAACCCTAACCCTGACAAGCCAACCCCCACCATCAAGGTGATAAAGGGATCCTAACCCTACCCCTGACAAGCCAACCCCCACCATCAAGGTGATAAAGGGATCCTAACCCTACCCCTACCCCTAGGGATCCATAGAAATTGGCTATGATGTTGACCTGGTGACCAGGACATTCTTCTAATAAAAAGCTTTGTTCAATGTGGACACCCCAAGATATACGGTATTGCTATAGAGTACTAAAAATATAAACTCGTAGAGTATTGACTGTCATATAGGGTTAGGGGTAGGGTTTGGATCCCTTTATCACCTTGATGGTGGGGGTGGCTTGTCAGGGTTAGGGTTAGGGTTTTCTTGTTTTTTCTTGTGTTTAGGGTTAGGGTTTTCTTGTTTTTTCTTGTGTTTTTCTATAAAAACGCATGCGTTTTTAACGCAAGCAAACGCATGTGCTTAAAACGCATGCGTTTACATAGACAGCAATACATTTTTTTGCCGCGAATAAACGCATGCGTTTTTTTGCGGCAAAAAAGCGCCGCTAGAAATTACTACAGGTTGCATTTCTGCAAATGAACGCATGCGTCAAAAAAACGCATGCGTTGCCGAAAACGCGTCAAAACGCACGCTAAAAAACGCATGCGTTTTTAATGTTAAGTATAGAAAAAAAACGCTTGCGTTTTTTAGCGCTAAAACGCAGCGGACAAAAATGCAAGTGTGAAACCAGCCTAACATTGTGTATGCGGGGACATGCGTTTGCATCAGTTTGGATGTGGATCCGTCTGCATGCGTTGTTTTTGCCGTGCCCGCCGAATGCAACATGTTGCATTTTTTGTTGTGTCAAATATGCGCAGGCATGAGTGCGTCAAAACAACGTATCACTGTCTATGGGGACGCATTGGTACGCAAGGACATGAATACGCATGCATTCGATGCGCTTGCGTACTTAGACTGTGCATGTCCAGGAAATGATTTCACCACCTCCAAATTCCCAGCTGTATAAAAGGGGTTGTGGATACTGGAAGTCCAGTACTCTCAAGACTCTGTATGTAAGTATAGAAGCTTTGAAAACGTCTGTCTGTCTCTCTCACTGCAGTCTGTACTCTGTACTTATGTTTTGCTTTTTGTTCCTTGTAGACTGTCTTGGATTGCTCCTGTCCCGTATTTCTCGTGTCCATTGGTGTGGTTCTGGCCCTCTCAGCTGCTACTTAATGCAAGTATGAGTGTCTGTACTTTTATATTACTGTTGCTCTGCCCAGTCTCACACTCTGCCCAGTTTCACACTCTTCATCACTTAGTGTCTTATGTTTTGCTTTTTTTCCTTGTAGACTGTGTTGTGCTGCCGTCCCGATGTTGTGCTGCTGTCCCGGTGTAGTGCTGCTATCCTGGTGCTGTGCCGCTGTCACGGTGTTGTGCTGCAGTCCTGGTCCTGTGCTGCTGTCCTGGTGTAGTGCTGCTGTCCTGGTGCGGTGCTGCTGTCCTGGTGCTGTGCTGCTGTTACGGTGTTGTGCTGCTGTCCCGGTCCTGTGCTGCTGTCACGGTGTAGTGCTGCTGTCCTGGTGCTGTGCTGCTGTCACGGTGTTGTGCTGCTGTCCCGATGCTGCGTTGCTGTCCCGATGTTGTGCTGCTGTCCCGGTGCTGTGCTGCTGTCATGGTGCTGCGCTGCCTGACTGCTGTGCCGTTGGACTACTGCCTGTAATGTAAGTATGGCGTCCATTGTGTTTTTAATTTTGGCTTTTTTAAATTTTTTTTGGCTACATTGTTGTTGGCTCTTTTAACAACTTCAATTTCTTTTATCTGTTCTTTTCTGTAGTGTGTCACTTGACTGCTGCCTGCTATTCCAACATGTCCTCCAGTGAAGACTCTGCTTCCAAGAGTGGACATGACACTGATTATGTAATCACATTTGATTTACTGATTGGTATGTATTGACTGTCAATACTACACATGTGGTAAATGATGTATTTTCTTTACAGGATCCTTCCAGTGCGGAAGAGCAGGAGCAGTCGAGTGGAAATCAATCTTCCCAGGGTTGTCGTGCTCAAGTTCCTGAGGAAAGACTGCATGTAAGTAGTCTTTTCATTATCAGAGTTGCAAATGAATTTGTTTTCAGTTTTGTATCTTTAAAACTATATGCCATATATATTTTTTTAATTTTATTTGATCTATAGAGGTTCCACAACGTGAGAAAGGTAAACTCGAGATTCACAATGACAAACTCGTTCCTCTTGGGCAAGAGCGAGTAGCGTTGTGGGACACCCGTGATCGTCAGCATTCTGACTCAGGATTGATTCGATGACTCTGGGAAGAAGTGGCCAGATTGCTGTTGGCGGATTGGGACCATGCCACCCCATAAGACAGAAAGGATTTTCGTAAGCATTGCAATGTGGTCTGAAGCGTCTGTTTTCCTGTAAATGTAGGTGCCTTTTTTTTTTACAATTTATTTAAAAAAAATGTTTCTTCCCCCTTCACAGTGAAGAGAGTAAAAGTCCGTTGGAGTTCGATGAAGGATCGCTTCAATAAGGATGTAAGAGTGGAGATTCTGGTTCGAAGTGGTGCTGCTCCAAAGCTCACAAAATATAAATACCATCGTATGCTGTTTTTTCTGAGGCCTGCGGTTGGTTGCTCAGCGAACGGAGTATCTTTTGTGTCGTCTTACTATTGTATAAAGTATTTATGTAATTTTTTCATTTATTTTCCACACAGAACCTGGAGCAGCACAACACAAGCTGGATCGTCCTCAGTTGGAGTGGCCCCTCATCGACCAGCCAACGAACAGTCTTAATCATCCACCAGCGATGAAGCAACCAGGCAGGCTTCACAGGCTGGGGAACAGGCAGACAGTCCATCAGGTTTTCCCCTCTCCCAGCCCTCTGCCACTGGTTTTGTTGGGTCTTCTTGCCAGCAGCAGAGGGCCTTGGAGAAGTCAATCATACCCGAGTTTAGTCACTTAAGCTCGATCTTCCAGGATGGGATGAGGGCGGTTGTAGAAAGACTGGATAGTGGGTTCACTCAGGTGAACACACTTTTCCAGGAAGTCCACAGATGCCTTGACCGCCTGGAAGCTGACCTTCAGAGACCGGCGCAACATTTTTTTCCCGCAATAGAGCGGGGCGTATCGGAAAACATTCCGCCTTATCTCCAGCTCTATGTAATGAAGGCCTGTCAGGCTGCTTACAGAGAGGCCATGCAGCAGTCCCAAATGCAGTCAAGATATCACCAGCTGCCACACATTTTGCTTCCTACACAGCAACAAGGGCCAGCACAGCACCAGTGGCAGAATACGTCAGCTCCACAAGGACTTGGATAGGGTCATTCCATATCAAGTGATCCAAATATGAATATTTTTTTTACCTGACGTCTTTAGATTTTTTTTATTTTTTGTTTTTATGAAGTACAACTTTAGTTAGTTACAAATTAAAAGTTTAGAATTTTTTTCTTCATCAGTTAATTTTTTACAGATTTTTAAAGTTTTAAAAAAGCGCAGATTTTGGCCTGGTATGGCTTTACATTTTTTATCATATCTCGGGCTAGAATTAAGATATAGAGGTGGGAGAGGCATCATTTTTCTCAGAACGGTACCGGCTTTCATTTGATATGTCACAAGACTATGTTTCTTTATATTTTGTTTTGGTGAAATCAAATTAAACATTTTGATGCGCAATTCTGAATAAAACGTATGTTTTAAAATTGTGAAAACATGCATGTGTGTTACTTGTGTCCTTGTTTATATTTGTACAGGGATTCAACTTGGGATCTATCAAATTTGTATTTTTTTTAAGCCTTGAATCATCTGATTTTATGTTTGTGTGAGTTTCTTCCTTTTTTCTTTTCAAATTACAACTTATTGCATTCAACATTTATATGTAACAATAAAGAAACGCAAAAAACAAATACCAAAGCGTGCCAGAATAAATACATCTTAATCATCATAACACAACTTGCTCAGCATTTTCAACCTGAATTCATTGAACAAGCCAAAAGAAAAAACGTGATCATATCCTCAAGTGTGATTTTCTAAATACAGTCTGATTCTAATTATATGTTAAAAACAAGATTAAAAGAACCAATATTTTTACCAAGTATTTATACATGGAACAATTTTTTTTCTACTATATCACTAAACATGTCATTTCTGAAGTGTTTAAGAAGAATAGTCCAGTAGTTAAATCCTCGTACTATAAAATATGAACTAATCAAACAATTAATGGTAGGTTGTTACACTGGCCTTCTATCATCAATGTGTCCCTTCTAGTGGCTGAAATGTAATCTTGTCCGTAAGCGCTTACTAGTAATGGCCGTTTCCTTTTGTGTCAAAGCATATGCGGCTGTCATGGTGCTCGGCTCCACCTGAGTTAATATCTGTTTTTTGTTCACTTTTACAATGTCTGATTTTCTTGGATACACAAAGGACGGCGCTGGACCAGAAGGTGCAGAAAAGTCCTTTCTACCTCTTCATTTTCACAATCTTTGGAGAGTCCAGTAGCCACCAGCGCCGATCATATTCACAGGTCACGTAACCAGTAGTGTCATCCACAGCCGATCTTGTGCCGCCTTCTACCACTTCATGGACGTCACTGTCTTTATTTCCACTACAGATGACAGTCCGGTATTGCTGAGTCCCTGCGATGGGTTCTGCTTCCTGTAACCAATATAACAAACTCTCCTCCTCCTCTTCATAGTCCTGGTTTGTACAATACATGAACTGGATGTTAAGAATATTTTTCTCCCTCCATTTGAGGAGTTGTCTGGGTGTTCAGATTTGTTGCGAATACGGTCTGTGGAGGCCCGAGCTGCCGGCCTGTCATCTGCTCTGCAGTCACTGTCTACCCCTGTTCAATCTCAGGTTGGGCCCTAACAAAGCTTTCTCCTCTGTCCTCTCCTGCTTCTAAGCTCTAACATAATAAAATAATACAGGAATATCTAGCAATCATGGATTATTTGGTAAATATGGACCCCACACTTCTACACGACAGACTGAACAGACCTGAAATCAAGATTTTTGAACTGACACTGTAATAGTTTTATTTTTTAAAATATGATCCCATCACGATCCCAGCTTGTATTTTGGTACAGATGTGGCTAGGAGCATAACAGGGACATGTGCTGTTTTTGAAATTTTTTAATTAAACGTTTTTTTTCGGAAATGCGTTTTAAAGTTTTGGCCTTGCGTTCGCATAGGTAAAATATTATTAAAGATACTCTTGTGACAGCCTGTACAGTTCTGAGTAGAATGGTGTTTATTTTGTTTCTCTATCTCTTTTCTAGCCTGAGTTATGGGGAGAAATGTAAAGGCAGGCAACACCGAAATTCGCACTTTTTCCGAACTTTGAAAATCAATAAAAAAAAAATATCTAGAATTTTTTTTTCTTCACATTTTGCATTCTCTGACACACTATTACCAAATAACAAAATCTCAAAAGAATTAAAAATATAGTGGTAAAAATCATTGGTTCACTTGACATGGAATGACCCGATATCAACAACTGTCTTCAACACAAGTGATCTATCCTCCACCACCACCGCTGGACATTACGGCAGTTCCTACAGTTCCCAGCTACACCACACAGCCGACTGCAGCACCCCTGCAGCATGCAGGTCCCACCACACAGCCGAGTGCAGCACCCCTGCAGCTCCCACCACGCAGCCGAATGCAGCACCCCTGCAGCATGCAGCTCCCCTGCAGCATGCAGCTCCCACCACGCAGCCGAGTGCAGCACCCCATGCAGCTCCCACCACACAGCCGAGTGCAATACCCCTGCAGCATGCAGCTCCCACCACACAGCCAAGTGTAGCACCACTGCAGCATGCTGCTTCCACCACGCCGCCGAGTGCAGCAACCCCTGAACAAAAAAGAAAAAAACGCTGAGGGAGCAGCAAAAAAAAAAAAAAAGGCGCCCTGTACACACCAAAAACAAATTCCAGGGAGAAGAAAGCTTGGCAAAAAAAATTACCCACCACCTCAACCCTCACCTCCCAATGTGTCTCTGTTATCCAATCTGTCTACACCTTCCCTTGTGTCTATCCCTTCCAATTTATTTTCCATTCTTAATGGGTCTTCTTCCCTCAATGACCCAATCATCCATTTTGTTGCCAGTTTCCCTGTAACCACTCCCTCATCCACTCCTACCCAATCATCCCAGCCCGACATCCCCCTGGTCCACAATGTCACACCATCGAACAGACCCCGAACCTAAACCCCATTTTTATTTATTGTTTTCAAATTAATGTTTGTTAAACTAAAAATTGTTTTTATTTTTGTTAATAAAAAATCTTTTGTTTTCACAATCACTGTGTTTATCTCTTTATTTGAAAACGCACACATGTGTGTATTGTATCACGGGTGTTATAGTGGAGGTGTTATTATTAAAGTCAGCAAACAATACAGGTACATTTACAAGCGGATTAAACCATTTCATCTTGCTATGTCACACGTCCAATATCAGAAACAAAGTAAGCAGCAAAGTTATCCCTCATTTGGAGAACTTCCACTGTAGTCCTCAGAGGGTGATCTTTGTAATCCCGCAATGTCCTAATAACAGGTTCCTCAAGTGGTGTCGCTCTTTTGCCAGGATGTAAATGAGCAGAACAACACACGCTTTGACAACCTCATCAATTGTCTCAGTTTTTAGATAGATGGCTGTTCCCAAAATGCGCCACTTAGATGCCAGCAAACCAAAGGCACACTCCACAGTTCTTCGTGCCCTTGTCAGTCTGTAGTTGTAAATCTTTTTGGTGTGATTCAAGTCCTGACTTGAGTATGGTTTTATGAGGTTGGCACACATTTGAAACGCCTCATCCCCAACAACACAAACGGCATTAGCGGCCCATCAGTGTTCGGAAGAGGATGTGGTGTTGGAAAATTGAAATTATCACCATACAAACGCTGGCCCATGTCAGAGTCTTTGAAAGTCTGAGAGTCATTTCCTCGTCCAATTGAGCCAACGTCAACAAATCGACAGTCAGAATCTGCAATCTCCATGAGGGCAATCGAAAAATATTTTTTGTAATTTAAATACTTGGATCCACTTCTAGCAGGTTTCATAATCCGAATATGTTTGTCGTCCACAGCGCCCAAACAGTTTGGAAAATTACAAATGTCCTTGAATTTTGCAGCATTTTCCAGCCAGAGTTCAGTTGTGGGTTGGGGAGGAATTATTCACGCAGGAAGTCACAAAGTACGGCAGGTGACTGCAACTATCCCAGAAGGGGTGGACACTCCAATCCGGAATTGAAAATGTAGAGATCTTAAGGTCTCTCCGGTAGCCAGGAATCTGCCAAACAGAAAATGGACAAAAAAAGATCAGTACATGGCTTTTATAACAATAATACTAATTACATGTGTTTCTTTTTCAAAATTACGTACCTCAGGGTCACCAAGAGACGTTCCTCAGCAGGAATTGCTTGAAGTAGTTGTGTGTCCTGCCTGGTGATGGATCCTCGGACACGTAGCAGCAAGTCATTGAAGCTCTGTTCCGACATCCTAGTGTAGTCAAAAAACTTAGTGTTTTTAAGAAGCTCGGTGTACAACGAGTGGTAGGCTCCACGGCTCTCTCAGTGTTCAACGATGGGGTGTTGCCAATAGCGACGACGACGCCTTCTCACAAGCCACAGCAATTTCAATGAGAAATCAAGATTAAGATTGAAGCTCTCCACGTTAAGATCCATCTTGTAGCTGGATACAGCATCAAAAGATGAGGCTTTCATCTGTGCAGGGTCTATATATAGAAATCCCATGAGACACGCCCATTGTGTGTGTCTTGTGTCAAGGAAATTCTACAGGAAAAGCATTGTCCGCATACCCATTTTCCCCATGGAAATATCGAACGCAGGGCATAAATAACGCAAACGCATGCACACGCAGCTTTTTTTGGCGTCATGCGTAAGCTGATGCGGATAAAAAATGCAGCGTAAGCATGCATTTAAATGATACGGTGCGCACAAATACGCTAATGTGAACTTAGCCTTAGAGCACACAATATTAAAAAAAAAGAGAAAATGCTGGAGTGCTGCTTGAAAATCAGATTTTTATGTTAAAGGGAACCTGTCACCCCCAAAATCGAAGAATGCTGTAGATAAGCCCACCATAAGAGAAAAAAAATCTAATAAAAAATGCATTTAAAGGGAACCTGTCACCCCCAAAATCGAAGGTGAGCTAAGCCCACCGGCATCAGGGTTATCTACAGCATTCTGTAATGCTGTAGATAAGCCCCCGATGTAACCTGAAAGATGAGAAAAAGAGGTTAGATTATACTCACCCAGGGGCGGTCCGGTCCGATGGGTGTCGCGGTCCAGTCCGGAGCCTCCCATCTTACGATGACGTCCTCTTCTTGTATTCACGCTGCTGCTCCGTTGCAGGCGTACTTTGTCTTCCCTGTTGAGGGCAGAGCAAAGTACTGCAGTGCGCAGGCGCCGGGAAAGGTCAGAGAGGCCCAGCGCCTGCGCACTGCAGTACTTTGCTCTGCCCTCAACAGGGCAGACAAACTACGCCTGCGCCGTACAAGAAGAGAAGGAGGCCCCGGACCAGACCGCAGAGGGACCGCCCCTGGGTGAGTATAATCTAACCTCTTTTTCTCATCTTTCAGGTTACATCGGGGGCTTATCTACAGCATTACAGAATGCTGTAGATAACCCTGATGCCGGTGGGCTTAGCTCACCTTCGATTTTGGGGGTGACAGGTTCCCTTTAAATGCATTTTTTATTAGATTTTTTTTCTCTTCAATTACTTACTATCTATATTGAAAAAGATAAATAAAAATAACGGAATTTGTGCAATTTTCACACTGGCTACTAGGCTAGGTCTCACACTTTCTGTTCTTTTCGGCAGCCACAATGACATAGGCAGCGCTACACTGGCTCTGACTCATTGTCTAAAATAGGAGAGTTTTCTAGGCATGCTTTGATCTGGGCAAAAGTCATTGTGAAGAGGAGAAGGTGAGCTGTCACCATCCCCTATTGTGACTAGTGGCTCCTATCTTCTGTAAAGAATAAGAAGGATAAGGGTACCGTCACACATTGAAATTTCCATCGCTACGACGTTACGATTCGTGACGTTCTAGCGATATCGTTACGATATCGCTGTGTCTGACACGCTACTGCGATCAGACACCCTGCTGAGAATCGTACGTCGTAGCAGATCGTTTGGAACTTTCTTTCGTCGCTTGATCACCCGCTGACATCGCTGGATCGTTGTGTGTGACAGCGATCCAGCGATGTCTTCGCTTGTAACCAGGGTAAACGTAAAAAAACAAACCGTACATACTCACCCGTCGGTGTCCTTCAGGTCCCTTGCCGTCTGCTTCCTGCTCTGAGTGCCGGCCGGAAAGTGAGAGCAGATCACAGCGGTGCTGCGCTCTGCTCTCACTGTACGGCTGCACTCAGAGCAGGAAGCAGACGGCAAGGGACCTGAAGGACACCGACGGGTGAGTATGTACGGTTTGTTTTTTTACGTTTACGCTGGTCACCAGGGTAAACATCGGGTTACTAAGCGCGGCCCTGCGCTTAGTTACCCGATGTTTACCCTGGTTACCCGGGGACTTCGGCATCGCTCCAGCGCCGTGATTGCAACGTGTGACCGCAGTCTACGACGCTGGAGCGATGATTATACGACGCTGCGATGTCACGAATCGTGCCGTCGCAGCGATGAAAATTTCAATGTGTGACGGTACCCTTAGTCTGAAATAAGACTTTATGACCTGCGTGGAAATTGCAAGATTTGTAAATGTTAATATTGACTACATAAAATACATTTAACATAAAAACCTGATTTAAACAATAGGTCATTCTGTATTGAAATATTCCTCTTACTGCAAATTCAGATGTCTGTGAAACATGGTACTTGTACGGACCATGATTATTAACAATATTTTCAATGCCAAAAAGAAAATGAGGCAGAAGTCTTGATACGTTTAAACGCAACCAGAAGTTCAATAGCATTAGAACTTCAATCCAAAGAGAAGAGTCAACTTACCGACAACTGCTGTATGAGGAGTTCAAGAAGGAAGGTGATTTTACTGCTCATAAGGACATAAGTGCAATTCTCTGGACAGTCACTGCAGGTTAATATGTAGATATTTACAGCACTGCAGGCAGTCCTGCAAATACAAAAACAGTTATCAGACATATACATATGTGCATGCAGCGCTTTCAAAGACAACTCCAGTAATACCTTTGAATGGCCAGTCCATTCTTTCAATTCAGAGAAATCAGGGTTTATATTGAAAGGGCAAATGAGGATGAAGTACTATGGTAGATTCAAAGCCTGTGTCACTCCAACTCTACTCCCCTCCCAGCAACTTCCCCTCCTGCCTCACAGCCTTGTCAGTCAAGCAATAGGAGGTGACACTAGATGAGGAATAGAGCTGGAGTGACTGAGAACACAGATCTTCAGCCTCGTTTGCATATCAATTCAAATGCTGATTGGACTGACCATGTAAAGGTACTGCTGGATTTGTCTTTGAAAGGGCTACATGTGCATACAAAACTGTTTGGGTTGTAAAAACATGCTGACAGATTCACTTTAATTGTTAACAATGGTAAATCTGGAAAGTGGCCTGTATAACAAGTATTTTATTGACATGTGGCTCACAATTGCATGCTTTGGACTAGCAAAGTACACTGAAACTAAAGGTACCTTCACACGAAGCGACGCTGCAGCGATAGCGACAACGATGCCGATCGCTGCAGCGTCGCTGTTTGATCGCTGGAGAACTGTCACACAGACCGCTCTCCAGCGACCAACGATGCCGAGGTCCCCGGGTAACCAGGGTAAACATCGGGTTGCTAAGCGCAGGGCCGCGCTTAGTAACCCGATGTTTACCCTGGTTACCAGCGTAAAAGTAAAAAAAACAAACAGCACATACTTACATGCGTCCCCCAGCGTCTGCTTCCTGACACTGATTGAGCTCCGGCCCTAACAGCACAGCGGTGACGTCACCGCTGTGCTTTCACTTTCACTTTAGGGCCGGCGCTCAGTAAGTGTCAGGAAGTGGACACCGGGGGACGCATGTAAGTATGTGCTGTTTGTTTTTTTTACTTTTACGCTGGTAACCAGGGTAAACATCAGGTTACTAAGCGCGGCCCTGCGCTTGGTAACCCGATGTTTACCCTGGTTACCAGTGTAAAACATCGCTGGTATCGTTGCTTTTGCTTTCAAACACAACGATACACAGCGATCGGACGACCAAATAAAGTTCTGGACTTTATTCAGCGACCAGCGACATCACAGCAGGATCCTGATCGCTGCTGCATGTCAAACTAAACGATATCGCTAGCGAGGACGCTGCAACGTCACGGATCGCTAGCGATGTCGTTTCGTGTGAAGGTCCCTTAAAGGGAACCTGTCACCACGTTTTTGGAAGATGGGATAAAAATAGCGTTAAATAGGGGCAGAGGTGGGCGTTACATTAGTGTGTTTGTTATGCGTTTATTACCCACCTAAGTTGCCGAAATACCTTTGCAAAGTCTCCGTTTTCGCCTGTCAATCAGGCTGGTCTGGTCAAAAGGGCGTTGTCTTCCCCCAGATTTTGCGTAGTTTTCCGTTGGTGGCGTAGTGGTGTGCGCATGCCCAAGGTCCCGAATCCTCTGCCAGGGGATTTAAAAGAGCGCGCTGTTCGTTTTCACTGGTGATCGGTGGGCGCGGCCATCTTCCTTTGGCCGCGCGTGCGCAGAAGCGGCGCTCTGCTGGCCGCGGCTTCAGGAAAATGGCCGCCGCGATCTCCATCTGCGCACGCGCGGCATCCCGCGGCCATTTTCCTGAAGCCGCAGCCAGCAGAGCGCCGCTTCTGCGCACGCGCGGCCAAAGGAAGATGGCCGCGCCCACCGATCACCAATGAAATAACGAACAGCGCGCTCTTTTAAATCCCCTGGCAGAGGATTCGGGACCTTGGGCATGCGCACACCACTACGCCACCAACGGAAAACTACGCAAAATCTGGGGGAAGACAACGCCCTTTTGACCAGACCAGCCTGATGGACAGGCGAAAACAGAGACTTTGCAAAGGTATTTCGGCAACTTAGGTGGGTAATAAACGCATAACAAACACATTAATGTAACGCCCACCTCTGCCCCTATTTAACGCTATTTTTATCCCATCTTCCAAAAACGTGGTGACAGGTTCCCTTTAAGATTGATTCACCAAAGTTTTAACACGTCAGAAAACTGGCGTAAAAAGCTTTGAAAAATTGCAAAAGTTTTGAGCAACGCGAGGAAGTGCAAGAAATTAGCCACCTATCACTTTCTGTTCATGCAATTTTTTACCACCTCCGAAAAAGTGGGAAAAATTAGGGTGGGAGGGGGTATGTGTACGGACACCCTAATTATGAATATTAAAAAAAATTAAGCCTGTGAAACTTCATTAATAAATAACAGAGTTGAGCAAAAAGATTGACTGTGAGCCCTACTGGGGTTCTCATGTACCAGTCGGTGATTTGTTTTGTTCAAGATTATTGTACTATTGTAAACAGAGCTACAATAATAATAATAATTTACAAGACACTGCTCCAGCAGCTACGTTGGTGATCCGTGATTGTTAGACCAGAAACCCCCGAACCTCCTCTACCTGCCAACATCCCTGATGCCTTTTTTGCAGTGCAACATTATTGTTGCAGTGTGACGAACATATGACCGTCAGCAGGTAGGAAGACGTCGGCAGGGCTCTGGTCGATGATCTTATCAGCAGGGGAGTTATTTTGTTATTATTTTCACAGTATGCTGAACAAGACATGATTTTGTTGCTTAGTTTCACTAGATATAACAAATGTTTTTAGGTGCTAAGAAATATTTCTTAGGTTTCTTAAAAAGGTTGTCCCCATTCAGAAAATCCCTATCACTGGGTGCAGGGCATTATAAAAACCAAACTGCACTTCACTCATTGTCCTGCACAACCACTGAGTGTCCGCTGCTGCCCCTAGTGTCTGAGGATGAGTGCAGCGCTGAGGTTACATCAACAGCCAATCACTGATAGGGGCGTTACGGCAACTCAGAAAAAGCCGCTGAGCTCAGTGATTGGCTGCAGTGCTGTCAGCATGATGTCAGCGCTGCTGCCAGTATCAGACGATGGGAGCAGAATGGGAGGCACAGCGCTAAACCCAGACAATGCAAGTAAGTATGTTTGTTTTTTTAATTAGTAATAAACTGCACCCGGGGAGCGGGATCTTCTAAAAGGAGCAACCACTTTAAGAAACAGGATATTATGAAAATATAATGAAAATGTCTTCCTTGAACCAAATGATTGTCCAATACAAGTGAAACTCTACTGCATCCTGAATACAGAAGAAACACATGTGCCCTATATAGTCTAAAAATTTAAGATTCAAAGTATAATTTACTAAATAACAAACTATAAAAAAAATCATAAAAGCAATAGAAATCGTATCTACATTTAAAGAAACAAAAAAACCTAGGGGGATAAATGGTATTATCAATCTGACAGTCAAAACAGTGGAGAAGTGCATGACCTGGGAGCCTGACTCCTCCTGTACATCTGGCAGAGCAGCCAGATCGCCATCTGCCCCGGACACAAAACACAGAGATCATAGTCATCAGGTCCTAGACTTCTACCCAAAAACCAGTGAAAAAAGTCAGCATGATTACATGGACGGCAGAAAGACTATTTGATATGGTATGGGCTCTTTTGACACATTTGTAGTTAACTGTAATTTAAGGCAATAGTTTACCTCGCGACTGCGCATCTACATGAAAGAGACTGCTTTTAGCTCACAAGCATATTCGTTTGGTTGGTGAGAATCTTTATTCAGAATTTTATTTTGAATTATTACTCCAATTCAATGTCTTAAAACTAACCTACACATATAATTTTATGGTTGTATAAATCTCTGGTATGACACAATTTTGTTAATTATTTTTAAAATAATTGCCATGCTCATGTACGATGTCGACGTGAAAGGAACTAGAAGAACCTTGTCCACCAGCCCCATCCTCTCTCTAGGCTCATTCTCTGACGTGCAATTGACTGAGCAAGAGACTAGCTCGTAATGTTTCCCACACACATGGGAACACATGTGGTTGGATTCTTCCTCTCCATCCCTTAGTTAGCACATAGTGGAATGGAGGAAATCTTACAGAAGTACTCAGTTGCATAGCTGTCAATGCAGCTCTGAGTTGAGGAAAAAGACTTGTTAGAAAGCTCAGCACAATCTTTTGGAGTATCCCAGTATTTTCGCATTCTGCTCCTCAATGCTCTTACCTCTCCATAGAGTGCAACAGGAGGTGTAAACAGACACCTCACTGATCTTGCAGACCCTCTTGTCTTAAGCAGGACAAACTTGAGTTTTGTTTTTTTTTTTTTTGGGGGGGGGGGGGGGTTCATGGAGGATGGTGAGCTCAGAGGGGAGATTAAGAAGTGGCTTATATATTAAAAAGCAGAATTCTCTAATATGATATATTATAATTTTTCTAACAATCACCTGTACTATTGATTTATGCAGTTTGTTGAAAGTACAGTCCCACTTAAAAAGTGCCAGTCACCTCTTCTGATGTTCAGTATGTGGTTTAGAAAATGCTGTACGTGCACTCCTCATAAACAAACCATTCTGGAGCAGCTTTTATATACTGCACAGTACTACACATTTCACTGCTATGCCTCCTAGAAATTTATAAATAAGTTTATAACTTGGTGTTTCCAGTCGGCATTGTGTTTCTCACCACCATGACACTTTCCAATCAGTGTTGTGTGAGTGGACACACCTTTTGACAAGAAGTTTTGACCCTGTAACAAACCTCCTTGACACCCAGTTGGCAATTTATAAAGGTCTAGTATACCAGCAGAACGGCACAACAGAGTACCGTATTTTTCAGATTATAAGACGCACTTTTTTCCTCCAAAAATGTCGAGGAAAATGGGGGGTGCGTCTTATAGTCCAGATGTTCCTAATCTGGCTGTGGTGGGGAGGTGGGGGAGCGGCAGCGGGTCACTGGAGGCAGGAGCTGGCTGCTGCGGCTAACTCCTGTGCCCGCTGCTAAAGAGAAATTAATATTTACTCCATTCTACGCCCAAGGGCGTGGAAAGGAGTGAATATTAATTTCTCTTTAATAGCGAGCACAGTGTTATCCACAGAAGCCGGGTTTTTGCAGCTGCCCGGCGTTCCAGTGTGCCGGCTACTTAAGGCAATGAATATTCACTGTATTCCACTCCCATAGGCGTGCAATGCAATGAATATTCCCTCCTTTTAGTAGCGGCACACGTGAAAGCCCGTCAGCTGCAGAAACCCGGCGGCTGTGGCTGACACTGTGCTCGCTAAAGAGCAATGAATACTCACTGCGCTCCACGAATATAGTCCCGGCATGGAGAACAGTGAGCTGGCGCCATGCATAACACGATAGGGTTTGCGGCCAATCATACCAGGATGGGGATGGGGTCCCTGCATACCAGGATGGAGATGGGGTCCCTGCATACCAGGATAGGGATTGGGGCCATGCATATCAGGACGCAGATGGAAGCCCTGCATACCAGGATGGGGATCGGGGCCAATCAGACCAGGATAAAGGATAAGGATGGAGCCATGCATACGAGGAAAGAGATGGGGGCCCGGCATACCAGGATAAGGATGGGGCCATGCATACCAGGACAGAGATGGGGGCCATGCATACCAGGACAGAGATGGGGGCTATGCATAACAGGACAGAGATGGGGGCCATGCATACCAGGACAGAGATGGGGGCCATGCATACCAGGATAGAGATAAGAAAGGCATGCATACCAGGATGGGGGACATTTTTTGCTTAAATTTTTATTTCTAATTTCCTCCTCTAAAACCTAAGTGTGTCTTATGGTCTGGTGCGTCTTATAGTCATAAAAATACGGTAGTAAGAAAAGACACTTAGAATACATTATGCTGCCATAATTGAAACTAGGCAGACTCCATCATAGTCAATTGGACCCATCTGGCGCTGTTTGCATCTGTTATGCAACACAACTGTACTGTGCATGAATTCAGTTTCTTAGTTCCTAGAAAGGAACAGAGGAATTAAATAAATGCTGGTGTGAATAGAGCTTTGGCCAGTTTCTAGCTAAAAATTTGCATGAGAGTTGTCAACCAGGTGTCCTAGATTCACAAACTGATAATATAGCGATATAATTTATTAGTTGTGCATCATTGCTTACTAGACAACTTGTTATATGACAAACAGTCGAGTGAGGGAAAATATTTTATTGTTTATTAATTTCTGTACCATACACTCTGTCATACAACACATACTAAACAGAACTAAATGTGTAATTTAATCTGGAAGTGCCCTGGAGGAGGGTGAAAAAACTTTTTAGAAACCATCAGCTATTTTTTTAAATTAGGGATTAAAAGCTTTGCAAGTAAAATTCACACCAGGCTAATATCATGGTGTAACCATGTCATATTCCTAACTTGCTGGTTATACCATGACTGTTATAGCATTTCCTCAGCATCTATTAATCTTGGTTTCTAATTTCCAAACATTAATAGATTAAAGAAAATATGGAAATTCTATATGTGCACAACTTTTACAGCATATTGCTGAGTTTCCTGCTTTGTGCCATACTAAGTGAACCAAGCATCCTTTTATCCTCTAATCATGCATGAATTAATACTAGTCCTCTCAGAAATCCAGTCGAAGTTTGACCTTATTTTAGGAACTATTTATAGGGATTAGTTGTACACCTCAAACAGAGGCTGGCCAGACAGCTTTATGTTGTAGGAGGGCAGATTGGAAGCCACCAATATATTAATCCTATTACGAAAAGAATCAGGAACCACCTGTTCTTGGCTTTTGTCATAAGAACTTTGAGGGTAGCTAACACCAGCTACTACCAGTGAGATGAGAGTCTCTCTAAGAACAACTTCACTTCCCATTTAGATTGTGGTAAAATACTGAAATTACTATAAAGTATTGTATGTATAATTATACATAAAGTTTATTTAGATTGTGGTAAAATTCTGAAATTAGTATTGGAAATTGTGAGTAATATATCTAGGATCCACACTTCATTTCAAAACAGGGTTCCCCTCATTCCCTATTCCACCTGGTGCAACATATACTCTGATTATAGAGATGACAGTGAATGTGTAGCTTTTTCTATTCATATCTACAGACGAGAGCATTTTTGGGAACTCCCATAAAGGTAAATAGTGGAATTCACGCAGGCGCAACCACCTCTCCAGTCACAACCACCTCTCCAGTCACAACTTCACCCGCTATAGGATAGGATCTTTGGCCCTCTGTTCTGGAGACAGCTATGGATCCATGAAGTAGGACGTCCATTTATCAGACATTGATGCCATAATGACTGAAATGAGACCCTTAAAATAGTATTTGAGCTCTGTCATATAATTTCAGCGTTACACACCTGTCCCAGGTCTGGGCTCTGCCCCTACATCCTTGTCTACTATATTTTCTTGTTATCTACTTCGGGCTTTGCTAGTAGCCCGGCATGCTCCCACACCTGGGTCTTGGTATTAAGACTTTTAGTTTGTCTGTGCCCAGTTCCTTTCTACAGTTTGCAGAACATCTCCTGGCTGTCTGCAACTTCCATTATATTCAGACTTTCTGGTTACTCTGGGGTTCTATCTGCTACCTGTTCATGGTCATCTAGGATCTCTGCTATGTGTTTGTTGGCGACTTCCAGGACACCTCCTATCTGCCTGAGGCTTCCATGGTATTAAGACTTTCTAGTTACTGCGGAGCTCTTTCTGCAACCTGTCTGCGGTTTTCAGGATGTCACCTGTCTGTCTGCAGCTTCCAGTCCCCAAGTTACCTATCTGTGACCTTCAGTACCACTGCTATCTGTCTGCAGTCTTCAGGACGTCACCTATATGTGGCTTTCAGTACCACTGCTACTTGTCTACCGTCTGCCTGTGGCTTTCATATCCTCAGTTACTGATCTTCCTGAAGCATTCAGTAACCCTGCTAATGGTCTCTTGTCTGTTATCCGTTTCCTGTGTGCCTCACCCATCTGCAGCACTGATGCCCATGTGCCCACCTGGACCTTGGGATCAGAGAATCCATGATCACCTTTTGTGACATTCAGGTAAAAATAAGAACAAAAGATATAGTATAAACGTATGACTATTGTTATTTTACACCAAATTTGTGCAAATAATCTCATGTCCATGTAACCACTGTGTAAACACTAGTGACCGGCAGTGTTCACATTCACATGATCTAAGACAGCGGCAGTCATTTGAATCATCCACGTGACCACTTCGACAGCAGCCAAGCCAGCCTCTACTTTTGTGCAGGCGGCATACAGTGATTAACTGTGCATTAGCAAATACAAGTCCTATCTAGTTCTTTAACTTTCAGCATAAATATGTGCACACTCTTATGATGTGCCCCTGTTGTAAAAAAAAACAATGGACTCTTACTTGAAAGGGATGCGGAATGATGTGCTGGAGTTACTTAGAGGTGTAACCATTTGTAGGATCTGCTCCACAACTGACAGCCCACCAGCAGCCCGAAACGATATCTGGTCAGAGGAATTCTTTAGAGAAAGAAAAATAATCATTGAGTCCAACAAAAACGGGAAACAAAAAATAAAAACACGAAAAGGAAATAAAAATGAAGTTTCAATTCTAATAGGTTACAAATTGCTGTGTTTAATTCAAGCGCTAACATAAAATACATTGAAACCACCCAACTTTACTGACAGTATGCTAATAATCAAGATATTAAAAGGGCCATGCAAGGGGACATGTCCAGAGACTTGGTTCTTCAGCTGTTGCCAAAAGTCTCAAACACATCAGTAAATTTAGGGATTGACTGGTTTTACAAAATTGGATAAAAGATGAAGACACATACTTAAAGTGTGTTTGCACATATTCATAGCCTGAAATGAACCTGATAAACTGAATATGATAACAGTATAGAATAACACACTCCACATATGTAGGTACAAGTGCACCCTCTTTGAGATGACCACCCAGAATTGCATGGAAGTAGTCTTTTAGAGGGATGGTCTTCTCAAAGAGGTGGTGTTCTGCAGAGACTTCATTGTATAGGTTGGTTATGTCTTGTTGCACACTTTTACATTCACATAGCATCAGAAGACATTGCCAACATATGAATCGAATGTATGAAAATAATGAGAAATTACTGGAGCCTTATTTTTTTTCCACACATTTACAAAATGGCTCACACAGAAACAAAAGATACCCTCAAATCCTGTCATAGGAACATATAGACACTAGTGATGAGCGAACTTGCTCAGATAAGGTGTTATCCGAGCATGCTCGTGTGTTAACCGAGTGTCTTCTTTGTGCTCGAATAATATGTTCGAGTCCCAACGCCTGCATGTTTCGAGGCTGTTCGACAGCAGCAACACATGCAGGGATCGCCTAACAAACAGGAACTTCATGCATGTGTTGGGGCTGTCGAACAGCAGCGGGGACTCAAACATATTTTTCCAGCTCAAAGAAGACACTCTGTTAGCACACGAGCATGCTCAGATAACACCTTATTAGAGTACATTCGCTCATCACTGACACCACTTTTAATTTTATAAAAAAGGGGCTGATTCTCAGCAATCTTAACATTACCAATAGCCATGAAAAACTTTGTTCTATAAGAGTTTAAAAGCGGGACCAAAAAGGGAGCAGTCGGATAACTGCAGAAGCTTTGACCTACATAACTACACAGAGTTTGTTATTCATTTACTGGGTAAGAAAAACATTCATGATCTTATGCAAATTTAGGCCCTATGAATGGGCTGAAAGTAGCCATCTCTAGAAAAAAAGAGATAATGCTAACCTAAATTCATAAAAGCACACGGGAGCATTGACAAATGAATTGGTTCCGAGCGACACATCTATGTTATCTGTCTTACCTGGCTAAGGAATCTAAAGTCCCTTCACACTCACTGGATGAAACGGAAAGGCCCATACATCTGATGTGGTCAGGGTACAGAAGGATCAAGCAGTTCTAGCTTCAGCACCAGATACTTTGGTATTACAGGGAGATGAGCTTTTGCCAGAAATGTCTAGCTGACTCTCTCTCCCCATTGAAAATACATGAACACTCAGCTGAGTTGAGTATGAAGGAGTCAACAGAGATGGTTATCTGCCATCAACTATCTCACACAAATAGCCAGCTTAAAGGGCTAGATAGACATTGCCCAACTTAGTGATCAGAAGGTATGTCCTATACAAATTGCATCCCGATAAGTTCTAGAGACTAACACATGAGCAAAGTTAACATACTCGGCTACTATAGCAAACTTTGGTTCCTCTTAAGAATAATCAAATGGACTAGATAATTAGTCACGTCTCTATATAGTAATGTACATTCTCCTCCTATCTGGAAATACTGCACATTCTCCATATTGCTACACCTATCCTTCTTACAAACCACATGTCCGCTTTAAATAAAAACAGTTTTACCAGTGGACTGTCAGTTATTAACTGGCGTTATTTAATGGGGTATGTTGCCCATATATGCACACAGAGTAATCAATTATTATTCCTTTAATAATTGTGATATCCACAAATGACTACTTAAGCACCAAACGAAACTGTAAACCTGAGCAAAAGTCTTTTGCGCCATCATAAATTTTAACCCATAGGAATGCTTTGTATTAAATAGGTATAAAATACATAAAATAAGCTTAGAGCAGACCTGGCCAGGCATGGTCATACTATATTGAAGAGCTGTTAGACAATCACATTGTGCGTGGGGGCATCATATTGTGTGTGGGAAGGCTGTGTGGACATTATACTGTGTGAGGGAGGGCGGTGGGGACATCATACTGTGTAGGAGGGCTGTGGGGGACATCATACTATGTGCTGGAGGGCTATGGGAACATCATACTGTGTGTGAGTGCTGTGGGGACATTATACTGTGTGTGGGATGGCTCTGGGGAGATTATACTGTGTGCGGGAAGCCTGTGGGGATATTATACTGTGTGTGGGAGGGCAGTGGGGATATTATATTGTGTATGGGATAGCTCTGGGGATATTATACTGTGTGTGGGAGGACTGTGGGGATATTATACTGTGTGTGTGAGGACTGTGGGGATATTATATTGTGTATGGGATGGCTCCGTGGAGATTATTCTGTGTGTGGGAGGACTGTGGGGATATACTGTATGTGGGAGGACTGCGGGGATATTATACTTGTTGTGTGAGGACTGTGGGGATATTACATTGTGTATGGGATGGCTCTAGGGATATTATACTGTGTATGGGAGGCCTGTGGGGATATTATACTGTGTGTGGGAGGGCAGTGGGGATATTATATTGTGTATGGGATAGCTCTGGGGATATTATACTGTGTGTGGGAGGACTGTGGGGATATTATACTGTGTGTGTGAGGACTGTGGGGATATTATATTGTGTATGGGATGGCTCCGTGGAGATTATTCTGTGTGTGGGAGGACTGTGGGGATATACTGTATGTGGGAGGACTGCGGGGATATTATACTGTGTGTGGGGAAATTATACTGTGTGTGGCAGGACTGTGGGGATATTATACTGTGTGTGGGAGGGCTGTGGGGACATTATACTGTGTGTGGGAGGGCTGTGGGGACATTATAATGTGTGTGGGACAGCTGTGGGGACATTATAATGTGTGTGTGAGGGCTGTGGGGACATCATACTGTGTAGGAGGGCTGTGGGGGACATCGTACTAAAGGTACCTTCACACAAAACAACTTTCCAACGAGAACGACAACGATCCGTGATGTTGCAGCGTCCTGGATAGCGATCTCGTTGAGTTTGACACGCAGCAGCGATCTGGATCCCGCTGTTATATCGCTGGTCGGAGCTAGAAGTCCAGAACTTTATTTGGTCGCTAGATCGGCGTGTATCGTCATGTTTGACAGCAAAAGCAACGATGTCAGCAATGTTTCTTCATGGAGCGTGAACGATAAGTGAGTCGCCGTTACGTCACTGGATCGCTCCTGCATCGTTCTGGAACTGCTGTGTTTGACGTCTCTACAGCGACCTAACAGCGATGCTCCAGCGATCTAGTTTAGGTCGGATCGTTGTCTATATCGCTGGAGCATCGCTTAGTGTAACGGTACCTTAAGTGTGGTAGGGCTGTGTGAACATCATACTATGTGGAGGGAGCTGTTGATCAATGTTCAAGGGCTGAATAACAAGCAATAAGATTTATAAACTTTACAAAAAGAAGTAAATCATATGGTATTGATTCGCTGCTACTGGTAAGATACATGTTACAATCAGCCCTATTGCAACATTTATTAGCAGCAGCAAGTTAGCATACATAATTCTGATCAAAATTAAGTGATACAATTAATATTAAATTATTATAATTAATATGTTAATATTGACGAGAATTAATTTCAGCTTAGTTCGGCCCTCCACAATAGTCATGATATCTCATGTGGCCTCTTGGGAAAATTAATTGTCCACCCCTGGCCTAGAGCAATTATGACATCTTCATGTACACATGCCTCACACTTCGCACTGCTGTGGAGATGAGTAAGGTCTTCTCTGTAGAGAAATACTACGTGTACACATCTACACGTGCCGCTCAATGATCAGCAATGTCCTGGAATCTCCTCTGTGTGTGGCAACCCCAGAGACCTGTTTAAACAGCTAAATGGTCGTCAGTCTCCAGGGCTGGCAATGTGAGTGACAGCAGACTAATAAGCTTAGCGGCTGCCTTCCAGTAACACCGCCAGGAGGGGGATAACAGGGAGACGACCTGAATTACACTGCATGGGGAACCTTCCAATTTTGACTACAAGTTACAATTACCTCAGCAAATGAAAGGAACAACAGCTGTTAATGTGGAGGGGGTTATCCTGGGTGAGGGGTCAAAACAACTTTGTACTTGGCTTATTAAGAACAGACAAGGATTGGACAATGTATCCCTTGACAAAGAAAACAAGAGCATCCTAACTGGATGATTTAAAACATGATTTTTTGGCGGTCCAGCTAACTAGGTAAAAAGGAAGTCAATTAAACCACAAGTACATTTTTGGAATATGGGAGGTAACTGGAAATCCTGGAAGAAAGCCATAAAATGGGGGAGAACATACAAACCACATACAGGTATTGTCCTTGGATTGGGACCCAATACCCCAGCGCTGCAGCATAACAATGCTAACTACTGCAGACTGTGAGCCCTCGCGGGCAGGGTCCTCCCTCCTTATGTACCCGTGTGCCTTGTTTTTGCTCATGTTTAATGTATTTGTCTATATTTGCCCCGTATTTCACATGGAAAGCGCCATGGAATAAATGGCGCTATAAAAATGAATAATAATAATAATAATAATAATAACTACTGAGCCATTTTATTTTTTTTTTTGCCAAAACATATATTCCTTTAAAAAAACATATATAGATGATGTGATCTACTTCATATACAGTGGATGGTGGCTACTTTTGTCTAAACTGCACACAAAAATTGAACATTGGCCATTTTTTTTTCTTAGACAGTCTAGGTAGATGAAGACTACTGTACCCTCCAGCTATCCTCTCAGTAAAGAGAAAGCACATAGCCAGTACTACCTGTCTTGTTGCTGCACGCTTCATGCATGGTTTCATCCAGACACTACATCCTTGAGCAGGCTTCTCATGCCTCCTGCTGCCTAAGAGGGGAAGGACCCAAGGCAAACCTGAGGACCATAGAGGTGCAATGTATCATAGCAGATCACATTAGTACCTGTAGGCCAATGTCGTCACACAGGCAGGAAGAGGTAGCTACATAACCTGAAGGATCATAGCCTGAAGGACACCCCGAGAGGGAGTCACAAGTGGATCGATACAAAATTAACAAAAGATTGTAAAGCTTACCAAGCTGCTTTTATGCAGAGTAAAGGCCCCAATACACATCAGACTAAGGTAAGCCAATACCACCTGTATCGCCAAATCAGCTGTCAGTCTAAAGTGTTTGAGGGCCAAACGGTCAACCCTGTTGAATTTCAGTGTGCGATTCTTATATTCAGGGAGGAGGTCAGCCACTGCCAGGAGTACGGTAGTGACTCTCCCATAATGAACAGAGGAGCGCTCAGCCGAGGAGAACATTGCTATGCATTTGGAGTCAGGAGAGATAGATGCTATCTAATGTGTATGGGGCCTTGATGACATTTCAAAACACTGATAAGCGATTGGTGATTTGAAATGGTATTATGAGCACCTGAAGGACACCCAGTAGATAAAAATCTGTCCTGGTCATGTGATGGTCCCACAAGGGAGCCAATAACTGCTCTGTAAAGGTTATTGACAGTCATCAATGTGCACAGGTCAATTACATATAAGTTGATTGGAGCTCGTTTAAAGACCGGTTCACATAGGTAAATAAACATAGTATCGGAACAGAACAATTATTAAAACGAATATTCTGTCCTCACAGAGCATGCATATTGTCGGAAGCCCATCCACTCCTGACGTGGGGTGATGTGACATCAACAACGATGATTTTTAGGTCTACACAAACAATCCTATCAACCAACGACTGAGCATTTTGCAATAATAGATGCAGTTAGCGTTGTGAAATATGGTGATAGAATTGCTTTAAAACTTATGGCCTACCCTTAGGATACCCGATTAATATGTAGTAGTAGTATGTATGTTGTAGACTCTAGTACTATGGAGCTGCAAAGTACAATTACAGAGGACAAACCATTTTTATGGCCACTTCAGCACCTGTAGCCACATGTAATCCAATGTAGTGAGCCAGACAGGAAGTGATAACTGGATTAGCGAAAATATTCATTTTAATATCAGGATCATACAGCTATTGTCACATGGATTATCAAAGTACCGTAATTACATAGTTTTTCTTACCAAAGTAAGAAATCTATTTAATACTGTATAAAGTTTTCCTTGTGAAATCTCATGACAGATCTGCTTCAAAACTGATGACCAATCTCTAAGATAGGCCAGAAATATTAGATAGGAGGGTACATGATTGTTAGAGGGGGCTGCCTCATAGTAGTAGTCTTTAAAGGGAACCTGTCACCAGGAATAACACTGTTAACCTGCAGATATGTGGCTAACCTGCAGGTTAACAGCGTTATGATGCCGTCCGATGCCTGCACACAGCGGAATGCAGCATGGAGAAAATTATCTTTATTCTCCCTGCCAGCATTCAGTCATGGAGGTGGGGGGTGCAGCCGATTCAGCCACTATACAGCCGCCGTACCCGCGCCCCTGACTGACACTGGCTCTATATTGAGGCCATCTGTCAGTCAGGGCAGGGGGCTCGGTTACAGCGGCCACTCTGTATTCTCCCCTCTGCATTTGGCTACGTGCAGGTGCCGGACAGCATTATAATGCTGTTAACCTGCAGAATAACAGCGTAATTCCTAGTGACAGGTTCCCTTTAACATTTGCAACGCTTTATACTGCACAATACCATAACTTTAGTAGTGGTGTTTCATGAAATTGTAGTCTAAGAGTCAATGACCAATCTAACATTGATTGCCTATTCTAAGGTCAGATAATTTAGAGTACAAAATAATTAATTTTACCCTATTTAAACCTCTATTTATAAATTAAATATACTATCTGGAACATACTCCCCATTAAAGTGGTTGTCTCCCCAATACAACACGTCTTCTCAAGATTCTACAGATATGAGCAGAAGTGAATCCTGTTTTCATGGACAAGGTCTTGCGTATATTACAAGGTCAGCCATTTTTTTTCAATAAGAGCCATGTAGTACTACTTGGGACGGTTTTAGACAAAGTGGGGCTCCAATTACTCACATATTGTGCCATCACACAGAAACATTTCGGTGTCAAGATCACACCTCACTGCTTGCACGCTTGACCCGCTCCCGTCCCACCTGATCCCTAACCTTGCCACGGTCTTCATCCCAACCCTAACACACCTCTTCAATCTCTCACTCACAACAGGTGTCTTCCCCTCATCCTTCAAACATGCCAAGATCACACGCATCCTCAAAAAGACCTCCCTCGACCCATCCTTTGTGTCTAGCTATCGCCCGATATCTCTTCTCCCTTACGCCTCAAAACTACTGGAACAACATGTCCATCTTGAACTGTCCTCCCACCTCTCCTCCTGGTCCCTCTTTGACCGGTTACAATCTGGCTTCCGACCCCATCACTCAACTAAAACTGCCCTAACTAAAGTCACCAATGACCTACTAACTGCCAAGAGCAAGAGACACTACTCTGTCCTCCTTCTTCTGGACCTGTCTTCTGCCTTTGACACTGTGGACCACTCCCTTCTGCTACAGATCCTCTTATCTCTTGGCATCACACACTTGGCCCTATCCTGGATCACGTCATATCTAACAGAATGAACATTCAGTGTCTCCCTCTCCCACACCACCTCCTCACTTCGCCACTTGTCTGTCGGTGTTCCTCAAGGCTCTGCTCTAGGACCCCTACTCTTCTCCATCTACACCTTTGGCCTGGGACAGTTTATAGAATCCCACAGTACGCAGTATTATCTCTATGCCGATGACACACAGATCTACCTATCCGAACCTGACCTCACCTCCTTACTCAACAAAATCCCACACTGTCTGTCTGCTACCTAGCCTTTTTTCTGCTCGCTTTCCAAAACTGAACATGGACAAAACAGAATTCATCATCTTTTCCCATCTCACTCTACCCCTCCACCAGACCTATCCATCAATGTCAATGGCTGCTCACTTTCACCAGTCCCACATGCTTGGTGCCTCGGGGTGATCCTCGACTCTGCCCTCTCTGTCAAGCCACATATCCAAGCCTTTGCCTCCTCCTGCTGTCTCTAACTCAAAAATATTTCCCGCATCCGCGCATTCCTTGACCACAACACCACAAAAACACTAGTGCACGCCCTTATCTCCTGCCTTGACTACTGCAACCTCCTACTCTCTGGCCTCCCCTATAGCACCACTCCAATCCATCCTACACTCTGCTGCCCGACTAATCTACCTGTCTACCGCTATTCCCCAGCCTCTCCCCTATGCCAAGCCCTTCACTGGTTTCCTATCGCCCAGAGACTCCAGTTCAAAACCCTTACTATGACATACAAAGCCATCCACAACCTGTCTCCTCCATACAGCTGCGACATGGTCTCCCGGCACTTACCTACACGAAACCTCCGATCCTCTCAAGATCTCCTTCTCTACTCCCCTCTCATCTCTTCTTCCTACAACCGCATGTAAGACTTCTCCCATGCTTCCCCCATACTCTGGAACTCTCAACCACAACACATCAGACTCTCGCCTACCATAGAAATCTTCAAAAAGAACCTGAAGACTCCCCTCTTCCGACAAGCCTACAGCCTGCAGTGATCCTCAACCTACTGAACCGCCACACGACCAGCTCTACCCCCTCCTACTGTATCCCCACCCATCCTCTGCAGACTGTGAGCCCTCGCAGGCAGTGTCCTCCCTCCTTCTGTACCTAGTGCCTTGTTTTTTGCTCATGTTTAATGTATTTGTCTATATTTGCTCCCTTTTCACATGTAAAGCGCCATGGAATAAATGGCGTTATAAAAATGTATAATAATAATTTACCTGCGCTGAGTTTAGGTCGTTGAATAAACGTGATAGACAATATTGAAGTCATTCGCCGCTAGTTTCCCAACCTCTTTACACTGGCTGAGGAAGAATAATGGGCACAGAGCGATCACTAGTCGATCAATGTGTCCCCATACAGTATCATGTTATCAGCAGCACATCTGCAGCTTACACCGGACGATGTGCTGCTGAGAACAATGATTTTTGTCCAGGCATAAACAATCCAATTACTCACTTAGTATAACACTCCATACTTCTCCACACAGTATAATGCACACCCCATAGTCCTCCATATAGTATAATGAGCCCCATAATCCTCCCTATAGTATAATGTGCCCCATAGTCCTCCATATTGGACAATGCACCCCCATAGTCCTCCATATATTACAATGCACTTCTCATAGTCCTTGATCCAGTACAATGCAGCCCCATATAGCACACATAGTATAATGCATACTCCACAATCCTTGATAAGAATATAATGCAGCCCCCATATAGTACATATATAATGCAAAGTTTAATGTAGCCCCATATAATACATACAGTATAATACACAGCCTATAGTCTTTGATAGAGTATAATGCAGCCCCCATGTAGCATATTGAAGCCCCCATATAGTATATACAGTGGGGAAAGTAAGTATTTGGCGGTAGGCCAGTCTGAACAAATGCGTTTTTAGGGCACGCTTAAAACTGTGGGGATTGGGGATTAATCGTATTAACCTAGGTAGTGCATTCCAAAGAATCGGCGCTGCACGTGTAAAGTCTTGGAGACGGGAATGGGAGGTTCTGATTATTGAGGATGCTAACCTGAGGTCATTAGCGGAGCGGAGGGCACGGGTAGGGTGGTAGACTGAGACCAGAGAGGAGATGTAGGGTGGTGCTGAGCCATGGAGTGCTTTGTGGATGAGGGTAGTAGTTTTGTACTGGATTCTGGAGTGGATGGGTAGCCAGTGTAATGACTGGCACAATGTAGAGGCATCGGTGTAACGGTTGGTGAGGAATATGATCCTGGCAGCAGCATTCAGGACAGATTGGAGCGGGGAGAGTTTGGTAAGAGGGAGGCCGATTAGTGGAGAGTTACAATAGTCCAGACGAGAATGAATAAGTGAGACAGTAAGAGTTTTTGCAGAGTCGAAAGTAAGAAAAGGGCGAATTCTAGAAATATTTTTGAGATGCAGATAAGAAGAGCGAGCCAGTGATCGGATGTGGGGGATGAATGAAAGCTCGGAATCAAGGATGACCCCAAGGCAGCGGGCATGTTGCTTGGGAGTAATGGTGGAACCACACACCGAGATGGCAATAGATAGATATAAAACTATGGCTAAAAACGCAGCATCACTTTTGTTTTTAAGGTCATGTGAACAAAGTAACAATGTCGGAAATGTCATTCCTTGATGCACTGTGTGTACATGTCCATTTACCTGCATATATCCATCAATTCCTATATGACCTAACCATCTTGTATACTGCTACGACTAATGAAATAAACGATGGAGAAAAGTGTTGGATTCCGGGAAGAAACCTGGTACAGCTAATCACGGATCAGGTTTGCATCTGTGATATTTCATGAGAGGTCATTTTGATTACAGGAAATCTCACCCCAATATGTTTTATAAGCGTTGTGTTAATGTTTAAATCAAATTGTCTCATTTCTGCTTAATAGGATCATGGTGAAGTAACAAGCCGGTCACCTCATGACTCTCTAATAAGGCAGCATCAGAACCTGAACTTCATTACAGTCCAGCCGGCAGTTTCCATTTAATTAGATGCTCGCTTGTAACCACTGCCAACTTTTTGATACGTTGTGACTTTTTACAACGTATTTACCCTTTTATGGGCAGAAAACCAGTAATAGATATTCCATAGATACAACATTCCAAGCAGACATTTATCACATCCTAGATTCAGAGATAAATTAGAAGACTGACCCCTGTGCTATACTTTACAAGCAAAAAGATAGCTTGATCAAGATGGCCACAGAGCACAGATCTGGCAGCAGGTGTGATCCGACTGTGAAAAAGATCAGTCCAAAAATAATGGAGTTTGCCAAATGAAGCAGTCGGACTTGCACCAGCAACATGGAAAGCTCCTGAACGTCCGCAACAAACTGATTCATTCTTATGTAGTTCTGATCAATTTCCTGAAAAAGTGCAGACAGGCATAAATATTTTAAAGCAAATCAGGTTACTATAACTTACACAGCCAAATCCTGGAGCTCTTAACATCATTTATTAATACTTAGCGCAAACAGACAGAACGACCGAGTGAAGTCCGAGGGCATGTACAAACACACAACACAAAGGCCATTACAAGTAGATAAAAAGGCAAGGACAACAGAAAAAAAATTCAGCTATATCATACATATAAAAACAATTTATGAGAAAGATTATATTCATAAAAAATAATACTGACATAATAATTCTTCGTGCTTAGAGAAAAAATGCCAGGGGTCATTCCAAACATGTTGCTTTTTTTCTACGTGTCTTTCATTAATTACATTTTTAATGGATATTGAATGTGAAGTTTTTACCCTGAAATGGAACATCAATTATATTTTCCTCCAGGTCAAAAAGTAATCTGTATAAAGTTTTAGTTCTATTAAAGAAGCACTCCTCCCATCAAAGTCTTTATGCTTTTAATGTATTGCAATCATCATATTATAAAGCACTGTGTACTGACAATTGCTCATTTTGCCTTTCTACCCAAGAAATGTTTCTCTTTTCTCTGCTCTATGTAGAAATAGGAAGTTCCTTGTCCCTGCATTTATCATTCCCCTCTTCAACTCCTGACCCAGCTGCTCCCTCATCCCCCCAGTGCATTTACTTTTGCAATGACTCATACACGGAAAACTGACCTCCTGTTTCTACATAAAGTTTAAAAAGATTCAGCTAGTCAGTTTTTAATGATGTGATGTCATAGACCCAATGGAGAACAGAAGAATTATCTGGGTAGAAAGGTAAAATGAGCAAGTGTAAGCACACAGTGCTATATAACAATTTTGATGGAAGGAGTGCTTCTTTAAGTCACAAGTTGTCTACACCAAGTGCGGATGATGTGAATGAATCACAATATTCATATGGAAAGGCAACACATAGGTCAAGGTCACCGAAAGAAGAATGACCTTTTAATCGCTGACAGGAGACAGAAGGAAGGTGAACAATATGGAAGAGGTAGTGGAGCGGTCAGTGAAATGCCCGCCCTCTGCATCTGCAGCAATAAATATCTCTAAACACAAATTTGTAAAATCAAGGTATGGCTGTAATCAGCATTATAGTGCCTTATGCATTAGCTTAAGATAAAAAACAAACAAACTGATGATAGCTTCTCTTAACAGATTCAACTAGTGTTCTTTGATTTTTTTTTTTTTAAATCTCACAATGTCTACCGAGCAGTAAAAATATAATATTAACCCATGGAGCTTTTTTTTTGTTTTCGTTTTTTGCGCCCCTTCTTTCCAAAGCCATTACTTTTTTATTTTTCCATCAATCTGGCCATGTGA
The DNA here is from genome assembly GCF_051348905.1 of Ranitomeya variabilis. Taxonomy (NCBI): domain Eukaryota; kingdom Metazoa; phylum Chordata; class Amphibia; order Anura; family Dendrobatidae; genus Ranitomeya; species Ranitomeya variabilis. The sequence goes on along the minus strand of NC_135236.1, from coordinate 267,616,353 downwards.
GGGCTTATTTTTTGTGGGACGAGTTGTACTTTTGAACGATATCATTGGTTTTAACAGAAAACGGGGGAAAAAATTCCAAGTGCAATGAAATTGCAAAAAAAAGTGCAATCCCACACTAGTTTTTTGTTTGGCTTTTTTTTCCAGGTTTACTAAATGCTAAAACTGATCTGCCATTATGATTCACCAGGTCATTACGAATTCATAGACACCAAACATGTCTAGGTTCTTTTTTTATCTAAGTGGTGAAAAAAAAAATCCAAACTTTGCTATTTGCTATTTTTTTTTATTGTTTTATTTTGATTGGGGCGAAAGGGGGGTGATTTGAACTTTTATATATTTTTTCCTTTTTTATATTTTTAAACACATTTTTTTTTCGCAAGCTTCAATAGCCCATATAGGAGGCTAGAAGCATGCACTACTCGATCGCCTCTGCTACACAGAGGTGAAGCACAGATCACCTCTATGTAGCAGAAATGCAGCATTGATTTGAGCGCCGACCACAGGGTGGCGCTCAAAGAAATCCGCCATCAACAACCATAGAGGTCTCAAGGAGACCTCAGGTTGTTATGGCAATGCACTGCTGACCCCCGATCATGTGACGGGGGTCAGCGGAGCGAGCGCTTTCGGTCGCGCGGCGCTTGTTAAATGCCGCTGTCAGACTTTGACAGCGGCATTTAACTAGTTAATGGGCGCGGGCAGATCGCGATTCCGCTCGCGCCCATTGCGGACACATGTCAGCTGTTGATAACAGCGTACATGTTGTGGCTTTGAGGTGGGCTCACCGCCGGAGCCCTCCTCAAAGCGGGTGTTCTGCCAGCTGACGTACTATCCCGTCAGCTGGCAGAAAGGGGTTAACATTATTCTATGGGTCAGTATGAATGCAGCGACACTTAACACAAGTGTTTTTTTTTATTTTTCAAAATTTAAACTTGTTTTATGGAAATAAAGTGGAGATTTTTATGCTACTGTATTTCAAGTAGCATAACTTCCTTAACTACATGAGGGCTTGTCTTTTCACTTGTATGAGTTCTAATTTTTATTGATGCCATTCTAGGATACATATAATTTATTGACTAACTTTTAGTGGCGGAGAAAAAAAGTTGAGCTTGGAACCAGGGCTGTGGAGGCGGTAAGCCAAACCTCTGACTCCCGACCCCACAACACTACTGATCATGTATATAAAGTGCAGCACAGATTCATCTCAACTAGACGCCGAGATCAGGAACAGAACAGACATTTATAGGACCTTTCATAACTTTCCCAAATTCTTATGAAGACATTTACAGCACATCCTGCGTTGTACTACTGTACCCAATATATTATATATTTTAGGAGTCGGTCCATTTTATAATGACTCCAACACCATCAAAATGGACACCGGCTCCACAGCCCTGCTTGGAACCTAGCTGTGAATTACAACTTGTCTTCAGCTGTGAGTACGGTGGCAAGTACTCATGAGATCATCATGACAGACACATCTGCCACAGTGTGGAAATAGCAGCCCACACCAGATGGACATATCCATCATTGGTTTCTAAAAGGTTAAAGAAGATGTAGTTTTTATTTATTGGGTTAACTGATCTTGGACTTTTTTATTGAAGTGTAATTACATGCAACTCATGTATATCTGCTTTGGTTTACTGCAAAATAATTTTCCATATTTGGATTATTTCTTTGACTACACCTCCTCTCCAGGGAAGCTGCCAGGGCCTATACTGCTTCTATGGCGTTATTGGGCAATGCACAGCATTTAAAGGCTATGCATCCTTGGCACCAATTTGATTTTTCTCTGCTGTTCATTTGCTTCCTAAATACAAAGTTAGGAACTTTCCAGATTGTCTCCATTGCACATTTTCTACCATTTTGCTGTTGCAGAGTATCTGTATGTCCTTCATCTCTAAGCGAGCTTTTTAAGACTGATACAAACCTGTCATAGTTCCCGGTTCTGATGGCTCCTCCTGCTCCCCCTCACTTCTCTCAATGTTATGAGTCGGGCACATTGCCGATTTCTCCACATCTGAGAAAAATGACCACTTATTGTGATGAGATTTTGATCCGAGAGACATCATTCACCACCTTCTCCAATCTGTCTGCCTGTGAAAATTCGACCGCATGCCAATTTTTTCCATGGACCCCTTGCATTGTTGATATTGATCCAACACGTATTCAAATCGGACAAGTCTACAATTTTTTCCATGGACCCCTCGGTCTAAGTTAAAAGATCAGAGATGTGCACAGCCCTATAGAATATCATAGGTACAAGTGCTATCACAGATAGCACTCGTAAGGGAAAATCGGTTGTGACCATGAGCCCTTAGAGAGAGAGCCATATGGAGGGGGAGGAGGTTGTACAGAGGTTTCAAGAATTTAGAGAGGGAAAAGAATCAACAGCTTCAGGAAGAGCTAAGAAAACAGGCTACAGAAAAGGAGGAAAGTGCATGAAGAGGAAATAAGTGCAATATAAAAACGATTCACATCCAGCATGTATTACAGGGAGAGACACTCCCACAAAAGAAAAAAATGGAACCTTCAATCATGCTTGGAAATGCATGAAGTAGTAAAGATGGCAGACAAAGTTTTATTGACTACTAGTGATCACTAACATACATAAAAATCATTTTTTTTTAGGTAACATCAATGGTATCACTAGCCTTTAATGAAAGGGGTACAAGCAGATCTTAAGCTGCATGGGCTGTCTTTATCAGGTGCGAAGAGCTTTTCAGAGATTCATCAATTTCTCTAGGAAACGAGCATCTCAGATGTACCAAGCACATAGTCTGTGGTCACAGTATCAAGGATTTTTCCTGTTTTATGTTAATATTGCAGCAAATATCAGTGTGGCCGCTTTAGACGTGCTGGTAAACTTTACTGTCAGATGCCGAAACGCAAGTGGCTTTACCTTGACATGAACATCTCAGATCAGATCCGATTATCAAAAACTGCTTTAATCTTCTTTTGCAACTTAAACTCTGTTATCCAATCTGTACTAATCTATTTTCGCTACCAAACCTGCCTAAGCCGCCAGAACTGTATCCCCGCACATCATTCAATGCTTCTTATTTCCACTCATGCATAACTTATTTCTATCGTTCACAACACAAAGGTGCATGTCATCTAAATTTAACAGCGTAACAGTATTACAACGGACCTAAGAACTGATACAGATGTTACGCTAGGCTTGACTACAGTAATATGGAAGCAAGCATATGTTCTTATATAAAAGCAGGTTCCTGCTTTCACGTCATCTTGGTGCCTGTAGTTTGGGATTCTGAGGCTATGGAAGTTTTAACACGTTGATTGTAAAGCGCTGGGGAGAATCCCCTGAGTACCGTCATTATGATGCAGCTCATAAAGCAGTCCATTTAGTAAGTGAAAAGCTATTGTCCTGCACTCTTATCTCCCCCGAGAACATTCTCTATCTGATCTCTGTGATTAGCAATGGTATATAATGCATCCGGCCCATGTGCCGAGCAGCGGCAGCAAGCCTCTGCCTACAGAATAACTCTCCAGGGAAATTCAATTAACAGTGTCAACCCTACTCCCTCTAGTCAATAGCTCACACCATCGGGGCTCTTCCCACCGCCCACTATACAATAGAATTACAGGCCGAGTTTATAAATGATCTTATGGAGGCTGAAAGGATATTCTTCCACTCTACAAATGGATGGTCCTCTGGGGATGGTAAAGAGATATTTCACAACACGTACACAGAACAACTCTGCAGAAGGGGTATATATTAGTAGCCTGTAGTAGTGTCATTTTTTAGAATGTCAATGACTACGAAAATGAATGTATCAGTCTGGGTGTGCATGTGTAATATGATATAACGTGGTATTATCACATTTATAGGATAGCGGAAATGATTAATTCCGATATATATATATTACAAGAATGAATAAAGAAACTTAACTGCTAAAAGTTTTATATACTGAACATCAGGTAATGGTGGCTGTTAGGGATGGGCAGACCCGTGGCTGTTCGGCCAAAATTTATAAAAAAAAAAAACAAACTACTGTAACTTGATCTCGAACCCGATTCAAGTGAATGGGGGTCCCAAACATCCGACTGTTCCCTCGATGTCCTCTGTGTGACCACGTGGAAAACACCAGCTGTGACCAGTGATAACCTTACTGAAGTCACCGCCAGTCACAGCCTCTGGGTATCACGGATCGCTGTGGGCTGCCATGCTGTCTTACAGAGGACAGCGTGATAGCCAGCAGCTGAGACCGATGGTGAACAAGTTACCACCGGTTAGGGTATGTCCACACGTTGCAGATTTGCCTGCGCATTTTTCTGCTCTGAATCTGCATCTCTTGGCAGAAAACGCAGGTGCGTTTTTGCTGCGTTTTAGAAGCTAAATAAAGATGTATTACTGAACAAAAAAAAAAAAAAGATTTGTGATGTCATTTCTTGTCCAACCTCCTCTTTTACATTTGTCCAACCCACACTCCATTACACACAGATAGATGGATAACACAGGTCAACAAAAAAATTTTTTTTTTCTGGTGTCCAAAATATTTTAATGAATTTGGGGTATTTTTGGGGTGCTGATTCTGAATATGCTATCAGTTTTGCCAGATTGGCTCAAGTTTTTGAGATTTTTGGTATCTTATTTATAGCACTTGTTGGTAAATGCGACGCATCATCTCATTAATTTCTTTGGATTATTACTTGAACTGAGCAGTTCTCAATATAGTTTTGTGTTAATTAGTGTTCTAAAAGTTTGTTCATAGCTTGATTTTTGCACTAACTTTATGTTGTTGTCTGTTTTCCAGTGAAAAGCATGAACTCATCAAGAAGAAGTTGTCTTAACGATCCAGACTCATTCTGTTACATTTGTGGTGAATACACACTGCCAAAACATAGAAGAAACATAACAGACTTCGTAAAAAAAGTGTATTTTGCCTATTTTGGGGTTATGCTTGGGGACCAAGACAAGTTTTGGGCACCACACATAGTGTGCAAAGCATGTATCGAATTATTACGAAAATGGAGCAAAGGACAAAGAAAAAGCTTCAAATTTGGTGTTCCAATGGTGTGGAGAGAGCCAAAAAATCATCATGATGACTGTTATTTCTGTGCAGTGCAAGTGCAAGGATTCAATAAGCATAAGAAACGAAAATGGGAGTAACATGGAATCTGCAAGAAGGCCTGTCCCTCATTGTGAAGATGTGCCTGTACCTGTGTTTACCATAAATAACAGTCATCATGATGATTTTTTGGCTCTCTCCACACCATTGGAACACCAAATTTGAAGCTTTTTCTTTGTCCTTTGCTCCATTTTCGTAATAATTCGATACATGCTTTGCACACTATGTGTGGTGCCCAAAACTTGTCTTGGTCCCCAAGCATAACCCCAAAATAGGCAAAATACACTTTTTTTACGAAGTCTGTTATGTTTCTTCTATGTTTTGGCAGTGTGTATTCACCACAAATGTAACAGAATGAGTCTGGATCGTTAAGACAACTTCTTCTTGATGAGTTGTTGTCTGTTTTCCAGTGAAAAGCAGACAACAACATAAAGTTAGTGCAAAAATCAAGCTATGAACAAACTTTTAGAACACTAATTAACACAAAACTATATTGAGAACTGCTCAGTTCAAGTACTAATCCAAAGAAATTAATGAGATGATGCGTCGCATTTACCAACAAGTGCTATAAATAAGATACCAAAAATCTCAAAAACTTGAGCCAATCTGGCAAAACTGATGACATATTCAGAATCAGCACCCCAAAAATACCCTAAATTCGATGAAATATCTTTGGCACCAAAAATGCTGTTGACCAGTGTAATAGATATAATTATAGATAGAAGGAATGAGATAGATAGATAGAATAGATAGATAGATAGAATAGATAGATGGATAGAATAGATAGATGGATCGTAATAAAAAACAGGAACAGCACAATACTCTACTTATCTTCGGGTGCAAGGCCCCCAGGCAATCTGTTCAACGATTGTCCAAACTTCACATAAATTCAATAAGAAGGCAGCACTCCATTTTCTTAGTGTTGAAAGTGCAGGATTTAATCAACCCAAACATGTGGGATGACAAAATCCTGCACGTTTAACACTAAGAAAATGGAGTGCTGCCTTCTTATTGAATTTATAGATAGATAGATGACAGATAGATCTATACATAGATCAATAGATATTATCTATCTATAGATCTATCTGTCATCTATCTATAAATTCAAAAAAGAAAGCTGTTCCTGTTGGGACCGAAACGTCGCTTTCTGGGCTGATTAAATAGCGCCTTTTCACTACAAAACGGTGTTCTGCCTCCAATTTTTCTGGATTTTTATAATTGAGGTTTGGTATTTGCCTGGGGGGGCTCTGCACCCGGACTCTTTCTTTGTGCTGCTCTAATTCTCTTTGTCTTCTATCTATCTATCTATCTATCTATCGCATTCCTTCTATCTATTTTCTATCTATATTTAAATCTATTATCTATCATATTTCTGTATCTATCTATCCATCTGTCTATCTCATTTCTTCTATCTATTTTCTATCTATATTTATATCTATTATCTATCTACCTATAGTTAGATAGATGGAAGGAATGAGATAGATAGATCTACATATAGATAGATCTAGAGATACATAGATCTATCTATTCATATATCTATGGATAGATATATCTATGGACAGATGTAGATAGATATATGGATAGTTAGATAGATATATGGATAGATATATCTATCTATAAATATATCTATAGATAATAGATATATCCATAGTTATATCTATAGATATATCCATAGATATCCATCTATAGATATATAGATACACCTATAGATATATCCATAGATATATAATAGCAAGGCCGATATTGATTAATGAACATGGTTTATTTAAAAAAAAAATAAATAAAAAATTGCGCCATTTTCCAATACTCGTAAAGTCTCCATTTTTCATGATCTGGGGTAGGTTGAGGGCTTATTTTTTGCGTGCCGAGCTGGCGTTTTCAATGATACCATTTCGGTGCAGATACGTTCTTATGATCGCCCGTTATTGCATTTTAATGCAATGTCGTGGCGACCAAAAAACCGTAATTCTGGCGTTTTAAATTTTTTTCTCGCTACGATGTTTAGCGATCAGGTTAATGCTTTTTTTATTGATAGATCGGGCGATTCTGAACGCAGCGATACCAAATATGTGTAGATTTGATTTTTTTTTTTTATCGATTTATTTTGATTGGGGCGAAAGGGGGGTGATTTAAACTTTTATATTTTTTTCACATTTTTTTTTTTTTTTTACTTTTGCCATGCTTCAATAGCCTTCATGGGAGGCTAGAAGCTGGCACAACGCGATCGGTCTGCTACATAGCAGCGATCATCAGACAGCTGCTATGCAGCAGAAATGCAGGTGTGCTGTGAGCGCTGACCACAGGGTGGCGCTCACAGCTGCCGGCGATCAGTAACCATAGAGGTCTCAAGGACCTCTATGGTTACAATGCAGAAGCATCAATGAACCCCGATCATGTGACGGGGGTCAGCGATGCGCTCATTTCCGGCCGCCCGGCCGGAAGCGCCGATTAAATGCCGCTGTCTGCGTTTGACAGTGGCATTTAACTAGTTAACAGCGGCGGGTGAATCGCGATTTCACCTGCCGATATTGCGGGCACATGTCAGCTGTTCAAAACAGCTGACATGTCCCGGCTTTGATGCGGGCTCACTGCCGGAGCCCTGCATCAAAGCGCGGTATCTGACCTCGGACGTACTATCCCGTCCGAGGTCAGAAAGAGGTTAATATTCTTAATTTCACCATACTTACCATACTCGATCGCCTGCAAAAATTAAAAATAATAAACCAACCATATACTCCCTTTCCGCTGTAGTCCAATTAATAACGAGTGTCCCACGACGATCTCCCCAATAGAACAGTGACATTGGGTGATGTCACTGCTCTACAGGCCTCCAGTGACACACTGACAGGAGACAATGGCTCCTGCAGTGCATCACTGAAGAGGTTACCTGAGTTCATTGGTCTCACTTTATGGCAAAGCTGCGTGGGAATTTTCCCACACAGCAGTGCCACAAGTGAGAGTAGGAACTATTTCTCACAGCGGTGGAGGGATACAGTGCAGAAGGATACCTTCCGTCATTGTATTGCCGGAGCCCCTGGAGAGCGGTCGCATCAGCTGATGTGGCTGCTCTCCATGGGAGATCATCGTGGGACACTCGTTTTAATTGGATATCTGCGGACACAGGGAGTATATTGTTTGTTTATTATTTTAATATTTTTTTTAAGGGTGAGCAATGGCTTTGGGGAACAGGGTGATGGTGTGTATGTACTCTATGTTGTATGTGTTGTGTATATGTACTGTATGTCTATATGTATGTGTTGTATGTACTGTATGTTGTATGTACTGTTGCATGTTCTGTATGTCATGTTGTATGTACTGTATGTTGTATGTAGTATGTTCTGTATGTCATAAGTTGTATGTACTGCTGTATGTAGTATGTTCTGTATGTCATATGTTGTGTTATGATCCCAGTGGTAGAGGATCTCTGATATTCCGGCAAGATAGCAAAAACATAAATACTGCTCTAGGGAGGTGGAAACTGGGCTAACCGCATACCTGATCCTAACAAACACAACTAGAAGCAGCCGGTGAACGTGCCTACGTTGGTTCTAGACGTCTCTAGCCAGCCGGAGAACTGACTACCCCTAGAGGGAAAATAAGACCTCACTTGCCTCCAGAGAAATTGAACCCCAAAGATATAGAAAGCCCCCAACAAATAATAACGGTGAGGCAAGAGGAAAACACAAACGTAGAGATGAACTAGATTCAGCAAAGTGAGGCCCACTAGTCTAGATAGACAGAAAATAGATAGTGGACTATGCGGTCAGCAGAAAACCCTACAAAAACATCCACGCTGAACATTCAAGAACCCCCACACCGACTGACGGTGCGGAGGGAGAATATCAGCCCCCTAGAGCTTCCAGCGAGCCAGAAAATCAAATATTAAGCAAGCTGGACAAAGACACTGAAAAATGCAAACGATCCAAATTATACAAAACGGACTTAGCTTTTCTTGCATGAGACAGACTGAAAGGAATCCGGAGGAGACCATATAGGTCTGGATACAACGATGCCAGGCAAGAGACTGAGTCCGGAGGAGACTTAAATAGGGAACACCCGCTGCTTAACGACACAGCTGGAGCTCAGGCCTGCAACAAGGCATGCCTAACACAATACCGTTAGTGACCACCAGAGGGAGCCCAGAAACACAGTTCACAACAATGTTGTATGTACTGTTGTATGTAGTATGTTCTGTATGTCATATGTTGCATGTACTGTATGTTGTATGTACTGTTGTATATTGTATGTACTGTATGTTATATGTTCCGTTGTATGAACAGTATGTTCTGTATTTACTGTATGTTGTATGTACTGTATATTGTATGTATGTGTTTTTTTTTCTTTACTTTCAACACATTAGCCGGATGATGGGACTACTACTGTCCCATCATTGGCTAATGTGTCAATCACTGTCACTGTAGCAGGCATAGCCCGATGGGACTTGTATAGTCCCATCGGACGATGCCTGCACACACACACACACACACACACACACACACACACACACACACACACACAAACACAAACACCCCCGGACAGTACCGCACACACCCGGACAGCGCCACACACACACCCGGACAGCCCACAGACCCTTCTCGCGGACAACCCGCAGATGCCCCGGCAGACCCACTGACAACCCGCAGACCCCGCCCGCACACACATACATGCACACAGTCACCGCCCACACTCTGCCTACACACTTCCCTCCTCCTGATCTGCAGAGTTTCCCCGGCAGCTAAACAGCAGATCTTTTTTACATCAGCGGTTTTGCTGCAGATGTGCCTGACTGAATGCAAGTCTATGGGTGCAGAAACGCTGCAGATCCGCACAAACAATTGACATGCTGCGGAAAAAACAACGCTGCGTTCCCGTGCGTTTTTTTTTCCGCAGCATGTGCACAGTGGATTTGGTTTTCCATAGGTTAACATGCTACTGTTAAACACATAGAAAACTGCTGCAGATTTGCAGCGTCAAAAACGCTGCGGATCAGCGGGAAAATCCGCAACGTATGCACATAGCCTTAGGTGTCAGCTGATGACTACTCCTGTCATTAGCGTCGCCTACTCTCACTGATAGCAGCAAAACAGGTAATGCTGATGAGACTATTTACCAGCCAGCGCCTGTTCATGGTAAGAAATACACTGTGTTCCAAATGATTATGCACAAAGAGTTTAGGAGTGATAAGGTTAGAATTTTTTTGTTTGTCATTTAAACTCATTGATGGTGATGTGTGTCAGGGCTCTTTATATCTCTGAAAGCAATTGCAGATACCTGTGCAAATTAGTTTGGCAGGTGTGCCCAAATAAAGGCAAGACTACTTAAAAAGGCTGTTCCACATTATTGAGCAGCCTACATTTTTTGCCAAAATGGGAAAGAAGAAGGATGTGTCGGCTGCTGAAAAGCAACAAATTGTGGAGTATTTAGGTCAAGGCATGACTACAATAAACATTTCCAAGACACTTCATCGTGATCATCGCACAATCAAGAAGTATGTAGCGGATTCCCAGCACACACGTGTGCGTGCTGATAAGGAAAAATTGAGGACTCTTTCCAACAGGCAATTGCGTAAGGTTAAAAGAGCAGCTGCAAAAATGCCTTGTCATAGCAGCAGACAAGTTTAGGAAGCTGCTGGTGCCTCCAACGTCCCCAGAATAACAAGATGCAGGGTCCTTCAGAGGTTTGCAGCTGTGCGTAAGCCATCCTGTCGACCACCTCTATCCACTGCACACAAGCAGAAACGGCTCCAGTGGGCCAAACGATACATGAAGACTGACTTCCAAACTGTTTTGTTCACCGATGAGTGCCGTGCAACGCTCTATGGTCCAGATGGATGGAGTGGAGGATGGCTGGTTGATGGACACCCCATGAAAACATGGCTAAGGCGCCAACAAGGAGGAGGTGGAGTAATGTTTTGGGCTGGAATCATGGGGAGGGAGATTGTCAACCCCTTTATGATCCCTGAAGGGGTAAAGATGAACTCCATAATCTATGTGGAGTTTCTAAAACAACACTTCCTGCCATGGTTCAAGAGGAAGAACCGTGCTTTCCGCAGCAAGATCATTTTCATGCATGATAATGCACCGTCTCATGCTGCAAAAAACACATCTGCATCTCTGGCTGCTATGGGCATAAAAGAGGACAAACTTATGGGGTGGCCACCATCTTCCCCTGACCTCAACCCCATTGAGAACCTCTGGAGCATCATCAAAAGGAGTGTCTATGATGGCGGGAGGCAGTTCACATCTAAGCAACAGCTCTGGGAGAGTATTCTGTCCACATGCAAAACAATTGAAGCAGAAACCATCCAAAAACTGACAAATTCAATGGACGAGAGAGTTCAGAAGCTTCTTTCGAACAAGGGGTCCTATGTGCAAATGTAACATCACCTAGAATAACTTTTTCACTTGAAAACTGTTTGATTTCATTTTGTAATAAGCTGATAATGCTTATAACTTCACAATTGACCATTTTTTTGTTCAAAATAAAATAAAAAAGGTTGAAAACTCTGCTGTGCATGATAATTTGGAACATGCATTTTGAGTGTTTATTTTTTTATTAAAAGATACTGTTTTCATAGGCAGTTTGTTCCAAAACATTGCAATTATACTAGAATAGTAGATGACTGGAAAATAACAATGACTGCAATTCAAATAGGTAATTAGAGAAAATATGAGAAAATATTATTTGCATAATAATTTGGAACACAGTGTATGTCAGTAAGATACGTTATATAATTAGTGCAGTGCGTGTGTAGCTTACTTTAGATGTATTTCGCTAATAAACAAAGAAATAAAAGAAAACATGGCATGGGGTCCCCTTTATTTTTAATACCCAGCTGAGGGAAAGCAGACAGCTGGGGACTGGCGTTATTATTTTGGGAAGGGGGTCAATATCCTTGAAGCTTCCCAGGTTATTAATATCAGCTCACACCTGTCTGCGTTGGCTTTGCTGGTTATTTAAAAAAAATAAAGTGGGGTTCCCCCTATTTTTAATAACCTGAAAAGGCCAAGAAGACAGTAAAGGATTGATATTACTAGGCTGGGTAGATGCCATGGATATTGGCCCCCTCCTAGACAAATAACACCAGCAATCAGCCGCCCCAGAAATTGCACATCCATTAGTTGCGCCAATTCTGGCACTTAGCCTCGGCTCATCCCGCTTGCCCTGGCAAGCAGGTTAATGGTTTTTGGGTTGATATCAGCTGTGTAATGTCCGCTGACATCAAGCCCAGGGGTTAGTAATGGAGAGGTTTCTATCAGACACCCCCATTATTAACCCAATTGTCAGAAGCAATAACCACACACAGAAAAGTCCTTTAATTGTAAAAAAAACACTCCCCGACAATGACCCTTTTTTATCTTTAAAAAATAAAATAATCCAAAGGGGTCCGCCATAAATTCATCCCACATCGATTCTCGACTCTGCTACATCCGGATGCAGTGCTGAGCAGTGACATCAGTTATGTGACAGCATGGCATGGCAGCCAGAACACAATGACAGTAGCGTGCGAATTTGGTTACTGCGAAGAGCCCGTAAGTAAGCTTATCGCAGTTCACAGCCGATGATCTGCGATAACCTTCCTGATGTCACCGCTCGCAGTGTGAGAAATTTCTCACGCTGCGAGCAGTGACGTCAGTAAGTTTATGGCAGTGCACAGTCGAACTGCGGTAACCTAACTAAAGTCACCCTTCGCAGCGGTTGAGCGGTGATGTTAGTATGGTTACCGCAGTTCATCGGCTATAAACTGAAATAAGCATACTGACATCAGTGCTCGTGGCAGCAGCCGGATTCACGTGCTACTATCATTATGTTCCGGCTGCCGTGCTGAGCGGTCACATTGCTGATGTCAATGCTCAGCAATGCATCCGGATGTAGCAGAGTTGGGGATCATGGTGGGATGGATTTACGGTGAACCTCTTTAAATTATTTTATTTTTCAAGGCAATAAATGGGTAAAAGAGGGTCGGGGAGTGCTTTTTACAATTAAAGGACTTTTCTCTGTGTGTGTGAGTTTATGGCTTTTGACTACAGGATTAGTAATGGGGGTGTCTTATAGACTGCTCTCCATTACTAACCCCAGGGCTTGATGTCAGCGGACATTACATAGCTGACATCAAACGTAAAATATTATCCAGATTGCCAATGCACCAGGGCAAGCGGAAAGAGCCAGGCAAAGTGCCAGAATTAGCGTATCTAATGGATGTGCCTTTTCTGGGGCGAATGCAGGCAGCTATTTTTAGGCTGGGGGAGAAAAATATCCATGGACTATCCCAGCCTGAGCATACAGGCAACCCAGCTGTCTGCTTCACCTTGGCTCTTTATCAAAAATAGGGGGACCCTGGGCCATTTTTTTAAAATTATTTATTTAAAATCATTTTCAAAAATGGTACAGAGCCCCCTCTGCTTTTAATAACCATCCAAGATAAAGCAGACAGCTGAGGGCTGCGGCCAGCAGCTGTCTGCTTTACCTGCACTTATGTTCAGAAAGAGGGGATCCCACGTCTATTTCTTTTTTTAACATACTGCGCCGGCCAATCACAACCATGCCAATACTTTGAGAAGTCCGTGTTAGGGGTTTGTGCACAGACTCTGAACATTACCGTTCGGGTGCGCCCATCATTAGCGGCTGTAACTAACATGACTAAAAAAATTTATTCTCATATCACCTTTATTCCGCAAGCCTGCTTGCACCTTCATGACCAGGCCAAATTTTACAATTCTGACCAGTGTCACTTTATGTGGTAATAATTCTGGAACACTTCAACAGATCCCACTGATTCTGAGAGTGATTTTTTGTGACATATTGTACTTCATGATAGTTGTAAAATGTATTCTATATGACTTGTGCTAATTTGTGGAAAAAAAACGGAAATTTGGCGATAATTTAGAAAATTTTGCAATTTTTAAACTTAATTTTGATGCCTTTAAATCAGAGAGTTAAGTGACACAAAATACCGGATTACTCACCGGTAATGCTCTTTTATAGAGCCCACGACAGCACCCACTGAGAGAGGGGATCCGCCCCTGGGAACAGGAAACCTACAGAGAGATAAAAGGGGCGGCCCCCCCTCACTCCTCAGTTGTTTTACAGAGAATAAGGAGGAACCGCCGCCAGGTGTTTTAGTTTAACAGGTTTAGTTATATATACACATATTTACAACTTCATATCATCTTACTCTATTATATACATCTCCCTACAAGACACCACGTGCAACTAAATAAAGAAAAGGGAGGGAATCGAATGGGTGCTGTCGTGGGCTCTATAAAAGAGCATTACCGGTGAGTAATCCGGTATTTTTTATTCGCCACGACAGCACCCACTGAGAGATTTACAGAGATTATAGATTGGGTGGGTTAACTGAGCCGAGAACCGACACCCCAAAGGTTAGATCAGAAGCAGCAGATAGGTCTAGTCTATAGTGCTTATAAAAGGTATTAGGCGAAGACCAAGTTGCAGCCTTACATATAAGGTGTATTGGCACGTTCGCTCTTTCTGCCCAGGAAGTCGATACGGCCCTAGTGGAGTGTGCTCCGATATGCAGAGGAGGATCTCTTCCCTTAGATCTGTACGCCAAGATTATAGCATCCCGGATCCAGCGCGACAGTGTGCACTTTGTGACTCTGGATCCTTTGTTTTTCCCCTGGAAAGACACAAAGAGAGCCCTACTCTCCCTCCAGTCCCTAGTTCTTTCAATATAGGTTAGAATAGCTCTTTTAACGTCTAGGGTATGAAGCCTAGCTTCTTCTGGAGTCGAGTGGTTCTCATAAAAGGTAGGTAACAAGATCTCCTGAGACCTATGAAAACTAGTGGCTACCTTAGGGAGATAACATGGATCTGTTTTTAAAACTATTCTGTCAGAAGTCACTAATAGGAATGGAGGATCTACTGATAAGGCATGGAGATCACTCACCCTTCTGGCAGATACTAATGCCACTAGTAATATCGTTTTTAATGAGACATGCTTCAGAGAGGCTGTCTGAAGAGGCTCAAAAGGGCTTTGTGTCAATGCATCCAGGACTAACGTCAGATCCCACTGAGGAATCTGTGGTACCTTAATAGGTTTTGATCTCTCGCAAGCGGAAATAAACCTAGATATCCATCTATTGCCTGCAACATCAGAATTAAACAGAGCTCCTAGAGCCGAAATTTGGACCTTTAATGTGCTAACCGAGAGTCCCAAGTCCAGACCCTTCTGTAGAAATTCTAATATTGAGAATATAGGAACTTCCGAAGAGAGTTGTGCAGTATGGAATTCAAGAAATTTCTTCCAAATCCTAACATAAATTCTGGTAGTGGAAGGCTTTCTACTCCTCATGAGGGTATTTATTAACCCCCTAGAGAACCCTCTAAGCTCTAGTAATTGCCTCTCAAATTCCAGACAGTCAAGTTCATTCCCTTTACTTGAGGATGTAGGAACGGCCCCTGAGATAGAAGGTCTTTGGTCTGAGGCAGAATCCAGGGGTCTGAAATTGACATCGCTCTGAGCCACGAAAACCATGGCCTCTTGGGCCAGAATGGGGCTATCAGTAGAACTCTTGCCCCTTCTTCCCTTATCTTTCTTATGACCACCGGCAGTAGATTCCATGGAGGGAATGCATAGGCTAGGTCGAATGCCCATGTTATATGGAGGGCATCGAATATGTCCGGATTGTCCTCTCTGCATAGAGAGGCGAACATCCTCACCTGACGGTTTGCTCGTGTGGAGAACAAGTCTATCTGGGGTACACCCCATTTGGCTGTTATTAACTTGAACACTTCCCTGTTGAGCATCCATTCCCCCTGATGCAGAGTGTGGCGGCTGAGGAAGTCTGCACGAAGGTTGTCTATGCCTCTGATATGAACTGCCGACAAGGATAGTAGGTGACCTTCGGCTAGCTCCATGATGTCTGAAGCAACTCCCATAAGATTTTCTGACCGAGTACCTCCTTGACGGTTCAGATAGGCCACTGCGGTTGTGTTGTCGGAGAAGACCCTTGTGTGAGAGCCTCTCAGCTGAGGGAGAAAGTGGAGCAGGGAATAAAATATAGCTTTCAACTCTTTTACATTAGAGGAATTCTCAAGCTCTGCATAAGACCAGAGACCCTGGGCTACCTGATCCTGAAAGTGTGCCCCCCAGCCATCGGGACTAGCATCCGTGGTAATGTTAGTGGATGGAGTGATAACCCATAAAACTCCCTTAGATAGATTGTCCCAATCTAACCACCATGCCAGGGAGTGTACTACATCTGACGTTATAACGACTGTGTCATCCAGCCTTCCTTCCCTCCTAATGTCCTCTTGTAATACAAATTTCTGTAGCTGTCTAGTGTGGAATTGCGCCCATTGGACAGCGGGAAGACAGGAAGTCAGGGAACCTAATAAAGACATGGCATTCCTCAATGACATACTACGCTTACTGATGGCTATACTCACTTTATGTATTATGGTGGTCTTTTTCTCATCAGGAAGCCTACATATCTGGTCAACTGAGTCCAATAGGAGCCCCAGAAATTTCTGACATGTCACAGGCTGGAGCCTGGATTTTTCCCAGTTTATAATCCAGCCCAGTTTTTGCAAAGAAAAAACTACTTCCCCCAACCTCTTCTCACACTGTAGGGAATCTCTACCTACAATCAACAGGTCATCTAGATACGGAATTACTAGTGTGTCCCTTACTCGTAGGAAGGACATTACCTCTGATAGTAACTTGGTAAAAACCCTTGGAGCCATGGATAAACCAAATGGCATAGCCCGGTATTGTAGATGACAGACCTGCCCATCTATAACCACTGCTACCCGGAGAAATTGTTGGTGTAACTGGTGTATGGGGAGATGGTAGTAAGCATCCTTAAGATCCAATACTACCATGTAACAATTTGGAAACAAATTTTTAATAGCTGAACAAATAGATTCCATTTTAAATGTTCTGGGTTTTATAAAGGAATTTAATTTTTTCAGATTGATTATGGTTCTGAAAGAGCCATCGGGCTTAGAAATTAGAAATAGGGGGGAGTAGAAGCCCTTCCCTATCTGGGATGGTGGCACTTTTATTAATACGTGTTTGGATATGAGGGATTTAATTTCCGTTTCCAGGGCCTCCTGCTGAGGCCTAGATTTTAAGGATGTAAGAAGGAAGGAATCCGGAGGTGTTTGGATGAAGTCTAAAACGAGGCCTGAAGATACTAAATTGATGGCCCATGGATTGACCGTTATTTCCTTCCATTGCTCTGCAAACTGTAGAAGTCTAGCTCCCACTGGCAGAACCGGGTCAACGGAATTTATCCGCTGGCTTAAAGGGACGTTTATTGAACAAATTTCCTTTTTGTTTAAATTCTTTATTATTATTCCACCGGTCTTTATAGCCTCCCTTCTTGCCGAATGGTGGCTTCCTGAACGCCCTTCCTGACAGGGTATGGCACACAATTTGGACCTGGACTGGGCATCTCCTTTCCAGTTTTTTAGCCATAAGGCTCTACGAGCCGTGTTAGTAAGACTGGCCGTTCTGGCCGCTAGACGGAGTGAGTCAATAGAGGCATCAGAAATAAATGCCGCAGCCCCTTTAATTAAAGGAATAGCAGAGCGCAATCTTTCCCTGGATACACCAGTTTTAATGTTTTGGTCCAGCTGGTCCAGCCAAACTAGCATAGACCTGCTAGTAGATGTGGCTGCAATTGCAGGTTTAAAGGCAGTTACACAGGCCTCCCATGACTTTTTAAGTATTGTGTCAGATTTCCTGTCCATAGGATCTGATAAGGAACCTGCATCTTCAACTGGCAGGGAGGAACGGCGGGAGGTGGATGCCACTGCCGCATCCACTTTAGGTACTTTGGACCAAGTGGTCAAGTCCTCATCATCAAAGGGGTACCGCCTTTTACACGAGACTGGCACAAACCCCTTTTGTCCTTTACTCCATTCCCGTTTAACCAGGTCCTTGATGGCCTGATTCACTGGAAACACATGGCCTTTCTTCTGTGAAAGACCAGCAAACATAGCGTCCTGAGGTGTCTGAGGTTCTTTAGACTCTGATACCCCCATAGTACCTCTCACTGACTTAATCAAATTATTTACACTGTCTGTAGGGAAACAGACGTAATCCTCGTCATCCGAGGAGCCCGATTTCTGAGAAACGTCTGAGCTGACCTCCCCACTTTCTGCTGACGTGTCTGCTGCAGGTGAAGGCGCTTTCCTGGCTCTTTTCTCAACAATCACCGCCGGAGTACCTCCCAAGGACTGAAGTTCTTCCCTAATCATGAGACGAATTTCTTTCATCCTGACAGAACTTTCCTGCTGTAAGGTGTAATCTATGCAACTCTGACACAATTTCTTAATATAGGAGTCCGGCAGGGGCTCATTACACATCGCACACTGCTTGTGCCTAGATTTCTCCGTCCGCTTACCCTATAAGATAGAAGTAGGAGAAACTACCATTAGCCCCCATAAAGCCAGCTACACATTCGCCCAGGAGTAAGGTTAAATACCGTCTGCCGGGTTGTACGATCAGCCTTCGGTGCAGAGCGGCCTGACTTTTTCCCTGATTTCTCAGTGGAGTCACTCCTCTTTGAGTGTCCACTGCCTTTTTGGGCATCACCACTAGGCAGGATTGAATCCTCCAGTGGGCGCTCGATATCCTCCTGGGACGACATGTTGCGCAACCAGGAGTGCTCTGAACTGCCTTATATAGCACCGTTTGCCCACAGCTGAGAAAACACTCCCTCCCTTTTTTTTTTTGAAACCTGATTATCGGGGGAGATTAGCAATCAGCCCTGGTGTGTGGTCCGCAGTCTTCTTCTCCAGCCGCAGACGCTTTGCACTAATTATCGGTACAATGGTGCCTATAGTTGAGCCCAGGCTGCCCCCGCGATCCCGGAAGTTCAACCCAGCACTTCCGGGACGCCGATGCTACTGCGCATGCGCCCGCGTCTCTGCTGCACGCTGGAAGACGCTATGGTAAGTGCTGCACCTGCAGCTACCAGCAATATAATATCTCCACTCCGGAGGGACCAGGAGGGGAAAAACCCCCCGGGGAGACGCTCCACATACCCCCGGAGTATATTACCTGACCCAGGTCCGGCCGGACGAGAAGGTCGGTCGCGTCATACAACGGTGTCCCAGCAGGGAGACTGTTGATAAATAGCCGGCATTCCAGCCGCATCAGCAGATGAGGGGTGGCCCTCCGGACCATTCCCGTCTCTGTCTACCCGCTCTGGAGCCCCTGCCGCTCAGCAGAGTCGTACAGGCGGCAGTCCAGGCGGGCTTTCCTCTTCATAGATACTCATAGAGTCTTCTCTGTGGGTTCCCGTCTAGGAACAGGAAACCAACTGAGGAGTGAGGGGGGGCCGCCCCTTTTATCTCTCTGTAGGTTTCCTGTTCCCAGGGGCGGATCCCCTCTCTCAGTGGGTGCTGTCGTGGCGAATAAAAAATAGTTAATAAATAACATTTCCCACATGTTTACTTTTCAATTTTTCAAAAATATTTTTGTTAGGAAGTTAGAAGGGTTAAAAGTTGACCAACAATTTTTAATTTTTCCAACAAAATTTACAAAACTATTTTTTTTTAGGGACCACATTACATTTGAAGTGACTTTGAGGGGCCTAAATGACAGAAAATACCCCAAAGTGTCACCATTCTACAAACTTCACCCATCTAGGTGCTCAAAATCATTATTAAAGATATTTATTAACCCTTCAGGAGTTTCACAGGAATTTTTGGAATGTGGAAGGAAAAAAATGAACATTTAACTTTTTCCTCCCATTTTTACTTTAGACCCATATTTTTTTATTTTCGTAAAGGTAACAGGAAAAAATGGACTGCAAAATTTGTGGTGCAATTTCTTCTAAGCATGCCGACACTCCATATGTGGGAGAATACAACAGTTTGAGAGCACGTCAGGGCTCGGAACGGAAGGAGCCTAAACAATGGAAACCGTCCACAAATGACACCATTTTGGAAATCATCTAGATAAGGTGTTTATAACGTTGAACCTGAAAAATAAAAAAAATAATAATTTCCCCAAAAATGGTTTTAGCCACAAATTTTGCAATTTCACAAGAGCAATGTCACAGGGTTACCGTGACAGTGTGTAGCCAGAACACCGCAGCGTCTGATTGCTCCTACTCCGGCGCTTAGAAGAAGCAGTTCTTCATTTTAAATGTGTTTATTTCTTCTGGCAGAACAGGGCTTAATCAGCCATGTTGGAAATGTCTGTGCTCTCAGCTGAGCTCGGTTACCACTCCTTTCCCCTTTATAATCTGGGCTCTGTTACAAATCCTTGTCAGAGCAAGCATTTGCTGCATAGGTAATGGAGGGACAGGAGTTGGAAAGGGAGAGTTGGAGGAGTGATCTGTGACTGTTGCTTGGTTGGTATGTGTGGTAACTCCCCATCCTTCTCTATTTTAGTTTATACTCCTACCTACATGCCCAGGTGCATTCCTCTGTTATATGTGAGTGAATATTTTGTATGTCTGGAGTTTTCTGGTAACCCTTGTTTGTGTTGCCTTGTTTGTTGGGTTGGTCTACTCTGGTGCATGGTAGCGTCCTTCTTCCCTGGGTAAGGGAAGAGAACAGACCGAAGGCTAACTCAGGAGATAAGGCAAGGGTGAAGGCCCTGGCACCTTCAGAAGTATCCCAGGGAGTAGGGTGAGCTAAGGCGCCCCTAGTGTTAGAAACAGGGAAGGAGCCCCTGTCCCGGGTCACACGACAGCTGTGTCGTGACAGGTAAGGCTACTTTCACACTAGCGTCGGGCTCGGCCCGTCGCTGTGCGTCGGGCCGACGTTCCCGTCGCTAGAGTTGTCTCCGCCGCACAACGGGGGCAGCGGATGCATTTTTCCAGCGCATCCGCTGCCCCATTGTGAGGTGCGGGGAAGTGCGGGGAGGTGGGGGCGGAGTTCCGGCCGCGCATGTGCGGTCGGAAAAAGCGGACCGTCGTGAGCAAAAAACGTTACATGTAGCGTTTTTTGCTCCCGACGGTCCACCACTGCACGACGCATCCGTCGCACGACGGGTGCGACGTGTGGCAATCCGTCACAATGCGTCGCTTAATGTAAATCAATGGTGAAAAAACGCATCCTGCAAACACTTTTGTAGGATGCGTTTTTTCGGCAAAACGACGCATTGTGACGGAATGCAGTTAACGCTAGTGTGAAAGTAGCCTAATAGGAGAAATTGCACAACAAATTGTATACAAATTCTCCTGAGTACGCCGATACCCTGTATGTGGAGGAAAACTACTGTTTGCGCACACAATAGGACTTGGAAGGGAAGGAGCACATTCTGACTTTTTGAATGCAAAATTTGCTGGAATAATTAGCGGACACCATGAAGTGCCCCTGTTGTGCCTAAACAGTGGAAACACCCCAGAAGTGACACTATTTTGGAAACTATACCCCTCAGGGAACTTATCTAGATGTGTGGAGAGCACCTTGAACCACCAGGTGCTTCACAGAAGTTTAGAACTTGGAGCCATGAAAATAAAAATAAAACAATCACATTTTTCCTACAAGAATGTTCTATTAGTACCAAATTTTGCATTTTCAGAAGTGTAACCAGAACAGGGAACTACTGTTTGGGCGCATGGCAGGATTTAAGAAAGGAAGGAGTAACATTTTGGAAAATAGAATTTAATGGAATGGTCTGCGGGTGTCATGTTGCGCTTGGAGAGCCACCGATGTGCCTAAACAGTGGAAATCCCCCACAAGTGACCCCATTTTCAAAGCTAGACCTCTCAGGGAATGTATCTAGATGTGTGGTGCGCACGTAGAACTCCTAGATACTTTACAGAAGGTTGTAACAGCCGTGAAAAAAAAAATTGTGGGAAAAATTAGATTTTTTTTTTATTTTCACGGGGGTAGCAGGACAAAATGGACCACAAAAAGTGTCGTGCAACTTCATTTGAGTATACAGATGCCCCATATGTGGTCGAAAACTACTTTTGAGGTACAGTGTGAAGGTCAAAAGGGAAGAAGCGCCATATTGGAGTTGAGATTTTTCTGGACTTATTTGAGGGTGCCATGTCACATTTGCAGAACCCTTGAAGTGCCAGAACAGTAGAACCCCCCATAAAAGACCTAATTCTATAAACTACACTTCTCAATTAATCTAGCGGTGCAGTAATCATATTGACACCACAGGTGTGTCACAGAATTTTATACCATTTAGTACTGAAGAAAAAATAATTACATCTTTACACCAAAATTTAGTTTTAGCCCCAGATTTTAAATTTTCACAAGGGAAAGTGGGTAAAAATGGCACCAAAATCTGTCCCACAATTTCTGCTGAATGTAGAAATACCCCATAAGTGGCTGTACAGTGCTGCTTAGCTATGCGGTGAGCCTCAGGAGGAACTGAGAGCTATTTGCCTCCTGGAGCGCTGGATTTTTATTGAATAGTTTGCGGACTTCATATACAAAGCCCCTAAGTGCTAGAAGAGCAGAATCCCCCTTCAAAATACCCCATTTTGGAAATTATACCCCTTTGAGAATTTATCTACAAGTGTAGTGACGATTTTGACTCCATGGGTGTTTTCCAGAAACAAGCAGCAGTGGAAGTTGTTGAATGAAAATTGCAAACTGAAGTTGTAGTGACCAGCACATTTAAGTGACCTGCTCGTTGTAGTGACCAGCACGTTATGCCTAGCTTGTGCTTCTAGAGACAGGCACCCATAAATCAGGCGGGCTCTTATTGCCACAGAAATGATAAATATGTGGATGCGAAGTGCGTTTTGGGCACACTGTGGGGCTCAGAAGGAAGAGGGGCATGTGAATTTAGGAGCGCAGAATTTGCTTGATTTCTTTTGGGGTTAAGGAGCCATTTTGCATCTCCAGATCCTATGTACTACTAGTAATGTGGAAGCTCCCTATATTTACATTAACTGATAATGGACCTGTGTGGGGACTTGTTTTTTTTTTTTGTGGATTGATTTGAAGTTTTTATTAGGAGCATTTTACATAACATTTTGGACCACATTTATTGGCCCTCTATGTTGAGCTCTTACATTGGGGTTTCTATCTAAATCCTGAGTGACGTAATTCAGATGAAACCCCCGAGGGATCCATTCACTTTAATGAGGCAGCAGAGTTACTCTGGACTCTGCCTGCCTCTGTTCAGCGTTGTCCTTTTCAGAGGTGCACAAAACTGTGGCCGGCAGGCACTTTTATGCACTCCTAAAAAGATGGACACCTCTGGATCATAGGCCAGACAGTGTCCACAGTTACTCCATCTGCCTCATTACAGGAAATCTTCCTTTGGCAGTTCCGTCTGAATCATGTATTTCAGAGATTTACACAGAAACTCAGGTATAAGCGCTTAGCATAGAGTGCAGGATAGATGTGCGTTGAGTCTTGCGATCTTTTGGGAGGCAGAATGAACAAATCAACAGCAAGAAAATAATTGGTTTTATTTATTTTTTACGTCATTCCTCGTGCGGTATAAGTAATTAGATGACTTTATTCTGTGGCTTCGGGTCAGTGTGATTACACCGATACCAGATTTATTACATTTTTAGGTTTGGCTGCTGTCACACATTAAAGGAAACTTTTTTTTTTTGCAAAGCATCGCCATATTTTGAGAGCTATAATTTTTCCATATTTCTGCTGACAGAGTCATGTGACGGCTTATTTTTTTGCGGGCCGAAATCATGTTTTATTGGTACCATTTTCAGGCAGATGACATTTTTTGATTGCTATTACAATTTTTGGGGGTAGAATGAACAAAAAAAAACTAGCTGTGACAACAAGCCCAGGTGCCCTGCTGTTAGAATCAGCAGGCACCTTAATGTGATCACTGCGACTGCAGTCGCAGTGCCGCATTTAAGCCATGAAGTACCCAGTACTTCCAAGGTCGAGTGGGGTGGGGGTGAGGTGTCATTCCCTTCCATGACATACGGCGTACATCAAATGTTGGGAAGTGGTTAAAATATGTTTTCAATAAAGACAGATTTTCCTATTACTGAGATAGGATTTCATAGCTGCTACTCAAAATCCCCCAATTCTCCAATAAACTGGATTAAGAACAGTTGTTTTTTCTCTTTTTATTACTTCTTTAACCACTTAAGGATGCAATTTTTAGTTTTTGCACTCTCCACCCCACCTCCCCTTTTACAAAGAGACATGACTGTATTCATTTAATCACATATTGCAAGGGAAATAAGGCTACTTTCACACTAGCGTTAACTGCATTCCGTCTCAAAACGTCTTTTTTCAGAAAAAACGCATCCTGCAAAAGTTTTTGCTGGATGCGTTTTTTCCCCATAGACTTGTATTGGCGACGTATTGCGACGGATTGGCATACGTCGTGTACGTCGTACGACGGATGCGTCGAAATTTGACGATACGTCGTCGGCAAAAAACGTTGCTTGTAGCGTTTTTTGTCTCCGCCTAAAAAACGTGTCGCGACGCATCCTGCGGCATGCGTCGTTGGCTATAATGGAAGCCTATGAGCGACGGATGCGTCGGGACACGTCGTACGACGCAATGCAGCGCTGCAATACGTTTTTTTACAGTGAGCATGCTCAGAAGCTGGATTTTGTTGCCAATTGGCCAGACACCCCCAAATCTATATAAACCTGGCCTGGGCCTTCAACCCCACATATATGGCCACGTATGTACGTGGCACTTATGTACGTGGCACTTATGTACGTGGCACTTATGTACGTGGCACTTATGTACGTGGCACTTATGTACGTGGCACTTATGTACGTGGCACTTATGTACGTGGCACTGATGTACGTGGCACTGATGTACGTGGCACTTAAGTGCCACGTACATAAGTGCCACGTACATAAGTGCCACGTACATCAGTGCCACGTACATCAGTGCCACGTACATCAGTGCCACGTACATAAGTGCCACGTACATAAGTGCCACGTACATAAGTGCCACGTACATAAGTGCCACGTACATAAGTGCCACGTACATAAGTGCCACGTACATAAGTGCCACGTACATAAGTGCCACGTACATAAGTGCCACGTACATAAGTGCCACGTACATAAGTGCCACGTACATCAGTGCCACGTATATAAGTGCCACGTATATAAGTGCCACGTATATAAGTGCCACGTATTTCACGAAAATGCCACGATTTTTCAGTGCCACGTATAACCACGTAGTTATAGTATTTATAGTACGTGGCACTGAAATACGTGGCACTATGACTGTCAGAAAATGTTCATTAAACGGTTAGGTGTGAGGTTAGGGGTAGGGTTAGGGTTTGGATCCCTTTATCATCATCCGTAGTTCATTAATCGGATGAATCCACAGTCGTCTCCGTTGCTGCAGAAGCATCCTACGTCTTTCCGCTGCCGCCTCCTTCTCCCACACTATGATATCCAGGCGATTCGTCTCAAAGATAACGTCGGTAACCAAACTAGCAATCCTCCCAAGAACACCTTCCATCGCTGCCACAAAACTAAAACCCACAAAGATGGGCTGTAAAAACAAGAACTATATAGTTTTCCATATTTTCCAGTAGCCAATGAAATTTGGGAGCCTCCCATTTTAAAAACGGATCCGTCGTAAAAACGGATGCAACGGATGGTAAAAACGGATGCAACGTATGCAACGCATCCAGTATTTTCGACGGAAACGTTTAGCGGATTTGCGACGGATCCGTCGAAATGCTGTATGCGTTGCATACGTTTTTCACTTTTTTTGACGCATCCGTTTTTTCGGCAAAAAACGGATTTGCGACGTAATGCAGTTAACGCTAGTGTGAAAGTAGCCTAAGGGGAAAAAACGCAATTCCACAATTGTTATTTTGAGTTTCATTTTTACAACATTGAATATGCAGTAACGATCATCCAGTAACATGATTCTCCAGGTCAGTACAATTACAGCGATACCAAATACTTTACAAATATTTTAGCGGCATAATTTTTTTTTACTGAAAAAAAAAAAAGTTTGGGATGACATTTTCCAAGACCCATAACTTCCTTTATTTTTTCATCAACGGAGCTGTGTGAGGATTTTGTTTTTTGTTTTTTATGCAAAGTGAGCTAGCACTTATATTGATACAATTTTGGGGTACAGACATTTGATTGTTTTTAATGCTATTTTTTGCGGGAGGCTTGGTGACAAAGAAACAACAATTTTAGGGTTTCCATTTTTTTTCTTTAAAACAATTATGGATATGGTAATAGCAAATATATAATTTTTTTATTGTTACATTTCTTTATTTTTAACTGGGGAAAGAGGGGGTGTTGATTCGAACTTTTAAGTTCTGTTACTTTTATTTATATTTTTGAAAGCTCAAAAATCAAGGTCTCCTATCAAGCCCAGCCTGGGAGGGATTTCACAGGAAAACCAGAGTGACAGTGATGGGGTTCTTCATCGGGCCCCCATCTGCCATGGTAACCCATTGGCACCATGCGATCACTTTGGGAAAGGGAGGTGTTGGTTGATGGGTGCCTGAACAAATGCCCAGGCCAGAATGTAGTGATCAGATGCTGTCAGTGATTGACAGTGGAATTTGAGGGGTTAACATTTTCAGACGATCTCTACTGTTAGAGGGAAATGCCGGCTGTGTAATATGGCCAGTGTCTGCCTGTGTGGAGTAGGCAATGCTCCTCAGCCTGCTCCACACAAGCCTCGCAATATTATGTATATATCCATCTTGGAGCATTATGCAGTCCACGTCTTAAGCTCTCTGGACCCCCTGCTGCTTTCTGTACTTCCTGGTTGCACATGTAATCACAACGTCCATCACTGTCACGTGACACCTTTGCCACCAGTGATTGGTTGCCGAAGTCACATGTCCATAAGGCAGGAAACGGTCTCTTCACTTTTGGCTTGGTTCACAGAAGTGACTTCTGCAGCCAATCAATATCCACAGTATTGATCAACTTCCCACTTCTGTGGCCAGTGAGTGGCATCAGCAGATTGAAAACAAAGAAGAGAGACTGGCGTGGGACTTGCGCAGCATGAAAAGATGAGTGTCGTGGATCAGTAAGGCGAGTATACTGTATATTAATTTATGCATTCTTGGTAGTTAAAAAACAAACCCACATAAAGGCAAATGACTAATTTAAAGTAAAACTAATCAGTATAGACCAGGATTAAAAGTAGTCACTCCAGTAGAGCATAAAACACCATAATAGCGATTCATATAAGTATATGATGCTATGTCTGCTGTAGAAATGGTATTACGGCACTTCTAATGATATGTATAGATGTGACGATTGTGTATAATGGAAACTGCATGTGAAAACTGCAGATTTCACCTGTTATTTGGTAATATATTCTTGGATAGGAATATACCTGATATGATATTAATGTAGGAAGTGAAATTATTCTGTTAGGGCCTCACTAATGGCTTCAATTTTAAGAACATGATTTAAAGTTAATGGGTAAGTCTGTAGAATAGAAAGCTATTTTGCTATCTGATTGGCAGCAAAGTCCGTGCGGCGGAGAAAGCAAAGGAGCCTTATCCAAGTAATCCCTCAATTGTGGCTTTTAATGGGAATAACTCTCTATGGCAGTGCTGGTATATCCGATATCTGATAACAAACAGTTACGGTCAGGATCTGACTGGGTAAGGCTACAAAATACAGCCCTCTCTGGAATGTTATCATCCAAATACAGCACACTTTGTAAGTCGATCCAGAGCTTGATGTGAAGGTTTCCAACAATTCACTGCCCCGAAAATGGCTGCATTTAACTAGAGCCATTGAAAGGGAGAGCCGAGACCACGGAATACATGTCTATACAAACAGACATTTTCGGCTTATGTTGCACTGACACAGAGACCCCGATTACAGCCTACGCACGTGGCGTTGAGCATTATATCTGTTCTTAGTCTTCTCTTAAAATATATCTTAACAATTTGTTTGCTAGGTATTATGATGTACAATAAAAAATTATTTTTGTGGCACCGTGTTGGCCAGAAAAATCGATGTGAATACTTTTATGGCCAAAAATGACAAAAAGCATTCTCGGAGTGATACTTCTATTGGATAAAATATATATTTGCAAGCTTTCAGAGCAGGGACTCCTTCTTCAGGCATGATTACAAATTAATTACTGAGACAAAAGCACAACATTTAAGAGATATTACAATGCCTCCTACAGATAAGCCAAGGAAATCAAATTAGGGTTTTTGATACAAATGGAGAAATGTTGGCTTAGTGATCTGCCGTAAGACCAGCTGATGTATGAACGATGTCCATATAGTTACTCATAAATCCAGATGTTAAATTGAATCCTATTGTCAAAGAGGAGAAAATCCTTAGCTTGAGTTCCCAAATTTCTCTCTATCGTCCTTAATATGACCTTTTAGTATTAATACTTAAATCTGTCACACAGTGTTCAGGTCCAAAGAAAAGTTTTCCCACAAATGCGTCCAGTTCTTTCCTGATTGTATCGGTGTAGATTCATCCTAGTTTGTAGTTTGGCATGGTTGCCCCAATATAGGCTTCTCCAGGGCTCCTTGTACATTGTATCATGTACACCACATTGGAGGATGGACAGGAGAAGAAATCCAAGATGTTATACTCCTGATTTGTGTTGGGTATGCGGACTGTATTCGTTGGTAATATGTGGGTACAAGTCCTGTATTTTTTATTGTTACAGGGGAAATGTGCCAGTCTCTGATGGTGATGAGAGGACACATTTGACAAGGAGGTTCCTTAATGATGTTGTCCACTACTTGGACAACTTCTTGTCATACCCCTTGCTTGGCCCCCATGAAATACTAAAGCTTATACTCACCTCCCGTGCTGGCGACGTTCCCATGGTGTCAGCATTCGCTCTCCCCAGGGCTCCCATTCTGTTGTTGTGACACCGGAACCCAATCAGTACTGGCATCACTGTCCCTGCCTCCTGTCGAATTGAGCATGAAGAAAAACAGAGAGCATCTACTTCCCATACTTCCTCTCCATGTTCGATTTGTCCGAAGGCAGGGACACTGACGCCAGCGACGATTTGGCGCTGGGGTCACGTGTCACAACACAGCTCAAGAGCCCGGGGAGAATGACTGCACACACCGTGGGAGCATCGCTGGCACGGCACCTAAGTAGAAGCTTTATTATTTTATGGAGGCCAAACATTTTGATCAAGAAGTGGTTGTTCTAGTAGTGGACAACCCCTTTAAGTTAGGGGGCTGCTTGTAGAAGAAAAGTGGTAGATCTGGGAATATTACTTTCAGTCTGTGGTTTTTGTGGAATATGGGATGGAGATCAGCACCAATATGTCCTCATGTGTGTGTTGTATGTGGCCACAAGATGCACCCTATTGTTGTCCTCCCTCTGTCTGTAATCCAGGAGGCTGCTTATTGAAATTCTTGTAGCTCTGTTCATTTATTATCGATGGATGATATCCTGTTGTATGTATGTATTCCTCAGTGACAGCTATGGAGATATTAATCAAGCAGCCGTCTGCCATGATGACCCATTGGCACCCTGTGATTGTTTCGCGGGAGGTCGATGGGTGCCCAAACAAACGCTATCACTGAGGAATACATTCCTATAACAAGGATACCATCCACTGATAATAGATGAGCAGACTGAAAAACATACACTTGCTACAGAGTGAAAAACATACAATTCACACTTTTTTTTTAAATTAAATTTCTCATTCCCTTACCTGCTTTTCTAGGATCCGAGAAATTTCTCCCAAAGCCCGATCAAGCGCAGACACTTTATTGGTGGCCCAGGCTCCATTATCTTGCGTTTGCAATTGTTTCTGGAGATCTTTGGTAAGCCGTTGTAGCCTAAAAAACAGGAGTAAAAACCCCAATGTTAAGACTAACTGAAAATGTACAGCAGATTTGGCATTAAACTCTGCTGCTTTGTTTGAGGATAGCATAGTAAGGGGAAAGGTGCGGCCCACTAATAGCCCAAATAGATATTAGGAATGTGGATTTTTTCCAGCTAGACTGGGGAGTTTAATGTTGTAAGTTTGGTGTACCAATGAGCGTAGCGCGCTGGCCCTGTAAGCAGTGATGGAGGGGTGATGGCTATGTGCATGTATGCATGAAGCCAATAAATTCTGGCTAAGAAAGGTAAATACAAAGGGGTGCTTTGGTGAGCTCCGTGTAGATGGTTAGATTGGGCCAAATGGTATAATCTTGATTGCTTGTCCCGTCATTGTCTTCTAGACCTGGAGATGCTGGACACCAGATGACCTTATGCAAATGTTATGGACCAAGCAATGGAGTGAGTAAATAGTCCTGTTACTAATGGAGTTGGTCTTATTAAAAAGAAGCCTGCCAGGTGATCCTTAACGTTCCTGTGTCCACCAGAGTCAGAGATGGAAGCTTGTACCCGTTTGGCGCTATTAGGTCTGCTCTAGATTAATACTAGTAGTATATTAAAACACATATGGTTGTTAAGGTCTAAACCTTAGTATTATATTTGTCATTCAGAATCTGCACGACATGAGTTGGAATCAGAGATGTATATACCATATACTCTCTTTGAGTTGCCCTGTTTCCGGCCTAGTAGTGGAAACAGCCTCGGCCATCACCCGTCAGTCAATTAAGTAATTGTCCTGACGATTGAAGGCAGCGGAGTTGCGTCTCCTGGTAAATTGGTAGCAGCGGTGGGATCTGCCTGACAATATTCTTCTCATAATCTAGATGATTGCTCCTAATTGGTCAATATACCTGACGAATGCATTGACCCTGGTAACTAAATTGCCAGGAGCAACAATCTTCCTAATTTGTTAGTTTCGGCAGACCAAAAGTATAACCTCCAAGTGACTAAGAGTTTATAGGAAAAGACGGAAACCAGAAAACAAAGCATTAAGCTGGGCTTGTGGGCAGATATTAAGCAGATTTCACCACTCATCATCCTTCGCACAGTGAGCCATTTGAAACCTGCAGTAAGATATGGAGCAAATCCAAGGAAGAATAGAAAATGTTGGAAATGTTAAAATCCGCAGCATTCTCTTATAAATACTGTGCAGATATCCAGCGGCATGCAAATGGGGTAAAGGAGCAGCTAAAAAGTGCACAGACATATATTGGATATACTGTATATATTGCAAAGTGACATACAGTACATACAATTTATAAGATAATATGTAAACTATAGGTATACTTAAAGTTCTGCAAAATTATTTTCAATCATATAACATTGAAACACTGTGGAATTTAAAAAACAACTATAATAATCTGTACTGTACAACACACAGACTAATTATCAGCTTTTCCACTCTCTTCCAGTGAAATGTCCAAACTATCTGCAGTCAAGTGCATTGCACGGATATCACAACACTTATACTCACTTTGCTTTGTATGGAGAATCAGACACAGGAGTTTTCATTTCCAGAACACTCTCGTATTCCTTCACTCTGAAAGAAGACATACAGCACAGTGTGAAACCAATGAACGTCACACTTCTTCCAGACATCCATGGTAATACAGCTTATAACTAGGGCTCTCATAGACATTTATTCACAGATGACAAAAAATACATCATGTAAGCATTTATTAAAGGGAATCAGTTCACAAGGTTTTTGGTACCTCGTCTGAGCGCACCATAATGTAGGGAAATAATCTCTGATTCCAGTGATGCATCACTTAGTTTACTGGGCGTAATAGTTGTGACACAATCAGAGTTCTTAGATATAGCATAAAGCAGAGCTGAGAAAGCTAACCCAGCCCACACCACAGCCTTCTGTGCACATTGTATATTGACAGTAAGCTGCTAATCAGTGCTGGGGGTGTGGTTAGACCAGGGAGTATTGGAGATGTAGTTCTGTAGTGATAATCTCTTGCTGATAAAACACTCACTGTACTGAAGCTTAAAAAGTGACACATCAATGAAATCACTGTCTCAGCCCCTATCTCATGCTGTCCTCAAATTAAATAACAAATACCTGCTGACATATCCCCTTTAAGACAGGCATCTAGTTGGTCCATATGCAGTTACGTGTGCCATGGACCACACATGGGCACATTATAGCTAGGGTACAGACGCACATAGATGATTTCAAAGCAGACCGATGGTCTGCATAGGAAAAATAACAGCATGCACTATTCTGGTCCATTGTACAGACCAGAACAATGCATGCAATATAAAGGCAGCTCTGGCACTCGTCCGTAATTTGTGGAAGTGACTTGATTGTTTTCAAAATATCGGTGTCAACCCAGTCTAACTCATGGGGAGTACAGTATCTCACTAAAGAGAACCAAAAATTGAAGGAGTCTAATTTTTTAAGGCAATGCTCTATGGGGAAAGAATCTGAAAAGTAACTCATATGGGTCAAACCAGTGACCCATCTGTAGACAGTACTGTTTCAGTGTTTTTGCCCCTCATCAGTATAAAACAAGGTACTGTTTGGTTAAAAAAAAAAAAGATGCTTTAGATGCAGATAAGGAAGGTACCAACTTTCCTTGAAAGCTCTCATTGTTTGGCTGTTCTAAGTTACTTTGCACATAAATGTAAAAGATACCAACATGTTGCTTACAGGAGATCCAAGGTTCACTATGCTGCCTTTTAACGTCTTGCTCGACTTAGGCTGAAATGACTGGAGTATGATCCTATTTCAGAAGGCACATAGGGTAAGATCACCAGGTAGCCGAACTCTGCATACAGAGGTTGCATTAAGACTGAAGTTCCCAAAAATGTGACTGCATCATTGAAAGTGATTGTTTTACTGGCAAAGTGGTCAACACAACAAAAAACTGCTGTTCAAGGATTCCAAATGTAAGATGCTCACTTCGGAAAGTCTTAGTAGTGAATAGGTAGCTGTGTGAATTTTATGTCCAGTTCTGGAGACCTCAGCACTGATGAGATAGAACGGGTCCAAAGCTTAGCTGCAAAAATCATGAAGGAAGCTTCAAATATGAAACTCATCAGGAGAAACTTTATTTGTACAGACTGAAGGAAAAGGAACCATTATACTTGGACACTCTCTTCTTAAATGCAACTGTGGCTCATGAAATATAAAAACAGTCACCTTCCAGAATGGCGCCGTTCCAGCGATCACATCGGTGGCTGCTGATGGGCTGTAGACAGTGCCCACACTTCCCAAAGACAATGCGGTTTCGGACCAGGAAATTTGAGCACTGCAGCCCATGTCATGAGAGTGCTGGCAGATACAGCACTAACAATGCTGGTATAGCTCTAGTCAGGGAGGTGAGTGAGTATACAGTGTTTTATTTTACATGGGGAACTGGTGAATTTAAGTGTGGGTTATCCAAGCAGTGGGCAATCCCTTTAAACATGTCCAAAACTGGGAAGGAAAAATTTGATGTAGATTTTGCTTCAAATTCCAAGGAAAAATATTCATGTTTTGCATGCGGCTTTTGGCACGAATTTCACCCATTGCATTGCAAAAGCCAAGATCCACAAAGAATTTACATGCAGCAGATTTATAGATTCATAATGTGAAGATGAAATGGTAAAATCTTAAAATCTTGAATGGAAAAACTGCAGGGTTTCCGTTCTGTAAGTGTAGCCTAAGGGTTTAAAAAAGATTCAGTTTGTTTTTAATAAAATCTTTTTAATGGGAAGAATTAAAAAAAAAAAAAGTGGTGAGTGGAGAAAAGGTTGTGTTACCTTATCATATCTCTCCATAATGTTAAGATCAACATTCTGCACATAAGGCTACGTTCACATTAGCGTCTTTGGGCGCAGCGTCGTCGACGGATACCGACGCATGCGTCATGCGCCCCTATCTTTAACATGTGGGGTGCATGAACATGCGCCGGTATGCGTTGTCAAGCGTTGTACGACGCATGCGTCATTTGGGCGCACCAGACAGGGCGCGGCCGACGCTACATGTTGCATTTTTCCTGCGCCCAATTTCCGGTAAACAACGCATGCAACGCACTTGCGTCGTAAATGCGCCAAAAAACCACATTACTGTCTATGTACAACGCATAGGGCGCAGGTGCCTGCGTTTACCCGCGTTGTTCGACGCATGCGCCTTTTGAGTAAAAAAACAAGTGATGAAGTGTCTAGACAGTGACAAGACCACCCCATAGATATAAAAAAAGGGTGATTGCATTGTATTTCACTTGCCTACACGTCTGGAAACAGAGAGTACACGAGACACAGCTCTGCCTTCAAGAGATGCAAGTATATAATTTCTCTGCCCATTTTTGTTTATTCTTTGCAATGTTTGTTGTTTGTTTTTTTTGTGTGTGACATTATTTATTTTTTCTTGCAATTTATGGTGGTTTATTTAATTTTTATTGGGTTGTTCTGCGTTGACCGCATGCGTCAAAAAACGCTGCGTTGTGTATTGCGTTTTGGGTTGCGTCGACGACGCTGCGCCCAAAGACGCTAATGTGAACGTAGCCTAAGCCAGGTAGAAATATTTACCCGTCCAACTAACAGGTCACTATTTTTCTATCAATGGCCGGTGTTTCATTCTTAAATCATTCTTCATAAATCTCCTATCTAGAAAAGTCTCAAGCCATTGTCCCAGACAGCCACTTAAGCATTTGTGACCATAAGATAAGTCAAGCAGCCAGTCCCATTCATCAGCGATGTAACCACCACTCTGATGACTATCATCACTAGAAATATGAAGAGATCCAGAGTATATAAAATATCCCATTTTTATTAACAATAGATTAAAACAACATCATCAAGGGGAAATAAAAATGTCTCACCATGAGAGATGCCACAAAATCCCTAAAAGGAATTAACAATAAATCAGTATGAATATCTGAATATAGTCAGGTATAACAGCCAATAAGCATCAGTGCTATAACTATGCAAATAGTAGAACCCATATGACACAGGACAATCCCCAACTGGTACTGAGCAAAAATATACTTAGCAGTGAAGGGGGAAACAAACTGCAATCAGAAATAGGGTATATGTAATATAGCTATCTGGAGGTATAAGTGGCAACTCTCCACCCCGACGCGCGTTTCACCGCTGGCTTCTTCCGGGGGCGTCTGTTATATCTGACTATATTCAGATATTCATACTGATTTACTGTTAATTCTTTTAAGGGATTTTGTGGCGTCTCTCATGGTGAGACATTTCTGTTTTTTTGTTTTTTTTAATTTCCCCTTGATGTTGTTTTAATCTATTGTTAATAAAAATTGTATATTTTATAAAATCTGAATCTCTACATATTTCTGGTGATGATAACGACATCAGAATGGTGGTTACAATACTGATTTGAAGTGCCAGCTTCACATGTATTTTGGACATTTTTTGCTAATCCATTCATCAGCGAGTCCGCTGCTCAGTAGATAGTTTCTCCTGTGACTGTCATATACACATCCCTCCGCTCTGACAGATTAAAGTGTTTCTGTGACAGGCCCTCCTCACATGTTACACAGTTCATACGCCTGCACATAAATCACCACGGTTCCTACAACCTCATTTAATAACCTAAGGATATAAATAATATTAATAAGACCAACAAAACTTCTACGGAGAAATAATAAGCCATTTATCACCCTCTTTCCAGCTGCTCGCCTCTGCCCCCTGTAATGTACAGATTTTGAAGAGGAGCAGGTTGTAAACCCTTTCTATACAATGAACCAGCACAATCGCACTATATACATTGTTTTTTTTTTATTCCGACTGAAGAATACAGAACATTAATATTTCAGGAATTGTTTTATTAGACGGCTGTCTGGTGTAGAAACGCCATTTTTAAATACCCTATTAGGGAGTTCAGACGTAAAGGGAGTTTGTCACCCCCCAAAATGCATTTGAAATGAGCTATATAGTGATATAGGGAACTTAGCCTCTATAAAGTCATACCAGCAATGTACTTACTGATGGTACCGAGCCTGAGAAAATAACTCATTTTTTATGCAAATAAGGGGGCTTCGGTGCACAACTATGTTCCCTCACTTTGAAAGTTAGAGGCTTTCCTAGCTTTGGATTAAAAGCGTTTGTTTCCCACAAAAACTCCAGCCTAAAGTCAGCCTTGGTGTGTACACAACAGTCCAAACGATAGTCGGCACTTACATCTTCTTCAAGAATTGCTTTATTGATCCGGTAGTTGAAAAGGCACAAAAAATATTTGAACACAACAGCACAAAAATTAAAAAGGTAAAAAAGAAATATTTGCTGCGCTCCCGGGCAACATGCTTCAGACCTGCACGGTCCTTTGTTTGGACTGTTGCTATTGCGGGAGTATTATTACCGTGCACCCGGACAGGTGAGCCGATTGCTCCTTTTTCACACCTTGTGTGTACATATGCGCACTGACACTGCCTAACATTGCCAGTGAATACGCATACACAAAAAGGCTGACTTTAGGCAGCGCTCACTCTAGGTAACGAGTGCTGACAAACAGCAGTTAGTGAAGCCACCAACATGCCTAGAGCGCACTAAAGCCCCCTAAGTTACATATGAATTAAAAGTTATTTTCTCAGACATTCAGCAGTGCTAATATGATATTTACAGGGACTAAATCATCTCTATCACTGTATTAGGCTAGTTTCACACTAGCGTTAACTGCAATACGTCGCAAATGCGTCGTTTTTGCGAAACGCCGCATCCAGCAAAAGTTTTTGCTGGATACGTTGTTTCGTCATAGAGTAACATTAGCGACGCATTTGCGACGCATTTGCGACGCATTTCCAAACGGTGAATGCGTTTGGCGGCGTTTGGGCGTATGGTAGCGGTCCGTCGGGAGAAAAAAACGTTACATGTAACGTTTTTTGCTCCCGACGGTCCGCTTTTTCCGACCGCGCATGCGCAGTCGGAACTCCGCCCCCACCTCCCCGCACTTCCCCGCACATCACAATGGGGCAGCGGATGCGTGGGAAATATGCATCCGCTGCCCCCGTTGTGCGGCGGAGACCACACTAGCGTCGGGAACGTCGGCCCGACGCGCAGCGACGGGTTGTTCCCGACGCTAGTGTGAAAGTAGCCTTAGTCATTGAAAATGCATTTTGAGGTCGCTTTTAGAGGGGCATTACCATACTTGATATTTATTGCACCTCTACAAGAGATTTCATAAATGTCTAACATACAGTGCTGGGAAAAATGTATTTTGCATTCTTTCTAATTTTTCCGTTTTTGCATATTTGGCACACTTTAATGTTTCAGATAATCAAACTAGCATTAATATTAAACAAAGAGAACCCAGATAAATACAAAATCCAGTTCTTAAATTCTGATTTATTTTATTTGAGGAAAGTCTTATCTGGTCCTAGTGAGAAAGCAATTGCCTCTTTGGCTACTACATTAACCAGTTAACCTAACGGACAAATATGCCACAATTCACCATCCACGATGACTGACGAATCTGTTGCATATGAAAATCACTTAAAGTGAACTTAACAGCAGAATTTAATTCTATTACTTAAAGAGTATCTGTCAGATCAACCCTATATTGGCATGAGGGCCATAGTAAACTGAACAACATGATACCTTGATATCTGCGATCTGATGTCTTATTCCAGAGAAATCCATGTTTTTCCTAAATACAAATGACCTCATCCAGGTTCCGGGGTGGAGGGTGCCTGGAAGATAACTCTGCCTCCAGAGCTTATTTTACATGAAGGGAGAGTTACCAGTGTGATACAAGTAACCAACACAGAACAGGAGAAGTGAAATTTGTCTCCTTGCAAACACATTCCTTGCTTCTCCCAGAGTGCTGCTGTATTGCAACAATATTACAGCCCTATCTGCCTGTGAGCTGGAGCGGAGACGAACCTGCAGACTTGTCAGTTTTCAGGAGAGCAGAGAGCGGCCATTACAATTCACACTATCAATTACACATCACATTGGTAACTCCCTCTTCATGTGTAATAAGCTCTGGAGGCAGATTTAGCTTTCAGGCACCATCTGTCCCAGAGCCTGGAAGAGGTCATTTATATAAAGTGATAAAAGTTGATTTCTCAATAACAAGGCATCATCTATGAAGCACAGAGGTAGGACTGTTTTCAGCAGTCTATAACCTGTGCACAGTGCTGAGCTGTGAAGTAGTGGCACATAGTCAGTATGTCACTGTACATGCCACTACCTCATGGCTCAGCTCTATACATAGCAGCACAGCACATGTGCAGGAGGGTCGCAGAAGGAAGCACTCGGCTGGTCAGACATTGGGCCTGCAAAGTGTGACACCAGGGCAGTGGCACATAGGCAGATCACTATACATGCCCAAAGTCACCATATGTGATTTAGAAAGCACGAAGGAGGTGCAGGGGCTGTAGAGACTATAATCGCACCTCTATGGACGTCATATTAGCTGGCTGGACTGCTTAGCAATGATTACATGCCTGCCCATTTAGTCAAGTCAATAAGAAAATGCGGCACCACAAGATTACACTTCTGATTTTACAATCATGCTGACAACTTTCCCTTACCATTGGGGTTGCTAGAAATCAATGCTACATGACAAATACAGCGCTGCAATTAGTTATGGGGGAACAACCTGCTGTCGTGTTCCCTGTGAAGAGGACCTTCCAACAAATCTGAACTGGAAACATAATGTA
This sequence comes from Ranitomeya variabilis, assembly GCF_051348905.1. Taxonomy (NCBI): domain Eukaryota; kingdom Metazoa; phylum Chordata; class Amphibia; order Anura; family Dendrobatidae; genus Ranitomeya; species Ranitomeya variabilis. The sequence continues at coordinate 267,577,923 of NC_135236.1, read as the reverse complement.
ATAGTGGCTGCAAGGTGAAATTAAAAAAAAAGATTTCAGTTTCACCTTTCAGTTGAGTTAACTTTTGTTAAGTCCAAGTGGAGGTTATCAGATAGCAACTCACTCATGGAGAAGTACACGATTCTGAAGAAGAAAAAGTGGTGTAAAACTTCTCCACAGCAATGTAAAGACGCAAACATCTGCAGTGCACCGCCGGTGATCAGGTTTAGGGAGGGTCAATTACTGTTTCACATTGGTAATATAGGTTTTGATTAAATCTTCATCTTCGGAAAATGGAACGATCATATGAAACCTGCATTTTGTGCTTACTGACCGTATGTTGTCTTTATTTTATATTGAATTCATTGGACGATACAAAAAAGTTGGGACAATTTAGCACAAGCTGAAAAAAAAAAATCGGGTGACGGCAAATGCTATTTCGCAGCACTGTAGGTAAGTTCCCTCTCATGAGGCAGACGCTCTGAAATTAGTGGTGGCCACACAGGCATGGTTCTGTTTGAGCAAGCATGAACTGCCAAAAAAGTGTCCATTCACAGAGCCTGCCTTAGGCGAGACAAGGGTCTAGAGCAGGGGTGGGAACCTCAGGCCCCCGGGCCATTTACGGCCCTCGATGATCTTTTATCAGGCCCCCGAGCAGATTCTCAGGGACCGCATTCTTGGGCAGGGAGCTGTATTTTGATTGCCACCCGCTCATTAATTTCTTCTTGCGCTGTTAGCACACACATGCAGTGTTCACTACTGAACACTGAAGGGCAGGCAATGAAAGATTACGTCCTGAAACCAGTGCCGGAGTCAGATTGTACTCTGTGGGTGGAGTTTGTACGGCCCCCGAAGGATGGTATCAATATCCAAATGGCCCTTGGCAGAAAAAAAGATTCTCCACCCCTGGTCTAGAGTAAGGCTATGTTCACACGTTGTATTTTTGCTGCGGTTTTTATGCAAATGAAAAGCTGCTTTTTACAGTACAAGCAAAAGCTATACTTGTTTTTTTTTTCCTGACTGAACTAGAGAACTGCTGCTTTTTTTAAATCTGCAGCATGTCACATTCAGCGTTTTTTTTTCACCCATGGAAAGCAATGAGTAAGTGCAAAAAATGTTGCCATCGGTTTTTTGCATTAACGTAAGTAATGCTTGATCAACTCAATGCCGAGCAATGAGTAAAAGTAAAGATTGCCTGACCATTGTGTGACATTGAACAATGCCTGACCAACTCAATGCGCTGCCAATGTGTTAGGTAAACTATGCCCGACCAATTCAACTCCCTCCACTATTTTAACATGTACAATTGTGTATTTTTTTCATGAACTCATATGAACCTTTTTGTTCAGAATAGTCACTATTTTTTCAGCTATAACAAAAATAACTTGATCAAATTGCCCATTTTTCAAAAAATGTTCTATGGCTTCACATATCTCTTGCACTGGTGGCTTAACACCTTGCATTGTTCATGCTTGTATGGTGGAACTTTGGGATCCTGAAAAATGCAGTGCCAGAATTGGTGCATCTAAGTGATCTAATGTGCACCAATTCTGGGGTGGCTGCGGACTTGTATTTTTAGGCTGGGAAAAGCCAAATAACCATGGAACTTCCCAGCCTGATAATACAAGGCCGCAACTCCCTGCTTTCCCTGGGCTGGTTATCAAAAATAGGGTGGGACGCCATGTGTTTTTTTAAATTTATTAATGATATAGATTATTATTATTATTTATTGTTATAGCGCCATTTATTCCATGGCTTTACATGTGAGGAGGGGTATACATAATAAAAACAAATACAATAATCTTGAACAATACAAGTCATAACTGGTACAGGAGGAGAGAGGACCCTGCCCTGAGGGCTCACAATCTACAAGGGATGGGTAAGAATACAGTAGGTGAGGATAGAGCTGGTCATGCAGCGGTTTGGTGGATCGGTGGTTACTGCAGGTTGTAGGCTTGTCGGAAGAGGTGGGTCTTCAGGCTATTTTATAGATGCATTCTTTGCGTTGTGCACTTTACAACACATGTCCATTTTTTTAACTGCGGATTATCCTCATCTAATGCAAGTCTATGGGGAAATTCAGCACAAAAAACTAAGCGCTTCCGCAAGAGAAATTGACATGCTGCAACTCGAAACCAGCACCGCAGGTGAGTCTACGCAGTGTAAAAAAGAAGCACAATGGGATTTCTGTTAATCCCATCCAATGTGCTTGTACTGTACAAGCCACAATGCAGCGTTTTGGATACAGCTAAAATATGCTGCGTCTAGAACGTTAGCATTCCTGATAGTGCACACGCAGCCTAAGATTCCCCAAAAAGACCCACATTTATTTTGATATGATGTTATTACCCCTCCTTTAATAGGGAGGGGTGCCCTATTTTGGATTCTCATCTATTAACCGTAGCTAAAAGGGTAATCCCACTCCCTAGAAAACTTGGCCTTTCCAATGCGCACTGTCCAAGCAAGGTTGGTGAAAATCAGGATGTTTGGGTGAAAAGAATTACAAAGGTCTAGCCTGTAAATAAAAGTAATGAAGAATCGGTATGTGCACGCACTTGTACAAAGTGATGCAATCAAGGTTATAGTAACAGAAGACATCTGTTTCTAGAAAAATGGTGTAAAATACCAAGGGTCTGCAAGGACCCGGACAGAATGATGCCATACTTATCCATTTTGATCTTGCATCCTTACACAACATTGACAAATGGCAGGCCTGACCACTCGCCGGGCTTCGGATGATATTTTAGCTTGTCCCGTGTTGTGACAGAACACTAAATTGATTAAACCAGCCCTGAGATTTGACACCAGCAGCGGACGCCTTCTATTTGTTGATTATTATTGATTTTCTTTGATACTTCATTTAAAAATCAATAAACGTGTGGAAGAATCGGCCTGGTTTACCCAGTGTATTGTGAACTGGACGAGTGCCATAGACTCACACGACAGGGCCTTCCAATTATGGAAAAGCTCTTAACAGGTGAAACATCATCTTAAAAATCAATACTCCGTTTTCTCGCTCAATCAGAGAAAGTGGCCATAAATTAGGCTCATCTCTGGGAATCTCCAGACAAGTGCATAGCAAATATTCTGTACATTATTTTCACACAGTGAGATACAAACACAAGAAAACTTATCATTTACAGCACAGCATGCACCGACTGTACCGCACAGTCAATAAACACAAAAAATAATTGGCTATGATACTGAACGCAAAGGAAATAGATATCTGAAAGATCTAAAGTGAGGTTACACAATTTTGATTGGGCTCACAAATGGGAGTTCCTGAGTACTGGCATAGAAACTGTAAAGAATAAAAGGGGTATTTCCATCTTCAAGATCCTCTCTCAATATGTAGTATGAATAATAATGATAACATTAGCAAATGCCTCCAATTAGAAGTGTAGTATAGTTCTCCTGATTTGCTATGTTGCTTACCTCATGTACAGGGCATTGCAGTAGCTTAGGTATCCATGGTTACAACCATTCAAATAGTGACAGTTAGATGTTAGTGGTTATCACCATGGATACCTAAGCTACTGCAAAGCCCTGCACATGGTGTAAGCGACAAAGTGAATCAGAAGAACATTTCTAATTGGAGGTATTTGCTATTATTATTATTACACCTACTACATGTTGGGATAGGATCTTGGAAATGGGAATATCCCTTTAACCCCTTTCTGACCTCGGACGGGATAGTACGTCCGAGGTCAGAAGCCCCGCTTTGATGCGGGCTCCGGCGGTGAGCCCGCATCAAAGCCGGGACATGTCAGCTGTTTTGAACAGTTGACATGTGCCTGTAATAGGCGCGGGCAGAATCGCGATCTGCCTGCGCCTATTAACTAGTTAAATGTCGCTGTCAAACGAAGACAGCGGCATTTAACTACCGCATCCGGCCGGGCGGCCGGAAATGATGTCATCGCCGACCCCCGTCACATGATCGGAGGTCGGCGATGCTGCAGAATAGTAACCATAGAGGTCCTTGAGACCTCTATGGTTACTTATCCCCGGCAGCTGTGAGCGCCACCCTGTGGTCGGCGCTCACAGCACACCTGATTTTCTGCTACATAGCAGCGAACAGCAGATCGCTGCTATGTAGCAGAGCCGATCGGGTTGTGCCTGCTTCTAGCCTCCCATGGAGGCTATTGAAGCATGGCAAAAGTAAAAAAAAAAATTAAAAAAATGTGAAAAAAATTAAAAAAATATAAAAGTTTAAATCACCCCCATTTCGCCCCATTTAAAATAAATCAATAAAAAAATAATCAAACCTACACATATTTGGTATCGCCGCGTTCAGAATCGCCCGATCTATCAATAAAAAAAAGCATTAACCTGATCACTAAACGGCGTAGCGAGAAAAAAATTTAAAACGCCAGAATTACATTTTTTTTGGTCGCCGCGACATTGCATTAAAATGCAGTAACGGGCGATCAAAAGAACGTATCTGCACCGAATTGGAATCATTAAAAACGCCAGCTCGGCACGTAAAAAATAAGCCCTCAACCGACCCCAGATCATGAAAAATGGAGACGCTAAGAGTATCGGAAAATGGTGCAATTTTTTTTTTTTTAGCAAAGTTTGGAATTTTTTTTCACCACTTAGGTAAAAAATAACCTAGTCATGTTAGGTGTCCATGAACTCGTAATGACCTGAAGAATCATAATGGCAGGTCAGTTTTAGCATTTAGTGAACCTAGCAAAAAAGCCAAACAAAACAGTGTGGGACTGCACTTTTTTTGCAATTTCACCGCACTTGGAATTTTTTTCCCGTTTTCTAGTACACGACATGCTAAAACCAATGATGTCGTTCAAAAGTACAACTCGTCCAGCAAAAAATCAGCCCTCCCATGGCCAAATTGACGGAAAAATAAAAAAGTTATGGCTCTGGGAAGGAGGGGAGTGAAAAACGAACACGGAAAAATGGAAAATCCCAAGGTCATGAAGGGGTTAAGCTTACAGCTTCAGTGTACATCAGAGGTATACTTATGATGGATTTCCTGACCTACACACGCCATTGAATGTGTTAAAGTGAATATGTCCTCAATATTTGTAAAAAAAAAAAAGTATTCCATGTGGCACATATTTGTGAATGCTTTTACATAGGATGGTGAAGCACTCTATGCAATTCTATTTAGTAAAACATACATTAAAAAAAATTCTGACATACAGTACGGACCAAAAGTTTGGACCCACCTTCTCATTTAAAGATTTTTCTGTATTTTCATGACTATGAAAATTGTACATTCACACTGAAGACATCAAAACTATGAATTAACACGTGGAATTATATACTTAACAAAAAAGTGTGAAACAACTGAAATTACGTCTTATATTCTAGGTTCTTCAAAGTAGCCACCTTTTGCTTTGATGACTGCTTTGCACACTCTTGGCATTCTCTTGATGAGCTTCAAGAGGTAGTCCCCGGGAATGATCTTCCAATCTTGAAGGAGTTCCCAGAGATGCTTAGCACTTGATGGCCCTTTTGCCTTCACTCTGCGGTCCAGCTCACCCCAAACCATCTCGATTGGGTTCCGGTCTGGTGACTGTGGAGGCCAGGTCATCTGGTGTAGCACCCCATCACTCTTCTTCTCGGTCAAACAACCCTTGCACATCCTGGAGGTGTTCTTGGGGTCATTGTCCAGTTGAAAAATAAATGATGGTCCAACTAAACGCAAACCGGATGGAATAGCATGCCACTGCAAGATGCTGTGGTAGCCATGCTGGTTCAGTATGCCTTCAATTTTGAATAAATCCCCAACAGTGTCACCAGCAAAGCACCCTCACACCTCCTCCTCGATGCTTCACAGTGGGAACCAGGCATGTAGAGTCCATCCGTTCACCTTTTCTGCGTCGCACAAAGACACGGTGGTTGGAACCAAAGATCTCAAATTTGGACTCATCAGACCAAAGCACAGATTTCCACTGGTCTAATGTCCATTCCTTCTGTTCTTTAGCCCAAACAAGTCTCTTCTGCTTGTTGCCTGCCCTTAGCAGTGGTTTCCTAGCAGCTATTTTACCATGAAGGCCTGCTGCACAAAGTCTCCTCCTCTTAACAGTTGTTGTAGAGGTGTGTCTGCTGCTAGAACTCTGTGTGGCATTGACCTGGTCTCTAATCTGAGCTGCTGTTAACCTGCGATTTCTGAGGCTGGTGACTCTGATAAACTTATCCTCAGAAGCAGAGGTGACTCTTGGTCTTCCTTTTCTGGGGCGGTCCTCACGTGAGCCAGTTTCTTTGTAGCGCTTGATGGTTTTTGCCACTGCACTTGGGGACACTTTCAAAGTTTTCCCAATTTTTCGGACTGACTGACCTTCATTTCTTAAAGTAATGATGGTCACTCGTTTTTCTTATCTACTTTTTTCTTGCCATAATACAAATTCTTACAGTCTATTCAGTAGGACTATCAGCTGTGTATCCACCAGACTTCTGCACAACACAACCGATGGTCCCAACCCCATTTATAAAGCAAGAAATCCCACTTATTAAACCTGACGGGGCGCACCTGTGAAGTGAAAACCATTCCCGGTGACTACCTCTTGAAGCTCATCAAGAGAATGCCAAGAGTGGGCGAAGCAGTCATCAAAGCAAAAGGTGGCTACTTTGAAGAACCTAGAATATAAAACATATTTTCAGTTGTTTCACACTTTTTTGTTAAGTATATAATTCCACATGTGTTAATTCATAGTTTTGATGCCTTCAGTGTGAATGTACAATTTTCATAGTCATGAAAATACAGAAAAATCTTTAAATGAGAAGGTGTGTCCAAACTTTTGGTCTGTACTGTATATGAGCACAAAAGAAAACTAAAGGACACTCATTTGGTCTGTGTGATGGATGGTGGCTAAATGATGTGCATCCCAGGAAATTTCCTGACACATATTTGGAACAGGCAACGCCATTATATCCGTTACAAGTTTTTTCCTGATCTTGTGATTAAACCACCGAGAAGTATTGGTGGCGTAGTGCCCACCCTTGTACTCCCACCATTCTACATACACACACACTGCACAGTACCACTTCTCCCGTCCTCTATACTGGTGACAATTCTCTCTATCTGTATTATTCTGTATATACACTGCACAGTACCACTTCTCCCGTCCTGTATACTGGTGACAATTCTCTCTATCTGTATGATTCTGTATATACACTGCACAGTACCACTTCTCCCATCCTGTATACTGGTGATAGCTCTCTTTATATGTATGATTCTGTATATACACTGCACAGTACCACTTCTCCCATCCTGTATACTGGTGATAGCTCTCTTTATATGTATGATTCTGTATATACTGTACACTGCACAGTACCACTTCTCCCGTCCTGTATACTGGTGACAATTCTCTCTATCTGTATGATTCTGTATATACACTGCACAGTACCACTTCTCCCATCCTGTATACTGGTGATAGCTCTCTTTATATGTATGATTCTGTATATACTGTACACTGCACAGTACCACTTCTCCTGTCCTGTATACTGGTGATAGCTCTCTTTATATGTATGATTCTATATATACACTGCACAGTACCACTTCTCCCATCCTGTATACTGGTGATAACTCTCTTTATATGTTTATATGTATGATTCTGTATATACTGTACACTGCACAGTACCACTTCTCCCATCCTGTATACTGGTGATAACTCTCTTTATATGTTTATATGTATGATTCTGTATATACTGTACACTGCACAGTACCACTTCTCCCATCCTGTATACTGGTGACAATTCTCTCTATCTGTATGATTCTGTATATACACCGCCCGCAGTGACCTGTAGTAACCTTAATTACGTCACTGTTAATCACTGCTGATGGTTCTTGTGATACTGTGTGTGTTACGGCGGCCGTGGTGAGCAGTAAAGTTTACTGATGTCACTGCTCCTGATGTAGCAAAGTCAGGGATCGTCGTGGGACCTCCATATTATGCATTTACAGCGGACCTTGTGGATTATTGTTATTAATAGGCTGGGAAGCTCCATGGAGATTGGACCTTTCCTAGCATAATACCATCAGATCTAAGCTGTCTGCTTTCCCATCGCTGATTATGAAAAATAAGGGTATCCCCACAACATTTTTTTATTTAATAGGTTTAAAGGGAACCTGACACCCCCAAAATCGAAGGTGAGCTAAGCCCACCAGCATCAAGGGCTTATCTACAGCATTATGGAATGCAACATTTTTTTGTGCCGACGGTCCGACGCAACCGTCGCACGACGGTTGCGACATGTGGCAATGCGTCGTACTGCGTTGCTAATTCAAGTCTATGGAGAAAAAACGCATCCTGCAAGCACTTTTGCAGGATGAGTTTTTTCTACAGAACGATGCATAGCGACGTGCAGTGCACAACGCTAATGTGAAAGTAGCCTTACGGTATGTAAAAGCGGATGTTAAAAACGCATTGCATATGGATGTCATGCAGAAGCTACTTGAGAAAAATCGTATTGTACTCGCCCAGATTTTCAGGATCAACATCGAAACGATTTTTTTACGCAGATGAGTGCGAGCCCTTATTGTGTATAGAAACACTGCACAGTACCAGTTCTACAGTCCTGTATACCAGTGTCAGTCTCGGTATCTGTATTATTCTGAATATACACATTGCACAGTACCGCTTCTCCTGTCCTGTGGTCAGAGAAGTGGGATTGGATTTCGGTAGGGTCATTATTAGTTTACTATTATCTACATTCCTATGAGCAAATACAAATACATTTTGAAAAACCTGTTTAAGTGGGCTATCCCAAGTTTGTAAGTTATCCCCCATCTTCTTGTCTGCTGGGACTCCCACGATCCCAAGAATCGGAGAGCTGCAGAGCACCATGTACATGGTGCTGTTGTTGATCATGCACACTGCCGAGCCCTTCGCTTGTGATTCTTCACGTAACTCCTGCAAGACAGCGATGAGGGGCGCTACTAAGTAAGAGCAAAATTCACTGATCGAGGTGATAGGTGTTACAGTATATGGGCTGGTGGGGTTTGTGGGCAACGGCTGCTTTTAGGACCCAATTTAGCCCTGCTTTTACGAGATATATACACACTTAGCATTCTGCCTTTTTTCTGCAGAAACTGAAGAGCTGGCTTACCTGACCTTTCCCTGCAGTCAGTGCATGCTACAGAGAAGCCAGTGCTGTCAATCACCAATGGGAAAGGCAGGCCAAGCGATACCAGTGGACGGAACAGTGTACGGAGCCACTTGGCCACTGCTGCATATGCATTAAATGGGACACACTGCGACTGCTGCATATACCGTACATTATATGAGACAATGCGACTGCTGCATATAAATTATATGGGACGCACTGTGACTGCTGCATATACCGTACATTATATGAGACACACTGCGACTGCTGCATATACATTATATGGGACACACTGCGACTGCTGCATATACATTATATGGGACACACTGCGACTGCTGCATATACATTATATGGGACACACTGCGACTGCTGCATATACATTATATGGGACACACTGCGACTGCTGCATATACATTATATGGGACACACTGCGACTGCTGCATATACATTATATGGGACACACTGCGACTGCTGCATATACATTATATGGGACACACTGCGACTGCTGCATATACATTATATGGGACACACTGCGACTGCTGCATATACATTATATGGGACACACTGCGACTGCTGCATATACATTATATGGGACACACTGCGACTGCTGCATATACCGTAATTTATATGGGACACACTGCGACTGCTGCATATACATTATATGGGACACAATGCGACTGCAGCATATACAGTACAGACCAAAAGTTTGGACACACCTTCTGATTTAAAGATTTTTCTGTATTTTCATGACTATGAAAATTGTATATTCACACTGAAGGCATCGAAACTATGAATTAACACATGTGGAATTATATACTTAACAAAAAAGTGTGAAACAACTGAAAATATGTCTTATATTCTAGGTTCTTCAAAGTAGCCACCTTTTGCTTTGATGACTGCTGTGCACACTCTTTGCATTCTCTTGATGAGCTTCAAGAGGTAGTCACCGGGAATGGTTTTCACTTCACAGGTGTGCCCTGTCAGGTTTAATAAGCGGAATTTCTTGCCTTATAAATGGGGTTGGGACCATCAGTTGTGATGTGCAGAAGTCTGGTGGATACACAGCTGATCGTCATACTGAATAGACGGTTAGAATTTGTATTATGGCAGGAAAAAAGCAGCTAAGTTAAGAAAAACGAGTGGCCATCATTACTTTAAGAAATGAAGGTCAGTCAGTCCGAAAAATTGGGAAAACTTTGAAAGTGTCCCCAAGTGCAGTGGCAAAAACCATCAAGCGCTACAAAGAAACTGGCTCACATGAGGACAGCCCCAGGAAAGGAAGACCAAGAGTCACCTCTGCTTCTGAGGATAAGTTTATCCAAGTCACCAGCCTCAGAAATCGCAGGTTAACAGCAGCTCAGATTAGAGACCAGGTCAATGCCACACAGAGTTCTAGCAGCAGACACATCTCTACAACAACTGTTAAGAGGATACTTTGTGCAGCAGGCCTTCATGGTAAAATAGCTGCTAGAAAACCACTGCTAAGGACAGGCAACAAGCAGAAGAGACTTGTTCGAGCTAAAGAACACAAGGAATGGACATTAGACCAGTGGAAATCTGTGCTTTGGTCTGATGAGTCCAAATTTGAGATCTTTGGTTCCAACCACCGTGTCTTTGTGCGATGCAGAAAAGGTGAACGTATGGAATCTACATGCCTGGTTCCCACCGTGAAGCATGGAGGAGGAGGTGCCATGGTGTGGGGGTGCTTTGCTGGTGACACTGTTGGAGATTTATTCAAAACTAGCTGAAGAGCCCGGCTTTGCCTGGGCATAGTAAATATCTGTGGTTAGTTATAGCACCTCACTTCTCTTACTTTGCCATCACGACTCTCATTTTCCCCCTCACATCTTTAGTTTTCCCCTTCACACCTCTCATTTTCCCTTCACTCCTCTTATTCCCCCCTAACACTTATCATTTCGACCTCACATATGTCATTTTCAGATCACTCCACTATTTTCCCTCACTCCTCTCATTTTGCACTCACACCTTTTCATTTTCACCTCACACCTCTCATTTTCCCCTCAGTATATACCTGTATGTCATCTCCCTTATATATAGTATACACCAGTATGTCATCTCCTGTATATAGTATATACCTGTATGTCATCTCCCATGTATATAGTATATACCTGTGTCATCTCCTCTGTAAATAGTATATACCTGCTGTATGTCATCTCCTCCTGTATATTGTATATACCTATGTGTCATCTCCTCCTGTATATATTATATACCTGTATGTCATCTCTTCTGCATATAGTATATACCTGTATGTCATCTCTTCTGCATATAGCATATACATGTTTGTCATCTCCTCCTATATATAGTATATACCTGTATCTCATCTCCCCTGTATATAGTATATACCTGCTGTATGTCATCTCCTCCTCTATATACCTATGTGTCATCTCCTCTTTTATATAGTATATATCTGTATGTCATCTCCTCCTGTACATAGTATATACACTCACCGGCCACTTTATTATGTACACCTGTCCAACTTCTTGTTAACACTTAATTTCTAATCAGCCAATCACATGGCGGCAACTCAGTGCATTTAGGCATGTAGACATGGTCAAGACAATCTCCTGCAGTTCAAACCGAGCATCAGTATGGGGAAGAAAGGTGATTTGAGTGCCTTTGAACGTGGAATGGTTGTTGGTGCCAGAAGGGCTGGTCTGAGTATTTCAGAAACTGCTGATCTACTGGGATTTTCACGCACAACCATCTCTAGGGTTTACAGAGAATGGTCCGAAAAAGAAAAAAAATCCAGTGAGCGGCAGTTCTGTGGGCGGAAATGCCTTGTTGATGCCAGAGGTCAGAGGAGAATGGGCAGACTGGTTCGAGCTGATAGAAAGGCAACAGTGACTCAAATCGCCACCCGTTACAACCAAGGTAGGCCTAAGAGCATCTCTGAACGCACAGTGCATCGAACTTTGAGGCAGATGGGCTACAGCAGCAGAAGACCACACCGGGTACCACTCCTTTCAGCTAAGAACAGGAAACTGAGGCTACAATTTGTACAAGCTCATCGAAATTGGACAGTAGAAGATTGGAAAAACGTTGCTTGGTCTGATGAGTCTCGATTTCTGCTGCGACATTCGGATGGTAGGGTCAGAATTTGGCGTAAACAACATGAAAGCATGGATCCATCCTGCCTTGTATGGAGCATCTTTGGGATGTGCAGCCGACAAATCTGCGGCAACTGTGTGATGCCATCATGTCAATATGGACCAAAATCTCTGAGGAATGCTTCCAGCACCTTGTTGAATCTATGCCACGAAGAATTGAGGCAGTTCTGAAGGCAAAAGGGGGTCCAACCCGTTACTAGCATGGTGTACCTAATAAAGTGGCCGGTGAGTGTACCTGTGTATAATCTCCTCCTGTATATAGTATATACCTGTATGTCATTTGCTCCTATATATAGTATAAACCTGTATGTCATCTCCTCCTGTATATAGTATATACCTGTATGTCATCTGCTCCTGTATATAGTATATACCTGTATGTCATCTCCTCCTGTATATAGTATATATCTGTATGTCATCTACTCCTGTATATAGTATATACCTGTATGTCATCTCCTCCTGTATATAGTATATACCTGTATGTCATCTGCTCCTGTATATAGTATATACCTGTATGTCATCTCCTCCTGTATATAGTATATACCTGTATGTCATCTCCTCCTGAATATAGTATATACCTGTATGCCATCTCCTCCTGTATACAGTATATACCTGTATGTCATCTCCTCCTGTATATAGTATATATGTGTGTCATCTCCTCCAGTATATAGTATGTACCTGTGTCATCTGATCCTGTATATAGTATATACCTGTGTGTCATCTCCCCTGTATATAGTATATACCTGTATGTCATCTCCCTCCTGTATATAGTATATACCTGTGTGTCATCTCCTCCTGTATATAATATATACATGTGTCTTCTCCTCCTGTATATAGTATATATCTGTGTGTCATCTCCTCCTGTATATAGTAAATACCTGTATGTCTTCTCTTCCTGTATATAGTATATATGTGTGTCATCTCCTCCTGTATATAGTACATACCTGTGTGTCATCTCCTCCTGTATATAGTATATACCTGTGTGTCATCTCCCCTGTATATAGTATGTACCTATATGTCATCTACTCCTGTATTAGACCTCGTTCACACATTATTTGGTCAGTATTTTTACCTCAGTATTTGTAAGTTAAATTGGCAGCCTGATAAATCCCCAGCCAACAGGAAGCCCTCCCCCCTGGCAGAGTATATATTAGCTCACACATACACATAATAGACAGGTCATGTGACTGACAGCGGCCGTATTTCCTATATGGTACATTTGTTGCTCTTGTAGTTTGTCGGCTTATTAATCAGATTTTTATTTTTGAAGGATAACAACAGACTTGTGTGTGTTTTAGGGCGAGTTTCATGTGTCAAGTTGTGTGTGTTGAGTTGCGTGTGGCTACATGCATGTAGCAACTTTTTATGTGTCGAGTTGCATGTGACATGTTAGTGTAGCAAGTTGTGTGCAGCAAGTTTTGCGAGTGGCGACTTTTATGTGTGGTGCGTTTTGAGTATGTGCAAGTTTTGTGTGAGGCAACTTTTGTGCATGTGGCAATTTTTCCGCGTGTGCAAGTTTTGCGTGTTGCGAGTTTTCCATGAGGTGAGTATTGCACGTGTGGCGAGTTTTGCGTGAGCCTAGTATTGCATGTGGCGAGTTTTGCATGTGGCGAATTTTGCGTGTGGCGAATTTTGCGTGTGGCGAGTTTTGAGGGGTGACTTTTGTGTTTCGACTTTTATGTGGCGAGGTTAGTGTATGTGTGGTTAAATGTGTGCTGAGGGTGGTATATGTGTTCAAGCACGTGGTAGTGTGTGGCGCATTTTGTGTGTGTGTTCATATCCCCGTGTGTGGTGAGTATCCCATGTCGGAGCCCCACCTTAGCAACTGTATGATATATACTCTTTGGCGCCATCGCTCTCACTCTTTAAGTCCCTCTCGTTTACATCTGGCAGCTGTCAATTTGCCTCCAACACTTTTCCTTTCACTTTTTCCCCATTATGTAGATAGGGGCAAAATTGTTTGGTGAACTGGAAAGAGCGGGGTTAAAATTTCGCCTCACAACATAGCCTATGATGCTCTCGGGGTCCAGACGTGTGACTGTGCAAAATTTTGTAGCTGTAGCTGCGACGGTGCAGATGCCAATCCCAGACATACACACACACATACACACACATTCAGCTTTATATATTAGATTGAAGGCATACTGAACCAGCATGGCTACCACAGCATCTTGCAGCGGCATGCTATTCCATCCGGTTTGCGTTTAGTTGGACCATCATTTATTTTTCAACAGGACAATGACCCCAAACACACCTCCAGGCTGTGTAAGGGCTATTTGACCAAGAAGGAGAGTGATGGGGTGCTACGCCAGATGACCTGGCCTCCACAGTCACCAGACCTGAACCCAATCGAGATGGTTTGGAGTGAGCTGGACCGCAGAGTGAAGGCAAAAGGGCCAACAAGTGCTAAGCATTAGTGATGAGCGAATATACTCGTTACTCGAGATTTACCGAGCACGCTCGAGTGTCCTCCGAGTATTTATTAGTGCTCGGAGATTTAGTTTTCTTCGCCGCAGCTGAATGATTTACATCTGTTAGCCAGCTTAATTACATGTGGGGATTTCCTAGCAATCAGGCAACCCCCACATGTACTTAGTACTTATGCTGGCTAACAGATGTAAATCATTCAGCTGCGGCGAAGAAAACTAAGGGTATGTGCACACGTAGTTGGAATCTCTGTGGATTTTTCCACACCTGTTTTGAGAAATCCACAGGTAAAAAGCACTGGGTTTTACCTGCGGATTTACCACAGATGTTTTGTGGGTTTTGTGCGGATTCCACCTGTGGTTTTCCACCCGTGGATTCCTATTATGGAGCAGGTGTAAACCACTGCGGAATCTGCACAAAGAATGAACAAGCTGCGGAATAAAGAACGCAGCGTTTCCGCGCCATGTGCACTGCAGATTTTGTTTTCCATAGGTTTACATGGTACTGTAAACTCATGGAAAACAGCTGTGAATCCGCAGCGTCAAAACCTGCAGTCAAAACCGCAGTTAAATCCGCAACGTGTGCACATACCTTAAATCTCTGAGCACTAAAAAATACTCGGGAGGACACCCGAGTGTGCTCGGGAAATCTCGAGTAATGAGTATTTTCTCTTCTCACTACTAAGCATCTCTGGGAACTCCTTCAAGATTGTTGGAAGACCATTTCCAGGGACTACCTCTTGAAGCTCATCAAGAGAATGCCAAGAGTGTGCAAAGCAGTTATCAAAGCAAAAGGTGGCTACTTTGAAGAACCTAAAATATAAGACATATTTTCAGTTGTTTCACACTTTTTTGTTAAGTAAATAATTCCACATGTGTTAATTCATAGTTTTGATGCCTTCAGTGTGAATGTACAATTTTCAGTCATGAAAATACAGAAAAAATTTTAAATGAGAAGGTGTGTCCAAACTTTTGGTCTGTACTGTACATGATATGAGACACACTGTGATTGCTGCATATACAGTTGTGGCCAAAAGTATTGACACCCCTGCAAATCTGTCAGATAATACTCAGTTTCTTCCTGAAAATGATTGCAATCACAAATTCTTTGGTATTATTATCTTCATTTAATTTGTCTTAAATGAAAAAACACAAAAGAGAATGAAGCAAAACATTGATCGTTTCACACAAAACTCCAAAAATGGGTCAGACAAAAGTATTGGCACCCTCAGCCTAATACTTGGTTGCACAACCTTTAGCCAAAATAACTGCGACCAACCGCTTCCGGTAACCATCAATGAGTTTCTTACAATGCTCTGCTGGAATTTTAGACCATTCTTCTTTGGCAAACTGCTCCAGGTCCACTGATATTTGAAGGGTGCCTTCTCCAAACTGCCATTTTTAGATCTCTCCACAGGTGTTCTATGGGATTCAGGTCTGGACTCATTGCTGGCCACCTTAGAAGTCTCCAGTGCTTTTTCTCAAACCATTTTCTAGTGCTTTTTGAAGTGTGTTTTGGGTCACTGTCCTGCTGGAAGACCCATGACCTCTGAGGGAAACCCAGCTTTCTCACACTGGGCCCTACATTATGCTGCAAAATTTGTTGGTAGTCTTCAGACTTCATAATGCCATGCACACGGTCAAGCAGTCCAGTGCCAGAGGCAGCAAAGCAACCCCAAACATCAGGGAACCTCTGCCATGTTTGACTTTAGGGACCGTGTTCTTTTCTTTGAATGCCTCTTTTTTTCTCCTGTAAACTCTTATGTTAATGCCTTTGCCCAAAAAGCTCTACTTTTGTCTCATCTGACCAGAGAACATTCTTCCAAAACGTTTTAGGCTTTTTCAGGTAAGTTTTGGCAAACTCCAGCCTGGCTTTTTTATGTCTCGGGGTAAGAAGTGGGGTCTTCCTGGGTCTCCTACCATACAGTCCCTTTTCATTTAGACGCCGACGGATAGTACGGGTTGACACTGTTGTACCCTCGGACTGCAAGGCAGCTTGAACTTGTTTGGATGTTAGTCGAGGTTCTTTATCCAACATCCGCACAATCTTGCGTTGAAATCTCTTGTCAATTTTTCTTTTCCTTCCACATCTAGGGAGGTTAGCCACAGTGCCATGGGCTTTAAACTTCTTGATGACACTGCGCATGGTAGACACAGGAACATTCAGGTCTTTGGAGATGGACTTGTAGCCTTGAGATTGATCATGCTTCCTCACAATTTGGTTTCTCAAGTCCTCAGACAGTTCTTTGGTCTTCTTTCTTTTCTCCATGCTCAATGTGGTACACACAAGGACACGGGACAGAGGTTGGGTCAACTTTAATCCATGTCAACTGGCTGCAAGTGTGATTTAGTTATTGCCAACACCTGTTAGGTGCCACAGGTAAGTTACAGGTGCTGTTAATTACACAAATTAGAGAAGCATCACATGATTTTTCGAACAGTGCCAATACTTTTGTCCACCCCCTTTTTTATGTTTGGTGTGCAAGCATATCCAATTTGGCTTTAGGACAATTCTTTTTGTGCTTTTTCATTTAAGACAAATTAAATGAAGATAATAATAACAAAGAATTTGTGTTTGCTATCATTTTCAGGAAGAAACTGAGTATTATCTGACAGAATTGCAGGGGTGTCAATACTTTTGGCCACAACTGTACATTATATGGGACACACTGCGACTGTTGCATATACATTATATGGGACACACTGCGGCTTGTGCATATACATTAATATGGGACACACTGCGGCTTGTGCATATACATTGTACTGGACACACTAACGTCCTCATGCTGGTACTGGCCAGCGTCATAGACGGTAAGAGAACAGCATGTGAAATTGATTGTCAAACAGTGTGGCTTCCTAAGTGCACAGTTTGATTTTCACATTTACTTGGAGTTATATTCTATTGTTTAAGTGTTCCCTTTATTTTTTTTGAGCAGTGTATAATGTCAAATAATTGCAGCCAGGTACAGAAAAGTTACTACAACTGCTCAAAACTCTATTAAAGGTCATCCATGCATTATACAGACAGGCGGGAGCCAAAACTCAGTGGTTTTGTGAACAAATCGCATAAAAAAACCTCAACCGTGCGAATTTGTGTGAATAAACCTTAAAGCTACCTCTTGTTTCAGGTAACATCTCAGAATAATCTAATTTGTGTGTACATCAATAATTCTCCTGTATTTCTGGACATTATGACATGTATACTGAGCTGGTTGGTGAAGATAACTGCTATCTACTATATAATTGTCTAAGGGTCACTTCCGTCTTTCTGTCTGTCCTTCTGTCTTTCTGTCTGTCTGTCACGGATATTCATTGGTTGCGGCCTCTGTCTGTCATGGAAATCCAAGTCGCTGATTGGTCGCGGCAAAACGGTCACGACCAATCAGCGACGGGCACAGTCCGGCGGCAAAATGTCCGCTCCTTCCTCCCTGCAGTCAGTGCACGCTCCATAATCCCCTTCACTCAGCGCTCACACAGGGTTAATGGCAGCGGTAACGGACCGCGTTATGCAGCGGTGTAACGCACTCCGTTACCGCTGCTATTAACCCTGTGTGGCCAACTTTTTTACTATTGATGCTGCCTATGTTAAAAGATCTAATGTTAAAAATAATTAAAAAAAATAGAAAATCGTTATATACTCACCGTCCGTCGGTCCCTCGGATCCAGAACCGGCCCTTCCCTCTCCTCCCGACACTCCGGTGACCGCTCCATGCTTTGCGGTCTTGCGGGATGATGACGTAGCGGTCTCGCGAAACCGCTACGTCATCATCTCGCGAGACCGCAATACACTCTTGGGACCAGAGCGCACGAGGAGCGTCAGTAACCGCTTTTTTTTTTTTTTTTAACAAGGATATGATGCCCACATTGCTATATACTGCGTGGGCTGTGCAATATACTACATGGGCTGTGCAATATACTACGTGGCTGTGTAATATACTACGTGGGCTTGGCAATATACTACGTGGTTGTGCAATATATTACATGGGCTGGGCAATATACTACGTGGGCTGTGCAATATAATACGTGGGCTGTGCAATATACTACGTGGGCTGTGCAATATACTGCGTGGGCTGTGCAATGTACTGCGTGGGCTGTGCAATGTACTACGTGGCCTGTGTTATACACTATGTGGCCTGTGTTATACACTACGTGGCCTGTGTTATACACTACGTGGACTGTGTTATACACTACGTGGACTGTGTTATACACTACGTGGGCTGTGTTATACACTACGTGGGCTGTGTTATACACTACGAGGCCTGTGTTATACACTACATGGGCTGTGTTATACACTACATGGGCTGTGTTATATGCTGCGTGCATGGGCTGTTGTATACTACGCGAGCTGTGTTATATGCTACGTGGGCTGTTATACACTCCGTGGGCTGTGCTATATGCTACGTGACTGTGCTATATACTCCGTGGGCTGTGTTATAAACTACGTGGCTGTGCTATATAGTCCGTGGGCTGTGCTATATACTACGTGGCTGTGCTATATACTACGTGGCTGTGCTATATACTACGTGGCTGTGCTATATACTACGTGGCTGTGCTATATACTACGTGGCTGTGCTATTTACTACGTGGGCTGTTATATACTACATGGCCGGCCGCGAACAATCAGCGACAGGCGCAGTCCGGCCGCGAATTGACCTGGGATTTGAACCACGCTTCGCTAATTGGTCGCGACCGGCCGAATCCTGTGTATTCAATGTATTATTCTAAAATCTTCATAAATAAACTACATACATATTCTAGAATACCCGATGCGTTAGAACCGGGCTACCATCTAGTGATTTCTATAATATACTTCACACAGGGAGGGGAAGAAGTTGCTCATAGCGGAGAAAGAAGCACATTTCTCTGCTAAGAAACAGTATAAAATCCATTATATTCACCTGTACCACTGATTTATGCAAAGTTTGTTAAACTGAGAGATACGCCCGGAAGAAGCCAAGGGAGAAACACGCGTCGGGGCGAGAGGGGACAGCTTAACCACCCATAACGTTGCTGTTAACCATCTGATTTACTGGTGGCTCCTCAGCAAGAGGTAATATAATGTATACCTGATGTGCAATATTGTTATACAGCGTCTTCACTAAGGAATGTTATTATTCAAGGACGACATAGGCACTAGTTTATTATACTAATATATAATACCCTGTATGACTGTTTACATGTGCAATATAGCTTCATGCAATACTGTTTTTTGTTAGGCACCAGGTCCATATATGTTTACATTGTAGGGAGCCATTATATATTTAATTAATTATTCTTGGAGGTGGTTTACTTGGTCCCCTCTATGGGTATTTCTGTGTGATGATGTATTATGTCTTTTATCAATTTTAATAATTATTAATAAATGTGACATTTTAAGTGTATTTTGATTGTCTCCTTTTGGTCGGCTGGTTAATTTCAGTCCAGACCTATTGGGTTGTTAAGATAAATTGAAGTGCCCAATTTGTTTACTTTAAGACATTTTTGCTGTGTATTTAAACTGAGAGATAGATAGTATACTAAATGATTATTTACACAGAAGCAGCTGTACTCAAAAGTTTACATACCCTGGCAAAATTTTTGCTTTCTTGGAATTTTTTCAGAGAATATGAATGATAACACCAAGACGTTTTCTCCACTCATGGTTAGTGCTTGGGGGAAACCATTTATTGTCAAACTACTGTGTTTTCTCTTTTTAAATCATAATGGCAACCCACAGCATCCAAATGACCCTGATCAAAGGTTCACGTACCCCATTTCTTAATATCATGTATTGCTCCTTCTAACATCAATGACAGCTTGAAGTCTTTGTGGCAGTGGTGGATGAGGTTCTTTATTTTCTCAGATGGAAAAGCTGCCCACTCTTCTTGGCAAAAAGCCTCCAGTTCCTGTAAATTCCTGGGCTGTCTAGCATGAACTGCGCGCTTGAGATCTCCCCAGAGTGGCTCAATGATATTGAGGTCAGGAGACTGAGATGGCTTAATGGACATTACACCTTAATTGTTGGAGAGGTCCATGTAAACAGTAGTTTGACAATGAATGGCTTCAACCAACCACTAACCATGAGAGGAGAAAACGTTTTGGTGTTATCATTCATATTCTCTGAAAAAAGGCCAAAAAAGCAAAAATTGTGCCGGGGTATGTAAACTTTTGAGCACAACTGTATATACACATACAACAGTGGGGAAAATAAGTATTTGATACACTGCCGATTTTAAAAGTTTTCCCATCTACAAAGAATGGAGAGGTCTGTATTTTTTATTGTACACTTCAACTGTGAGACACAGAATCTTAAAAAAATAAATAAAAATCTAGACAATCACATTGTATGATTTTTTACATAATTAATTTGAATTTTATTGCATGAAATAAGTATTTGATACAATAGAAAAACAGAACGTAATATTTGGCACAAAAACCTTTGTCTGCAGCTCCAGAAGTCATATGTTTCCTTTAGTTCTTTACCAAGTTTGCACACACTGCAGCAAGGATTTTGTCCCACTACTCCATACAGATCTTTCAGGTTTCAGGGCTGTAGACGGACAACATTGAGTTTCAGCGTTCTCCAAAGATTTTCTATTGGGTTTAGGTCTGGAGGCTGGCTAGGTCACGCTTGAACATTTGAAATATTTATTACGGAGCCACTCCTTAGTTGCCCTGGCTGTGTGTTTCAGGTCATTGTCATGCTGGAATTCCCATCTTCAAAGCTCTTACTGAGAGAAGGAGGTTGGTGGCCAAAATCTCACGATACATGACCCCATCCACCCTCCCTTCAATACGTTGGAGTCATCCTGCACCCCCAAAGTATGCTGTTTCCCCCACCATGCTTCATGGTTGGGATAGTGTTCTTGGGGTTGTACAGATCCTTCTTCCGCCAAACACAGCAAGTGCAGTTGATACCAAAAAGTTCTACTTTGGTCTCATATGACCACATAACCTTCTCCCATGCCTCCTCTGGTTCACCCAGATTGTCATTGGTGAACTACAAATGGGCCCGGACATGTTCTGGCATCAGCAGGGGGACATTGCGTGCCCTGTAGGATTTTAAACAATGAAAGCATAGTGTGTTACTAACGGTAATATTTGAGACTCTCTTCAGGTCATTGTCCAGGTCCTCTTGTGTAGCTCTGTGCGGATTCCTGACCTTTCTCAGAATCATCCTTACGCCACAAGGCGAGATTTTCATGTAGTCCCAGACCAATGAAGATTGACAGTCATCTTGTGTTTCTTCCATTTTCTAATAATTGTGCCAACAGTTGTTGCCTTCTCACCAAGCTGCTTGCTTATTGTCCTATAGCCCATCCTAGCCTTGTGCAAGTCTACAATTTTGACCCTGGTGTCTTTAGACAGCTCTTTGGTCTTGGCTATGGTGGAGATGTTGTAGTGTGATTGATTGAGTGTGCAGACAGGTGTCTTTTACACACGTAACGAGTTCAAACAGCTGCAATTAATACAGGTAATGAGTGCAGAGTAAGAGGGCTTCTTAAAGAAAAACTAACAGGTCTGTGAGTCAGAATTATTGCTGGTTTGTATGTGATCAAATACTTATTTCATGCTATAAAATGCAATTTAATTAAAAATTATACAATGTGATTTTCTGTTTTTTTTTTTTATTTAGATTCTGTCTCTCACAATGGAAGTGTACCTAAGATAAAAATTAAATAAATCCCCATTCTTTGTAAAAACTTGTACAATCAGCAGTGTATCAAATACTTATTTTCCACACTGAGTATTTGTGTGTGGGTTGTACACACACACATATTATATATATATATATATATATATATATATATATATATATATATATATATATATATATATATATATATATATATATATATATATATATACATACACATATGCACACACACAGTACAGACCAAAAGTTTGGGCACACCTTCTCATTTAAAGATTTTTCTGTATTTTCATGACTATGAAAATTGTAAATTCACACTGAAGGCATCAGAACTAACACATGTGGAATTATATACTTAACAAAAAAGTGTGAAACAACTGAAAATATGTCTTATATTCTAGGTTCTTCAAAGTAGCCACCTTTTGCTTTGATGACTGCTTTGCACACTCTTGGCATTCTCTTGATGAGCTTCAAGAGGTAGACACCGGGAATGGTCTTCCAACAATCTTGAAGGAGTTCCCACAGATGCTTAGCACTTGTCGGCCCTTTTGCCTTCACTCTGTGGTCCAGCTCACCCCAAAATATCTCGATTGGGTTCAGGTCTGGCCAGGTGATCTGGCATAGCACCCCATCACTCTCCTTCTTAGTCAAATAGCCCTTACACAGCCTGGATGTGTGTTTGGGGTCATTGTGCTGTTGAAAAATAAATGATGGTGGAGTGTGGGAACAAACCGTAACATTTCATCTTTACCCCTGATAGTATTCTTAAGTCACAGGGACCTCAGGGCCTTATCTCGTCCCTATACACATATCTGCTATCAACGGGAGCGAATTCTGTTATAGACTCGGTGAGAGGCAAATGGGAGGGGCTTATCACTAATGTGCAGAGTGAGGAATGGGAGGATATTTTAGACTCCCCCCTCAAAGTCTCCCCGTCGGTCAATAATAAGATGACCCAGCTATATATAATCCACCAGTCATATCTGACTCCACTGAGACTCTTTCGGATGGGTCGATTCTCGACGTCGGAATGTTTGCGTTGCCACTCACCAGACGCTGACTTTATACATATGGTATGACAGTGCCCCATTGTTTTTCACTATTGGAGGGAGGTAACGTCACTATTAGCTTCTATACTGTCAATTCCGATACCTCTTGAGCCTTTTGTCTGCCTGTTTGGAGTGTGGGACGAGGAGGCTTGGGACCATTATGTGGGGATTTTTCTACATGAAACCCTGTTTTTGGCACGGAAGTTGTTAGCCCTGCGATGGATGGGGAACTCACCCCCCTTCATTAGGTCCTGGGTCGAGTTGGTGAATGCAGGTGTTCCTTATGAGCGCACTCTTTATCAAAACAGGGGTTGCCCGGGTAAGTTCAACAAAATCTGGGATAGATGGAACACCTCTCATCTCACCCTGTGACATGATTAATAGACAAAGACGTGGTTTATCTGACTTTTGTTCTGCAAGTACTGCGCAATGGAGGGGGAAAATAATATTCCGCTATCGTTAAATGGCGGCTTAATAGTTTCAGAGGCTTAGTTTGGTTGTAGTTTAAGAATTTTATGTTTATAATTTTATGTTTTGATTGTTTCATAATTATACACATACAGTATGTTTTCCTTCTGTGAAATGATTGGCATATGTATGTGCTGTCCTTACCAACCTTTGTAAATGTAACCATGCAGACTAATGACAAGGACAAATATGTATGCTATATTTTATTTTGTATTTGAAAATAAACTAATTAAAAAAAATAAATAAATGATGGTCCAACTAAACGCAAACCGGATTGAATAGCATGCCGCTGCAAGATGCTGTGGTTGCCATGCTGGTTCAGTGTGCCTTCAATTTTAAATAAATCGCCAACAGCAAAGCACTTCCACACCATCACACCTCCTCCTCCATGCTTCACGGTGGGAACCAGGCATGTAGAGTTCATCCGTTCACCTTTTCTGTGTCGCACAAAGACATGGTGGTTGGAACCAAAGATCTCAAATTTGGACTCATCAGACCAAAGCACAGTTTTCCACTGGTCTAATGTCCATTCCTTGTGTTCTTTAGCCCAAACAAGTCTCTTCTGATTGTTGCCTGTTCTTAGCAGTGGTTTCCTAGCAGCTATTTTACCATGAAGGCCTGCTGCACAAAATCCCCTTTTAACAGTTGTTGTAGAGATGTGTCTGCTGCTAGAACTCTGTGTGGCATTGACCTGGTCTCTAATCTGAGCTGCTGTTAACCTGCGATTTCGGAGGCTGGTGACTCGGATAAACTTATCCTCAGAAGCAGAGGTGACTCTTGGTCTTCCTTTCCTGGGGCGGTCCTCATGTGAGCCAGTTTCTTTGTAGCGCTTGATGGTTTTTGCAACTGCACTTGGGGACACTTTCAAAGTTTTCCCAATTTTTCGGACTGACTGACCTTCATTTCATTAAGTAATAATGGCCACTCATTTTTCTTAACTTAGCTGCTTTTTTCTTGCCATAATACAAATTCTAACAGTCTATTCAGTAGGACTATCAGCTGTGTATCCACCAGACTTCTGCACAACACAACTGATGGTCCCAACCCCATTTATAAGGCAAGAAATCCCACTTATTAAACCTGACAAGGGTACACCTGTGAAGTGAAAACCATTCCCGGTGACTACCTCTTGAAGCTCATCAAGAGAATGCCAAGAGTGTGCAAAGCAGTCATCAAAGCAAAAGGTGGCTACTTTGAATAACCTAGAATATAAGACATATTTTCAGTTGTTTCACACTTTTTTGTTAAGTATATAATTCCACATGTGTTAATTCATAGTTTTGATGCCTTCGGTGTGAATTTACAATTTTCACAGTCATGAAAATACAGAAAAATCATTAAATTAGAAGGTGTGTCCAAACTTTTGGTCTGTACTGTGTATATATATATAAAATTACATATATATACTATCACTAATCTTCATAGGCAGACACATGTTTAAAAATCATAAATATATATGAAAAATCCAACTGGTTTAGCTAAAGGAAAGTTATGCTATGCTGGTTTTAGAGAAGAATTTACAATCGGACGAACAGTGATGGGAATTGCACAACATGTAGACAGGGAGATCAGAATTAGGAAACATACTTTGAGTTAATTCGAGTCTTCAGCTTTTTAACTTTCTTTCTATTCTTTTGCTTCTCTTCGACATCCTTTACAGGTTCTACAGGAACCGGTGTCTCAACCAAAATATCCACAATATATTTTTTCAGAGAGAGATGCTCCTGGAAGAAAAATTTATCCAATTAGGAAAAACAGAGTTAATCCATTTCTATATCAAATATATTTTAATGTTAGAAACCGTTTTGAGCCAAGTCTAATCCATGAGCATGCAACATAGCTTCACGGATCTTCAAAGGCTGTTATGCTGCAGTGTTTTAAAAGGGGTGGCCCCGTCGTGACACCAGTAAACTCATTTGTGGCCACGTTAGATCCAAAAGCAGACATGGAGATGTTTCTTTTGCAAAAGTAGTAATAATGTAGTAACACAAAGCACCCCTTTCATATAAATAAGTGACAAACGTGGTTGTGTCAAGTCCTCTAGTATGTGAGCTGCATAGTTACATCCTAGCCCAAAGGAGCCATACATTAAAATATATGATTTCTCAGCCCCATCTATAACTTAAGATTTTTCTCCATGCATGACATTCATAAGACTATTTTACAAATATTTCAAAATTTTGATCTACAAAAGATAGAATCCTCTAACCCCATCAGTGCTGTCCACCTGCTGGAGGTGCTTGGTGTATACTGGCTCCCTCATTCATATCTTATGAGATTGTAGTTTTATGACCACTATTAAGGGTATGGTGGGGGAACAGGTGGAGGGCATCTTCTCAACTCACATTCGCCTGGCTGTCTGAGTTGGTGTCCATTTTGGTGGAGACAAAGTCTGTATAAAATGGACTGCCTCAGACTCCTGAAATATAGAATAAATGGGGTACAGTAGTACAGTGTGCAGGATGTGCTGTAAATGCTTCCATAATAAGTTGGGAAAGTTATGAAATGTCCAATAAGTGTCTGTTCTGTTCCCAATCTAAGTATCTCGGATTTTAGTTGAGATGAATCTGTGCTGCACTTCATGTACATGCTTAGTAGCGACCAGTGCTGTGGAGTCGTAGATGAGATAAATCTGTGCTGCACTTTATGTACATGCTCAGTAGTGAGTCAGTGCTGTGGAATCACAGATGAGATGAATCTGTGCTGCACTTTATGTACATGCTCAGTAGTGAGTCAGTGCTGTGGAGTCACAGATGAGATGAATCTGTGCTGCACTTTATGTACCTGCTCAGTAGTGAGGCAGTGCTGTGGAGCCATAGATGAGATGAATCTGTGCTGCACTTTATGTACATGCTCAGTAGTGAGGCAGTGCTGTGGAGCCATAGATAAGATGAATCTGTGCTGCACTTTATGTACATGCTCAGTAGTGAGTCAGTGCTGTGGAGTCACAGATGAGATGAATCTGTGCTGCACTTTATGTACATGCTCAGTAGTGAGTCAGTGCTGTGGAGTCACAGATGAGATGAATCTGTGCTGCACTTTATGTACCTGCTCAGTAGTGAGTCAGTGCTGTGGAGTCATAGATGAGATGAATCTGTGCTGCACTTTATGTACATGCTTAGTAGCGACCAGTGCTGTGGAGTCGTAGATGAGATAAATCTGTGCTGCACTTTATGTACATGCTCAGTAGTGAGTCAGTGCTGTGGGGTCATAGATGAGATGAATCTGTGCTGCACTTTATGTACATGCTTAGTAGCGAATAGTGCTGTGGAGTCGGAAAGTCGAAGTCGGGAGTCAGGGAAATTGAGGAGTTGGTGATTTGGCTTACCAACTCCACAGCCCTTGCCTGGACCCCACAAATTACTTACTAAATGTGCCCCCCCTCTCTCCCACCCCCAGGGGATTGAGAAAGAAGTCAGCCAGGCTGTTCCTAAGCATTTCCATAGCCGCTAAATCTCTCATAGCAAGAGCCTGAAAACACACAGCCCCTATCTCGTTTAGATCTATATGAGCAATTGATTGATCGACTTTCATCTTTTCTTTTTCTCTTCTTATTAAACACTGTATTGTACATATTATTGAGCGTTCAGAACACTGAACATTAACATGATTTTTTTTTATTTTTTATTAGTCCGGTAAAATTTCAATAAAAATGAAAAAAAAAAAAAAAAAGACAGAATACAATAAGCTACAGCAGGGCATTTAATTCAGAGATGATTAAGGTGGATAATGCTTTTTGAGCTAAAAACAACAGACGTTTGCACCAAGCTTAACTGACTTCAACAGTTTTTCATTCTTAAAAATAATTTTGCATATTTTGTATTGATTCATTTTTATCATTTAACAGAAGTATGTGTGTGTGATAAAGCAAAAAAAAAATTGAAAATCAATACCAGCAGAGATTGTACATAGGCAATCAGTACATATATTGTAATGAACACCTTTTAACAGTAAAATAAAAAAAATTATTGAAAAGGAAATGTCCAACTCTAACCAGTAACTAGATAGACTGGCATACTGCGCTTTGTGCCCTTTTGTCTCACCCATAGCCTTAACAAGATCTGCTATAGGAGATTATTCTTATAAATAATAATGGCTTGTAACCACATATTTCAAGCTATAATGTCTCGTGTCTCGCTTGATATAAAACCTGGGACAGTATACACTGGTCATAGTCAGGATCCTGCTTCTTTATTCTAATTGACGGTCTGCTTTCTAGGGCGTTTCACAGCTTTCTCAGCCTTCTCATCTTTCACAAGAGGGATGATTGGATTAGTCAAAACTTTACATTCAAAAAACTCATCAAAAGACAGCAATAGGAATATCCAAAATGCCCAGGTTGGAGTGTCATATATACCCAATGCACATCAAAAAGAAAGATTAGTGAGGTCTCCAAAATAAATGAAGTAAAACGACATATTAAATAACCTCATTGTTTAAGGGACATTACACCTTAATTGTCCATGTAATCAAACTATATAAAATATTCACGCTATTAATAAAACGTATAATCAAAGGATGAAGTCCATTCTTACAGAGGAAAGTCTGGTGTACGGACGAAAGGGGCAGTGAAAACTGAGACTGAGAGCTGGTAATACTGTGACCTCTGGTGAACTAATTTGAGTTTTGTGACATCAATAAGACTAAACGTTTACATTTAAAGGGAACCCGTCACCCCCAAAATCGAGGGTGAGCTAAGCCCACCGGCATCAGGGGCTTATCTACAGCATTCTGTAATGCTGTAGATAAGCCCCCGATGTTACCTGAAAGATGAGAAAAAGAGGTTAGATTATGCTCACCCAGGGGCGGCCCCGGTGCGGTCCGGTCCGATGGGCGTCGCGGTCCGGTCCGGGGCCTCCCATCTTCTTACGATGACATCCTCTTCTGGTCTTCACGCTGCGGCTCCGGCGCAGGCGTACTTTGTCTGCTCTGTTGTGGGCAGATCAAAGTACTGCAGTGCGCAGGTGCTGGGCCTCTCTGACCTTTCCCGGCGCCTGCACACTGCAGTACTTTGCTCTGCCCTCAACAGGGCAGACAAAGTACGCCTGCACCGCAGCATGAAGACCAGAAGAGGACGTCATCTGATGAAGATGGGAGACGCCGGACCGCGACACCCATCGGACCGGTACGGGACCACCACCGCCCCTGGGTGAGTATAATCTAACCTCTTTTTCTCATCTTTTAGGATGCATCGGGGGCTTATCTACAGCATTACAGAATGCTGTAGATAAGCTCCTGATGCCGGTGGGATTAGCTCAACCTTGATTTTGTGGGTGACAGGTTCCCTTTAATGACTACCTTTTCATTAAAAATAATAGAAAAAGGAGAAAAAAAGGTGCATTATAGACATTGGACTAAATGAGCCAAGAGTTAAAAGAAGTGTTATAAAGTTTCTCAGTGGTATATCTGCCTCTCTGCTTAGTCAGGTGCCTCGCCAGGTAATAGCTTGGTAAGAAAAAGGGACAAAGTAATTGTATGCCAAGGAGCTCAAGTATACTGGATTGAGATGAGGATAATGTGAAACTCAAGATTCCTTACACCACACAGTGTTGAACAGAAGCCCAGTTCAATAAAAATAAATAATAAAACATATCCTATATTTATAGCCTTTACTAAATTAAACTTGGTAAAAAAACAAAAACAAATAAAGACAAAAAAAGAAATCTAAGAGTACATTCACACGGGCATTGCAGCGATGGACTTCTCATAGAAGAGATGGTGCAGTGTTATTTATCACTGCAATATGTTGGTAAGCTGCACATTTCACCCCCTGAAAAGCTAATGGCGAAACACGCACTACCATCCACAGCATAAACTGACATCCACTTTGACAAATTAATCTGCATATTTTTTCTATAGATGTGCATGAGATCTGCACAAAATGGATGTTACGTTGCTTGTAAAAAAAAAAGAAAGAAAAAACAACAACAACAAAGAAAATTAGCTATTGAACGACAACAAGGTGGCACACCAAAAAAGCTATAAAAGCTACCCAATTCTTAGCCATACTTGCCATGACATGTTACACACACTGAAGAGCACCCACTCACACACTTATCAAACATAAGGGGTATGGTTGCTTAGGGTTATAAGTGCACCCAGATAAGTCCTGTATACGGCACCAGTCACGGGGTGATATATAGTGTATCATCATGGCTAACAGCCTACTGGGCATGCCTATACCACCCTACCTGTGCCCTCCATTTCCCTAATAACCTAACATAAATATCCTCTATAATCCATGGTGCTATAATATATAAAATTACTATTATTAAGTCAGGTGGCTATGCAAGTGCACCCCACAAAAACCCTATGTCCCCCACTAAACACAACAAGGCTTACCTAATCCTACAAAGATGTTAAAATAAATGACGTTTTAGTAAATATTTTGGCAAAAATACACAAGCTCACAACCGCATCAAGGGTTCTCATGGTCTTGCTATTCCTCACACTAAAATTTTAATTAATTTACTGAAAAGGACATCAAGGCAAAACACATCAGAGAAAAAAAAGGTCAAATTTACGAATTCCTGATCAGAATGTTAATACACTGAACTGTAAGATGCAGACAGGCCCCAGTGACAAAAGGCAGAGGTGTAAAACACCGATGAATGACCACTCACACGCTGACCACTGATGAGGGGGGCTAGACTTAGTTGGCCACTTTTCTGCAATTTTTGGATTTCAACTCCTTTTTGGTGTATTGCTCCAATTCTTTATTATAACCCAAAACACATATATACAGACAGAATAAAAACATTTAAGAATTATGAAAATGCTCAACACACTAAGACGCCTCCCATGATAATGGACCCTAAAACCCAGGTCACTACTCACATTGTATACAAGTATACCACACTATATGTGCTAAATACCCAAACAGTAGTTATTGTATTACAATCTCATACACATAATTACCTTCTAACCTTGTCCAAAGTATAATAGCATAGTGAGCGCAAGTGCTACAAGGCGGATTGGATTAAGGAAAGAAGCGGGAGTGAAGAGATAGAGTGCCCATGTGTATCGCCACTAACAGTAGCTTCCTCAGGGGGTGTTCTTACATCTCAAACACACTGTTGATACTGTAACATGCAAAGTCATTCTCATCCTGAAAATCCATTGCATTTTCACAAGTTAATATAATATCCCCTCCTGATTCCTAAAAACCGAAATACAGCAGGCAGAAGCAAAAGGAGCAGCTGTAAGAAGGTTTATTCATATGGGTCATACAAAATGTTCCACCCTCTTAGTTTCAAGGTGTTCCTCTCTGCAGATTAAGTGTATACTTCAAAAATTATAAAAGTCGATCAAGAAGGAGCAGGAGTCATTCTGAAGCCCATAGATGCTGCACGAAACAAAGTAAAGAAAAAAGAGGAAGGCGAGAAAAAGACAGGAGACAGGGACAGCAAAGTCCTAATTATTAGTGGTAAATTAAGTAAAAACCATCAAAGTCTGCAGAATTTTGAAACATCGTGGATCCAGAGTATTCAGCCGACTTCCATTCTAAAGGACATCTCCAGTTGCCACTCAAACATGGAAGACGTCTGAGTAAAGTGGCCATGCAAGGAATGACTTATCAGGCTGCGGTCAGACAAATAAGGGGTAGTTCCTTCCACTTATGGTTAGAAACCAAAAGAACATTATTAGGCAGAAGCTCAATTCTTCATTTCCAGCTAGACAACATCCAGTAGTCAGGATGGTGCTAACACAAGAAGGACGAAAACGCCGTCCACTTTACGTGCTATTATATCCAGTACTCATTGAGGGATTGCTCCATCAGACACAGGCTGTCTTTGATTTGTTTAGTACTAGCCACCTACATGATTATATCAGCTTACAGATATTATACTGCTCATAGAGAATGGAAATCGCCTTAGAACATTGGAATAAGTGTGCATTAATTATGAGGGAAAACTAGAGACATTTTTCATCTAGTCCATTGATATTTGGGGTCATTTCCATAGTTATATATAGAAGAGATCATTTCTATAGTTCCATCTCCATAAAATGTCACATCGACATCTATACCGCCACACAAATCATGGTGCCACGCGGTCAGAATACTTTGAAATTTATACCAACAGACGATAGCACAGTGCCCTGACTTCTGGAATCTGTACAGCGCTGGCATTACATTTTAGGCACCTCTCATGACTTCATTACATTAAACAAGAGGATCAGGAGCCAGATGCACAGGAGAATTAATTTGTGGCCGGCCAATTAATGCAGAATGTGCCACTGTAAACAGCTTATGTAAACAGATTTGAGTTGAGCCGTCAACCATAAAACTTGACCCCTTGTACTGACATTCACATTTTATTCCTGGAGTAATGAAAATCAAAATATCTTCCTGAGGATTCATAAATAAGACATTTTTATTGCTGTGGACATGAAGTGGGAAGGACTTGTTATTAAAATGTGCTGAAACTAATACCATTGTTAACCTAAGTATTAGTATACTAGCTTCTATAGACCGAACATATTCTACAGCGCTTACACTCTCGTTACTGTCCTCATCGGGGCTCACAATCTAAATCACCATCAGTATGTCTATGGAGTGTGGGAGGAAACTGGAGAACCCGGAGGAAACCCACACAAACATGGGGAGAACATACAAACTCCATTGTAATGTAAAGACACTTTGCGGTCAGTGGATATTTCTACAGTTTATAGCTTTGGGTTAAGAGAGAAATGTAGGCAGAATTCTATTAGGTAGGCTGTCCCATCTGGAACATTGGCACCCGCATCTAACCTGCGAATAGTGCCATGCCAGGAGCTACTGCAGTGTATATCTGGTTCTCGTCATTGATTTGTACAGGAGTTCTGAAAAGTACTCGTCACTTACCCATAAAAAGGGGTGCAGTTGGGCCCAGAGGCTCTGTAAAACTGTGGCCTCTGTTCACACAGGATGCATTTTAGTTACCGTAACTCTGGGCAGCCCACCTGATGTAAGAGTATGGGTGTCATTAATAGGCTGTGAGCCAGATGCTCTGTATCTCCTGTGTGTGTGAACCAGTAGCGTAGATACCGGGGGGGCAGAGGGTGCGGGCAACCCAGGCCCGATGCTCTGAGGGGGCCCACCCGGAACTACGCTACTAACTGTATCGGTACGCAGCGCGCCGATAGTTACATTCTGCGGCAGAGCAGGGAGAATCGATCTCCCTGCTAGCCGCCCGGCCGCTATGGGGCCCCTGTGCAGGTGGGGGACCCGGTGCCAGCAGTGGGCCCCCCGCCGTCATCGGAAGATCAGCTGTACCGAGTATTTAGCGGATACAGCTGATCGCATTGATGGGTTGAAGGAGTGCTGCGCTCCTTCTCCCATCAACCCCGTCAGTGTCGGCGTCTGATGTCGCCGACACTGACACGATGATGTCACTGCCCAGCGCCCGCTGTCAGGAGATCAACGGAAGCAGCGCAGGAACCAGGAAGAAGAGAGGTGAGTATTTTTTTTTATGGGTGCTGCTGCCTTATTACAGGGTCTGCCTTATTACAGGGTCTGAATATAGGGGTGCTGCCTTATTACAGGGTCTGACTATGGGGGTGCTGCCTTATTACAGGGGCTGCCTATGGGGGTGCTGCCTCATTACAGGGTCTGACTATGGGGGTGCTGCCTTATTACAGGGTCTGACAATGGGGGTGCTGCCTTATTACAGGGGCTGCCTATGGGGGTGCTGCCTCATTACAGGGTCTACCTATGGGGGGGCTGCTAAATTACAGGGTCTGAATATAGGGGTGCTGCCTTATTACAGGGTCTGCCTATGGGGGTGCTCCCTCATTACAGGGTCTGACTATGGGGGTGCTGCCTTTTTACAAGGCCTGACTATGGGGGTGCTGCCTTATTACAGGGTCTGCCTATGGGGTGGCTGCCTTATTACAGGGGCTGCCTATGGGGTGGCTGCCTTATTACAGGGGCTGCCTATGGGGATGCTGCCTCATTACAGGGTCTACCTATGGGGAGGGCTGCTTTATTACAGGGTCTGAATATAGGGGTGCTGCCTTATTACAGGGTCTGCCTATGGGGGTGCTGCCTCATTACAGGGTCTGACTATGGGGGTGCTGCCTTTTTACAGGGTCTGACTATGGGGGTGCTGCCTTATTACAGGGTCTGACTATGGGGGTGCTGCCTTATTACAGGGTGACTATGGGGGGGATGCCTTATTACAGGGTCTGACTATGGGGGTGCTGCCTTATTACAGGGTCTGACTATGAGGGTGCTGCCTTATTACAGGGTCTGCCTATGGGGGTGCTGCCTTATACTACAGAGTCTGCCTATGGGGGTGCTGCCTTATTACAGGGTCTGCCTACATGGGGGTGCTGCCTTATTACAGTGTCTGCCTATGGGGGCTGCCGTATGCTATAGAGTCTGCCTATGGGGAGTGCATTATACTACATTGTGGACTATTTGGTGCATTATGCTACTGTATATGGAGGCTATCTAGGGGGCCATCATACAGTGTGGGGGTCATTATACATTGTTGGAGCCATCAAACAGTCTGGGGGCTACTAAGGAGTCAGTATACTGTGTGGGCGCATTATAATGTGTATAAGAGAGCATCATGCTGTGTATAGTGGAGCTGTACAGGGGGAGACTCGGGACTTTATTACATGTAAAGTGGGCACTTATTGTTATAGGGGAACTCAAGTTACTGTGGCTATCAAAGGGGCACACAGGGCATTATTAATTTCTAGGGGCAAGGCAAAATATGGGCACTTGCACCTGGCATTACTATATTGTAGAGAGTTGCTTTAGAATTTAGAGGGCACAGAGAACCACACAACAGGTGCAGAGAACCACACAGCAGGTGCAGTAATAAGGACACATACGGCATCAGCAGCTCAGTATTGGGGTATCAGGGGCAGTAATAGTGACACATACGGCAGCTGCGGCTCAGTATTGGGGTATCAGGCGCAGTAATAGGGACAGATACAGCAGCAGCAGCTCAGTATTGGGGTATCAGGTGCAGTAATAGGGTCACATAGGGCAGCAGCGGCTCAGTATTGGGGTATCAGGTGCAGTAATAGGGTCACATAGGGCAGCAGCGGCTCAGTATTGGGGTATCGGGCAGTAATAGGGTCACATAGGGCAGCAGTGGGTCAGTATTGGGGTATCAGGGGCAGTAATAGGGACACATACAGCAGCAGCGGCTCAGTATTGGGGTATCAGGTGCAGTAACAGGGTCACATAGGACAGCAGTGGGTCAGTATTGGGGTATCAGGTGCAGTAATAGGGACACATATGGCAGCAGCGGCTCAGTATTGGGGTATCAGGGGCAGTAATAGGGTCACATACGCAGCAGCGGCTCAGCATTGGGGTATCAGTAGGATGAGGAGTTTGTGCAGGTTGGGAATAGATGTGATGGGGTTGGAATATGAGAAGTTAAATGTGTCTTTGTTGTATTCTCTGCAGACGAGTTGTAGCTGGAAGAAGTTGTCATGTCGGTCTGGGCCAGATGGAAAAGACAGGAAAAGTGAACGACTCCATCAGAAAGGACGTCAGCGGTAAGACATTATCTGTAACTGTGCTGTGATCTCTTATATGTTCCGTAGGACTGGTATCTACCACTGACCATATGGCGGTAATATCCATGTTGGTCTTTATATAGAGATTATCTTCAGTAATAGCGCAGTCATCTGCTGAGGTTCTCCTCCACTATTAGGGCACGTCACCAAGTTGTAATCAAGGTTACCTGGTTAGGGGCCCACTCAGAAGCTTTGCCCCTCCTGAACCAAAACCCTAGCTACGCCTCTGGTGTGAACATTGCCGCATACAGACTGTATCTTTTTGTGCACTGGTGTACCAAACGGCCACCCCCTGATTGTAGGCTGGTTGTCTCATCGGTATTACTGCACCTGTGTAGCCGCCATCTTTAATTGGGTCCACTGCGCCCTGTTAGTGCATTTGTTTTGAGGCCTGGGCAGGTAAGCATCTCTGCCTTTTTCTTGGTAGTTTTTATAGATTTTTGGAGGATTGTCAAGTCCTCTTTTTGTGGTTTTGTCAGCCATGCTTTTCAACAGATTTTACGATGGGTTGGAGTCTGACTACTGGCATCCCCCATCGATCAGGTGATTATAGGAAATCCAGAACTCTGGCAAGTGCCACATTTTCCCTTCATTACAAAGCACAGTTGTGTACATTTTGTAGTGGTTTTGCCTGGGATTGTAGCTCAGACGCATTAAAGCACCACTCCAGCTTTTTGGGTGTTTTTGCACCGCTGGAGTGGCACCTTAAATGCGATTCCCCTGCCCCCTGTCTCATACTCACCTGCTGCCACCTTCATCCTTTTCCAGCATAACTCCTATCGATCTCCGGCGAAAAGTGACCTACCAGATATGCCACTGTTTCATGGAGCGCCGGAGGTCATTTTTCAATATATCTTTGAGAGCCTCATTCTGGCTCTCGTAGAGTTGCATTGAGCTATTGTGACATAGCTTCTGACTTGCAGCCAGTTACAAATGACGGGCACAAGATGGTGCCACAGGACTGGAGCGGCGTCAGTAAAACGTGAAGCCGCCGGAAGGCAAGTATAAGAATGGGGACAGGGGCTTAAATGTAAAGCGCCACCCCAGTGCTGAAAAAACAACAACGCTGGAGTGGTACTTTAATCCAAATAGGAAAGAACTGCAGAGAGCAGAAATACCAGGCACAGCCTCAACAAAATGTAAAGAGCTATGCCTAGAAACCAAACAAGAGGTCGGAGCTCTCACTGGCGCAGTGGGGCCCCAATAATTAGATTATAGTGGAGATGTCAGGAATCTCCTATCGATCTGCCATTGATGACATATCCTCAGGAAAACTACAAGTTACAGGAGACAGACCCAGTGATGGAGCAGTGTATGTCTGTCAACGTTCTAGAATGATAACTTCAAGTCACAGAATGTATTTTGGTGATAGATGCCAATTTTGACTATTCAGCTTGGATTAGTTGTGGGACCATCAAGTAAATGGTCACATATAAGAAAATCAATACCTAGCTTAGTATATACAGTTAGGTCCATATATATTTGGACAGAGACAACATTTTTCTAATTTTGGTTATAGACATTACCACAATGAATTTTAAACAAAACAATTCAGATGCAGTTGAAGTTCAGACTTTCAGCTTCCATTTGAGGGTATCCACATTAAAATTGGATGAAGGGTTTAGGAGTTTCAGCTCCTTAACATGTGCCACCCTGTTTTTTAAAGGGACCAAAAGTAATTGGACAATTGACTCCAAGGCTATTTCATGGACAGGTGTGGGCAATCCCTTTGTTATGTCATTCTCAATTAAAGGGCCACTGTCACCCCCCCCCCAGGCGTTATAAACTAAAAGAGCCACCTTGTGCAGCAGTAATGCTGCAGTCTAACAAGGTGGCTCTTTTAGTTTTTGATTAAGTTATTACCGCAATAAAACGTTTTAAAAATTGGCCAAACGTACCAGCGATTGTACCGGGAGGCGGTCCGAAGCGTCCTCTATGAATCTTCAAACTGCCGTCACTCTTCTCTTCAGGGCCGATGGTACCCGCCCCCTTCGCGTTGTTGCTTCAAATCCGGCGCCTGCGCTGTGCGTGCCTGCCTGGGGCCTGCGCAGTCTTCTTTGGCCGTCATCACTCACACGCAGGGTGCCTGACTGCGTCTGTGCGGGCAGTGCGGCCGCCCTGTTACTGAATCCCCGCCCCGCACTGTGTTATTCATTATGCACACTGCGGGGCTGGCATTCCTGGGCATGCGCACTGCACTGCGCTGTTCAGGCCCTCCCCCAGCTCGGACGTTCTCCCTTGTCTGACGTTGCCCCTGCTCCCCCGCCTTCCGGCATTATTTTCGGCTGCCAGATTCCAAAATCTGGTGAGGATTAGTGTATATGGCGGCAAGCTGCTGTGTGCTTTGTCTCTCTCTATGTGTTTGTATGTTTTAATGCAAATGCATATTTACACCAGCAGCAATGAAAATTAGGTACTTGTGTGGGTGGCCATAAATTACAAAGCACTGATGATCAATACTGTTTTTTTGGGGAGCATTATAGGTTTACATTGCGTTCGGGCAATACGTTTTGCGAATATAGCTAGCGTATTGCACCAGCGCAATGTCTTTAGCGGGATTGCTTTTGCCGATCCCGCTATCGCAGATCCACAATCTGCGCTAGCGAGGAACGGAGCTGGGACGCTGAAAGCAGCATCTGAGGTCCGACTGAAAATAACGGCACATCGCAAGGGCGTGCCTAAAAAATGGCATGCGCT
Organism: Ranitomeya variabilis; assembly: GCF_051348905.1. Lineage (NCBI taxonomy): Eukaryota > Metazoa > Chordata > Amphibia > Anura > Dendrobatidae > Ranitomeya > Ranitomeya variabilis. Next base: position 267,539,954 of record NC_135236.1, on the reverse strand, counting down.
AGCGATGCGATCCAGATCCTAAACACATTGCCGCCAATGGGTGCGCTAACGGACCCGTTGCATGGCGTAACTTGCGACAATCACGCCATGCAGCGTACTCCTTTAGCGTTAACCCATTAACGCTTAGTGAACCTATTCGTAACGCATTGAACATCAGTAAAGGAGGAGGGGTCTGCATTATACCACATCAAAGAACAATAAACGTTGAGGGGTGACCATTATTACACCGTACTGCAGATCAATGCACGGTCAGGGGTCTGCATTATTATACCGCACTGATCATCAATAAACGGTGAGGGGGATCATTATTCCGCACTATAGATCTATAAACGGTCATGGTGGAGCATTGAGTGGAGCACTTAAATACGTGGCACTGAAATACGTGGCACTGAAATACGTGACACGTGGCACTGAAATACGTGGCACGTGGCACTGAAATACGTGGCACGTGGCATTGAAATACGTGGCACTGAAATACGTGGCACTGAAATACGTGGCACGTGGCACTGAAATACGTGGCACTGAAATACGTGGCACTGAAATACGTGGCACGTGGCACTGAAATACGTGGCACGTGGCACTGAAATACGTGGCACTGAAATACGTGACACGTGGCACTGAAATACGTGGCACTGAGTGCCACGTGCCACGTATTTCAGTGCCACGTATTTCAGTGCCACGTGCCACGTATTTCAGTGCCACGTATTTCAGTGCCACGTGTCACGTATTTCAGTGCCACGTATTTCAGTGCCACGTGTCACGTATTTCAGTGCCACGTGCCACGTATTTCAGTGCCACGTGCCACGTATTTCAGTGCCACGTGCCACGTATTTCAGTGCCACGTGCCACGTATTTCAGTGCCACGTATTTCAGTGCCACGTGCCACGTATTTCAGTGCCACGTGCCACGTATTTCAGTGCCACGTATTTCAGTGCCACGTATTTCAGTGCCACGTGCCACGTATTTCAGTGCCACGTGCCACGTATTTCTGTGCCACGTATTTCAGTGCCACGTGCCACGTATTTCAGTGCCACGTGTCACGTATTTCAGTGCCACGTATTTCAGTGCCACGTGCCACGTATTTCAGTGCCACGTGCCACGTATTTCAGTGCCACGTGCCACGTATTTCAGTGCCACGTATTTCAGTGCCACGTGCCACGTATTTCAGTGCCACGTGTCACGTATTTCAGTGCCACGTATTTCAGTGCCACGTGCCACGTATTTCTGTGCCACGTATTTCTGTGCCACGTGCCACGTATTTCAGTGCCACGTGCCACGTATTTCAGTGCCACGTGCCACGTATTTCAGTGCCACGTGTCACGTATTTCAGTGCCACGTATTTCAGTGCCACGTGCCACGTATTTCTGTGCCACGTGCCACGTATTTCAGTGCCACGTGCCACGTATTTCAGTGCCACGTATTTCAGTGCCACGTGCCACGTATTTCAGTGCCACGTGCCACGTATTTCTGTGCCACGTATTTCAGTGCCACGTATTTCAGTGCCACGTGTCACGTATTTCAGTGCCACGTATTTCAGTGCCACGTGCCACGTATTTCTGTGCCACGTGCCACGTATTTCAGTGCCACGTGCCACGTATTTCAGTGCCACGTATTTCAGTGCCACGTATTTCAGTGCCACGTGTCACGTATTTCAGTGCCACGTATTTCAGTGCCACGTATTTCAGTGCCACGTGCCACGTATTTCAGTGCCACGTATTTCAGTGCCACGTATTTCAATGCCACGTGCCACGTATTTCAGTGCCACGTGCCACGTATTTCAGTGCCACGTGTCACGTATTTCAGTGCCACGTATTTCAGTGCCACGTATTTAAGTGCTCCACTCAATGCTCCACCATGACCGTTTATAGATCTATAGTGCGGAATAATGATCCCCCTCACCGTTTATTGATGATCAGTGCGGTATAATAATGCAGACCCCTGACCGTGCATTGATCTGCAGTACGGTGTAATAATGGTCACCCCTCAACGTTTATTGTTCTTTGATGTGGTATAATGCAGACCCCTCCTCCTTTACTGATGTTCAATGCGTTACGAATAGGTTCACTAAGCGTTAATGGGTTAACGCTAAAGGAGTACGCTGCATGGCGTGATTGTCGCAAGTTACGCCATGCAACGGGTCCGTTAGCGCACCCATTGACGGCAATGTGTTTAGGATCTGGATCGCATCGCTAGCGCATGCCATTTTTTAGGCACGCCCTTGCGATGTGCCGTTATTTTCAGTCGGACCTCAGATGCTGCTTTCAGCGTCCCAGCTCCGTTCCTCGCTAGCGCAGATTGTGGATCTGCGATAGCGGGATCGGCAAAAGCAATCCCGCTAAAGACATTGCGCTGGTGCAATACGCTAGCTATATTCGCAAAACGTATTGCCCGAACGCAATGTAAACCTATAATGCTCCCCAAAAAAACAGTATT